>NC_081556.1:119108219-119708219 GCF_963082655.1 Stomoxys calcitrans
TAATGAATGCCGAACATTATAGAAGTCATTGTGTAATATTTCAGTTCATTCGAATATGAAATGCGCCTTGTAGGGGCTCAAGAAGGCAAATCGGGAGATAGGTTTATATAGGAGCTGTATCAAGCTATTGATCGATTAAGACCATATTAGACACGTATGTTTAAAGTCATGAGAGAAGCTGTTGTACAAAATTTCTGCCAAATCGCATGAGAATTGCGCCCTCTAGAGGCTCAAGATGTCAAGATCCCAGATCGGTTTATATGACAGCTATATCAGCTTATGTACCGACTTTCGCCATACTTAGCACATTTATTGGAAATCATAACAAAACACCTCATCCAAAATGTCAGCCAAATCGTATGAGAATTGTGCGATCTATTGGCTCTATTGGCTCAAGAAGTCAAGATCCAAAATCGGTTTATATGACAGCTATACCAGATTATGAACCGATTTAAATCATACTTAGCACAGTTGTTGGAAGAGATACCAAAACACTACGTGCAAAATTTCAGTCAAATCGGACAAGAACTGCACCTTCTAGAGGCTCAAGAAGTCAAGACCCAAGATCGGTTAATATGGCAGCTTTATCAAAACATGAACCGATTTAGCCCATTTACAATTCCAACCGTCCTACACTAATACAAAATATTTGTTCAAAATTTCAAGCGGCTATCTTTACTCCTTCGAAAGTTAGCGTGCTTTCGACAGACAGACGGACGGACGGACATGGCTAGATCGACTTAAAATGACATGACGATCAAGAATATATATACTTTATGGGGTCTCAGACGCATATTTCGAAGTGTTACAAACAGAATGACGAAATTAGTATAACCCCATTCTATGGTGGAGGGTATAAAAATGGTGGTGCTTCTTGCGTGTAAAGACTGGTACTGTATTCGCTTTTCGCGATATTTTTCGCCGATTACGTTTTTTTAAGGTAATATATTTTAAAGCAGAAAAACCTGCTGACTTCATTCAGTGGGACATTCCCTCATTACTTATGGCAAATTTTTAATAAAATTGTTATTTTAGTTTTTCGTAATGTTTCAAAAAAGAAATCGTGAAAAATGGGGTTTTTAATGGTGAAAAAGGAATATAGTACCAGTCATAAGTAAGAATTGGCAGTAAGGAAAGGCAAAAGTCGGGCGGAGCCAACAATATAATACCCTACACCTACCCCACAATTATAAATATGTATATGAGAACTATATCTAAATCTGAACCGACTTTTAAACAGATCGTTTGAATATTGTTGTTACTACGGTCATTTAAGTGCAAATCGGGCGATACATATATATAGGAGCTCTATCTAAATCTGAACCGATTGATGAAACTTTGCAGATATGTTTAGATCAGTAACAGAACAATCCGTGCCAAATTTTGTGCAAATCGGTTGAAAATTGTATTTACTATGGCCATTTAAGTGTAAATTGGGAGATACATATATTGGGTTGCCCAAAAAGTAATTGCGGATTTTTTTAAAAGAAAGTAAATGCATTTTTCATAAAACTTAGATGAACTTTAATCAAATATACTTATTTTACACTTTTTTTCTAAAGCAAGCTAAAAGTAACAGCTGATAACTGACAGAAGAAAGAATGCAATTACAGAGTCACAAGCTGTGAAAAAATTTGTCAACGCCGACTATATGAAAAATCCGCAATTACTTTTTGGGCAACCCAATATATGGGAGCTATATCTAAATCTGAACCGATTTCCACCAAAATCTATAGCGTTCGTCCTTGGGCCAAAAAAGTGATATGATGATAGGACAACAAATACGACCTGCCCTTTGATTACAAGAATACATGGACTCACAGACGGACAGACAGACATGGCTAAATCGAATCAGAAAGTGATTCTGAGTCGATCGGTACACTTATCCATGGGTCTAACTCTTCTCCTTCTTAGCGTTGCAAATGCACAAACTTATAATACCCTGTACCACAGTGGTGTTGTAGGGTATAACAAAATACCGCTATGCCATGAAGACTGTAGGCGTCTCTAAACCCCGTTTACACTGCTCATTAAATCCGGATTTGAGGCTCTTGTCAGCTGATTTTGTAAAAGCAAAACAGATGATCGAGCCATTAAGTCGGGATTTTAAGAGCAGTGTAAACGGGGTTTTAGTCACATTCCAGAACGTAATAAGGATTGATTGAAGTGATTTGTAAAAGTAACCCCTTTCAAGTGAAATCGTCAAGTCAATATGAGTATTACAACTAATTATACGTATAATATAACTAACAATACATTTAATACCATAAGTAACCATAACTAAACAGTAACAGTTTTGCAACTAATGTAAAGAAACACATTCACAATCTAGTTTCTTGGATTCAGTAGTAGCACTAGTTCCAGTTTCAACTAGTTACTCCCTATAACAAGCCAATGGGAAATTCACCACTTGCTTGCACTGAAAGTAAACAATAGTGGAACCACTTTACTCATTACTTTGGAATAAATGAATGTATAGGCTTGAAACTAGTGACCTAGACTACTGGGAAAGTACAAACAGAAACAGATAAATATGTACATAGTACATAAATTCATTAATACATACATATATTGAAATCAGCGTGTAATATACTGTATGTACACGCGTATACGATATACATACGATATACATACGGATTGTTTTGGTTTTCAGTTTAACCAAGTGTAGGTAGTAGGTAGGCCTTTTGTTTTTCTTTGAACTGTAGCGAATGAGAATGATCAACTGCTTTTTTTCTCGAGCATAAGCATAGGGTTTAAATTTCTCTTAAGCTGCTATCACACGATATGTATTTTCAAAGAAAGCAATTCTGAATGTTGAAAATATCGTGTTTTATATGAAAAATTTCAATTTTTTTAACATAAATATGCAACTCTTTCGAATAAAGCGGGCTCTTATTTCATCAAACATACATGTAGACACAAACCCATAAAAAAATATTGGGTTGCCCAAAAAGTAATTGCGGATTTTTCATATAGTCGGCGTTGACAAATTTTTTCACAGCTTGTGACTCTGTAATTGCATTCTTTCTTCGGTCAGTTATCAGCTGTTACTTTTAGCTTGCTTTAGAAAAAAAGTGAATTCTAAGTATTATTAAAAATGCATTTACTTTCTTTTAAAAAATCCGCAATTACTTTTTGGGCAACCCAATACTATACATATGAGAATATAAGTCATATTAGAGCGCGCTCTATTCGTATTTGACGTACATCAGGATGCACAATGTGAGGTCGTACGAACAGCTGAGTAACATTTGTATAGCCTACACAACCACAGTAGAACATACCATATAAGTTAGTGCATTTGTTTGTAACACCCAGAAGGAAGAGATATAGATCCATTGATAAGCATAACAATCGACTCAGAATCACTTTTTGATTCGATTTAGCTATGTCCGTCTATCCATGTTAATTTGTGCACACACTACAGGTCACAATTTTCAACCGATCGTCTTGAAATTTAGCAGGTAACTTTTTATGACATACACGACGAAAAACAAATCGGTTCAGATTTGAATATAGCTCCCATATATATGTTCGTCGGATTTGGACTAGTTTTGCAATAATGTGGCCATTTGTTAACCGATTCTATCGAAATTTCACAGAAGGGATTTTCTGTTGACTCTCAACATACTTGTGAATTTCATAGAAATCGGTTACGATTTCGATATAGCCACTGCAAGCGCATTTATAGACCAATCTTTCCAAAATTTTGTACCACGTTTACCTCGACAATATCTGCAGAGTTTGGTCGAATTGGTTCAGATTTCGAGAAATATTGCAATAAAGTGCTCATCGCAATCAGAATGATGAAGTTTTTATGACCCACCATCCTATGGTGGAGAGTAAAAGAGATCTCATTGACATAAGCATAGAAAAGCCTCTTGGGGATCTGAAACACCCAGTTCTCCGACCTATCAAAATGTCCTGCTTCCTCAGCCCTAACATAAGTACCCCTTTTTACACCCATCATCATAGAATGGGAGGCAGTCATTCCGTTTGTAGCACCTCAAAATATGGATCTGCGACCCCATTAAGTATATATTATATACTCTTGATCTAAAGATATCCGGCTGAAATTTTGCACAGAAACTTCCAATTGATTAAGGTTGCTGGGGATTGGATATATGACCATATAAACTGGTCCTTCGACTTGACAGCACCATTATTGAAAGAGATTTTCAAAAATTTAACGGTGTTTGAATTTCAATTTCAATGAGAAACTACCTGCTACTCATAGCATTCGCCACCCTATTCGCGTAGTCATCGTAAAACATCAACTAAACTACCTAGCAGATCCCACTTGCTTGGGTTTGCTGATTCCGTTGTTTGGCCAAGATTCGTCAGCGAACCGACTGGTAAACTAGCTTATTTCCAGCCACCATTTGGTGGCCTGAAATTAGCAAACCTAATGGCCTTCCTTCCCCTCGAATGGCCCGATCCCAGAGCTAAGTATACCGTGATAGTCCGACCAGGAAATCGCTACTAGAGGTATCATATGTGAATAATCACCTGAGATCTAAATCCACTCACGTGATCGTGCGTGACCGTAATTGGATTAACATTATTCGTACGTGAATGACTTAAATAATGCTCGCGACACTTATGACAACTCACGAGACACGGACAACTCACGAGACGCTCGCTAATGAATCTCATTACTCCTAGTTTAAAAGCAATCTATTGCAATGTGCGCTCTATGAGCCTTCAATAGCTAAAATTAGCAAATCGATCTATATGGCAGCTATGTCAAGCTATAGTCCGAGTTCGTACTTTACTTTTATTGGCTATGACAGAACCTTTGTTCCACAAGCCTAACGTAGAAAAGCCTTTCAATCGCCTCGATCTTCTGCGATCATTCTAAAATCTCTGACACCAAGTTTCGAGGTGTCTCCCACCACTTGATCTTTTCAACTGGCTTTTGGTCTTCCCGGTTTGCGTTCCTGGAGCTTCTTCATCCATTCTGACAATATGACCTAGCCAACGCAGCCGTTCTATTTTGATGCGTGTAACTATGCTATCGTCATCATACAGTTCATACGTCGCCTATATTCTCCATTAACGCAAACTGGTCCATATATTTTACGAAGAATCTTTCTCTCAAATACTCCAAGCACTGCCTCATCTGCTTTCACAAGTACCCATGCCTCAGAGCCACATAACAACATGGGTAGTATCAGTGTCTTGTATAGTGTAAACTTCATTTGTCGAGAGGTGGCCTTGTTTCTAAACTGCTTACTTAGTCCAAAGTAGCATCTGTTTGCCTGTAATATTCTTCGCTTAATCTCAAAACTGGTGTCATTCGTTTCGGTTACGGCGGTGCCGAGGTAGATAAAGTTACTGGCTGTCTCAAAGTTGTGGTTCCCAACTTTCTCCATTTTCTTTATCTGCTCGGTTGTGCAAGGCTTTTCGGGAGCTAAAACCATCCATTTCGTCTTATCTCCATTTACAGCCAGACCCATTTTCACTGACTCTCCTTCGATTCTTTCAAAGGCTGCAGTTACTACTTTCGGTGACCGACCTATGATATCGATGTCGTCGGCATAGGCGAGTAGCATGTGTTCTCTTGTGATTAGTGTGCCACATCTATTCACACCTGCATCTCGTATAATCTTCTCCAGCAGGATGTTAAAGAGATCACACAATAGGCTGTCTCCTTGTCTGAAACCTCGTTTGGTATTAAATGGTTCGGGGAGATTCTCTCCTATTCTTACTGATCAGCAAGCGTCATCCTGCAGTCTTATTAATTTTGCAGGGATACCAAACTCAGACATGGCTTGAAATACCTTTGAACGTAAAGCAGTATCGAAGGCGGCTTTGTAATCAACCAAGAAATGGTAGGGGTTGATTTGTCCTTCTCGGGTCTTTTCCAGGATTTGGCGCAGTGTGAATATCTGATCTAGGGTGGATTTACCAGGTCTAAAGCCGCATTGATAGGGCCCAATTATCTCATTGACTTAAGGTTGTAATCTTTCACACAGTACGCTCAAGAGTATCTTGTATGCGATGTGGAGGAGACTTATTCCTCTGTAGTTGGTACATTCCGTCTTGTCTCCTTTCTTTTGTACGGAACATAGTATGCTGAGGTTCCCAATAATCGGGTATGCGTTCTTCTAGCCAGATTGCGCAGATAAGCTGATGCATACGCCTTATCAGCGTGTCGCTTCCGGTCTTAAATAGTTCAACGGGTAACCCGTCGGCTCCTGCAGCCTTGTTGTTCTTTAGTCGGGTCACTGCTATTTGGACCTCATTGTGACTAGGAGGTAAACATTCTATACCATCATCATTGATTGGTTCTGCGGTATCCTCTTCGCCACCAACGTCGGAGTTGGTAAAACATCAGCGTCTGCTCCCAGGTTAGGGGCGGCTGGGGGCGAGCGTCGGATCTTCGAGCAAGCGGCTTGCCACAACGAGGGATACATGGGCAATCCCACAAAACCCATGCGGTTGGGGCGCTGGGCCAGTAACCCGCCCCCGGAAAACTATGAGAAACAAAGGAATAGTAATAACGGACCCCCACCTTAAAATTTATGTTCTCTTAGAAGCACTGCAGAAGGTCAAGGAGTTTATTTTTTTTTAATAAAATCGTTTACTTTTTTATTCCAAGGTCAGTTTGAAAAACTAAATCATTTGTTTGAGTATGTACATGTATCTGCACCAAATTACCCTATAATCGCTTGTACTAAAATATTTACAAAATCAAAACCAAATCACCCACTCTCCATAACGCTCCATTAACCAAAGATATTATCTTGCACTCTGACCATATCAAACATGGTACGATCAGGGGACATTAAAAAGTCATTGACAAAGACAAAAATTCAGTTTAACCTCGACTTTTCATTATGAACTATCGGCGTGTATTGCGTGTGACCAGCGGTTATCTGCTATGGACTACTTACCAACTACGTGGTTTGGATCCAAAAAGTCTTCGTTTCCGTCTATCGCTATGGAGCATCTTACATTTCATAATAGTGGCCCTTATATATGCCGTGTCTTTTGGTCATCATTTTGAGCGGTCATCGCTATTGAAAATCGCCTTGGATTTGTCGCCTTTTTTAAAAAATCTCATGATACTCCACATATGGTTGGGTCTAAAGGTTTTCATATTCTGCATTATCGAATGGAGATCTCTGACAGGCGTTCTCAATGGTTTAGTGGCCGTATTGACAATGAAACCCGAAAGCGAAGAAGGATCGCCAAGGAACGATTGGCGTAATGAGCTTTTGACTTATCTCCTGTTTTTCATCACTTTAACCGTGGCCTTTGGCTTTGGTTTGTACATAGCCATTGAAATGGATTTCGAATTACCTCCTGCCGATCATATAATGATAGCTTTGGCCTTATTCATACCACATTTCATGTTGGCCGGATCTTTGAGACTTCATAATTTAAGCATATGGCTTATACGCCATGAATTGGCCGGTCTCCAGCTTAAGCTTGGATTAACAACCGTAGAGGACAAGCAGCCAGTTGTTGTAGAAATTATTAATCCTGTCCTTAAGTCTAACGAGGGAGCAGTAGAAATGGCCACGAATATACCCAGTGAAGCTGTAACTCTGGAAACATATGACAAGGTGCTTAAAACCATTCAAGCCATTGCCAATTATTTGAAATCATGGAATGGGATTTTGCAACGACAAATGTTCGTCCTTAATGGTCTTAACTTCAATTGTCTGCTATATGGAATCTTTACTCGCATTTATTTCGAAAAAACTTGGCATCTTGTATTCATTGGAAGAAATCGTCGAGTATTCTATGCTGCTAATTACGTGATATTTGCCTGTATTTCCATGGATTATCATCTACTTATTATCATCCAGATGTTATTTGACAGAATGGTGAGTATTTGTTGTTAGTTTTCGGACAAATTACAAGGACCGCACTATACCGTAGTGCGGTCTTGCAGCGCAGAGGTTAACATGTCAGTCTATCCTGGCGAGACCATCAGAAAAAATGTTCGGCGGTGGTTTTCGCCTCCTAATGCTGGCAACATTTATGAGGAACTATGCCATGTGAAAACTTCTCTCCCAAGAGGTGTCGCACTGTGGCACACCGTTCGGACTCGGCTATAAAAAGCGGGTCAATTATCATTGAGCTCAAATCTTGAATCGGAATGTGTGAACTTTGCCCCTGTTCTTTAGTGGAATGTTCATGGGCACAATTTGCTATTTGCACTCTACGAACCCAGACCTGTACATTAATATAGCAAGTGCTCGATCGTCTCACTCTCGTCGCATTCTTTATCTCATTCCCATCAAAAACCATTCCTATGCGGGTCGCCAACGGATCTATCGCGCAGGTTACAGTTTTGATACCTGTTTTTGTCTTCAAAGATATCTTGACTAAAGCATTTCGTCTGTCCCTTTTCCGATTGATATCAGACCAGAATCCGCATCCATGTACAGATTCCCACCTTAATATTGGGTTGCCCAAAAAGTAACTGCGGACTTTTCATATAGTAGGCGTTGACAAATTTTTTCACAGCTTGTGACTCTGTAATTGCATTCTTTCTTCTGTCAGTTATCAGCCGTTACTTTTAGCTTGCTTTAGAAAAAAAGTGTAAAAAAAGTATATTTGATTAAAGTTTATTCTAAGTTTTATTAAAAATGCATTTACCGTCTTTTAAAAAATCCGCAATTACTTTTTGGACAACCCAATATATCCACTAGTCATCCTTTCTATTAGACCATAGAATGGGTCTTATATGAGAATACCACTCCACAGAGGACGGGAACACCGTACTTCAGATGTTAGCATGCCCGCCTTTGAAGCTAAACGCCGGGGTTAAAATCTCGTCGTGGACATCAGAAAAATGTTCAGCGGAGGTATGAGAGAGGTATATCTGTCGTCCTTAATGAAATGTTCATGCAATCCTCAGAGACTTCAGTGACTGAGGAGCATTAAGATACGGTTTAGGAAGCATGATGCCAATCTGAGGTTAGAAATTCCTGTATAGGTAAATGTACTAGGCCAGTTATGAAAGTCCCCAAAAGGTATTAGTTTCCACTTCCTTTTCTGGTCTAGAAGAAATAAAAGGGCAGAATTTGTGCTGAAATTTATCCCAATCCACGTATACTCTGTTTAGTCGAGGGACCACTTCTGCAGTATTTTCTGCAAGGCTGAAACTAATATAATAATGAAGAGAGAAGCTGTGGTCATCCAACACAATTCCCAGTCGCATATTCTTGCGCTTATGATTTCCGATACAAAGGTAATATCCAGTACTTCCTACCTGTTCCTGATAATAAAGGTCGGTTTATTTATTACAAATCGCCAGATTGCTACTTACAATATATACGACATCAGAACTTTCCCATTTTTGGTGATGTGCATTAGCATCACTTCCTGCAATGAGGCTCTTTCCTTGCAGAAGCGGTTTCAACCAGCAACTAAGGCTTGAAGGGGGCATCTCTGAATCGTGTGCCATATATAGGGAAACCAGCCAGTAATGTGACTTATTTATTACAAGGCTGGCTACTACTGAATCTTCAATGCTTAATGCTTTTAAATTCCGAAATTCTTAATCCACAAACAATTCCTCCACACATCCATGGTTCCTGGATAAGAAGCATTTCAAATGCCATCAGGAGCACCTTTAGTGCCGCCGAAGCGGCCTCACAATGGTGGAGATTTATCTGGATAAACCGAACCATAGTCAGGATTCAGAACTTCCAAAACTGTTGCTTTAGCCTCGTCTTCCGATTCCGCCAGGAATTCATCCTCACAAGATTCATTAGATCTTGTTATGATTAGCTTCCGTACGCATCCAGGGGCAGGTGAGAAAGCAGTTGAACCACTCTTTCTCATAACACTGTGCACATGCGGTGTGTACGATTTCTCCTTAAATGCTTAAGTAGCTGCTGCTTTTGAAGCACATTTTGAGTTCCGTCCCTCCCAGCTAGGGGTGTTATGGGGATGGGGTGGCCCTATAAACATTTGTTTCCCAATGTTGATAAAGGATTCGTGTTCTACTCCCAAATACCTTTCCTTTGAGTACGATATTGCTATGGCCGGTTTGGGTAGTGGGAATGTTTTCGAGGATGGGGCCGCCACTGAGTGACTTTGCTCTGAAAATATATATTAGGTTCGTGTTCTACTCTAAAATACCTTTTATTTGAGCCCCATATTGAATTGGTAAGCAAATACTTACCATTGGGGTGTTATGGGGGTGGGGTGGCCCACTTTTCTTTTTCCCTTAATGTTGATAGCAAATTTGTGCTTTACTCCCGAAAACCTTTCATTTGAGCCCCATATTGCTATGGTCGGTAAATTTGTCCTCTTTGAGGGGGTGTTTTGAGGAATGGGCGGCACCCTTGCCAACTCTTGGTCCTACATTTGGATATCAGATTCGTATTTGTTTGAACCCCATATTGCTATGGTCGATAAATATGTCCGATTTAGGGGAGTTTTGAGGGCTGGGGTGGTACCCCCCAAGTACTTGGTCCTACAATTGGATATCGGATACGTTTTCTACTCTTAAATGCCTTTCATTTGAGTCGCATATGGTCGTGATTGGTATATGTATATATATATATATTATATATATATTTGGTTGGCTTGAGGGGCGGCCCACAGTGTTGCCTCTTCATACATTCGTTGGACAAAAATAGTTAGAGTTAAGATAGAGCTCTAAAATTTTAAATACATGTATATTTGACTTAAATTAAGAAAAACATTAAGTATGGACCAAATCGGGCTATATCCTGATATAGCTCCCATATAAACCGATCTCCCGATTTGACTTCTTGAGCTCCTGGAGGTCGCAGTTGTTATCCGATTTCGCTGAAATTTTGCACAAAGGCTACTGTTATGACTTTCAACATCCATGGTAAGTATGGTTCAAATCGGACTATGTCCTGATATAGCTCCCATATAATCCGATCTCCCGATTTGACTTCTTGAACCAATGTAAAGCGAAATTTTTTTCAAATTTATTTTATTTAATTTTTTATTTCATATTTCTTATAAAACAACATAAAACATAATAACACTTCAAAAAAGGTATCAACATTTCTTTGTATGGTTTTCAATCTTGCTCAATATAATATTGAATATCATTTAAGTTTTCGGAGATATTTCTATTCTTTTGACTTAAAACACTAATGGATGGCTCTGAGTGTAAAATCATATATACAAACAAATCTTTATTAGTTTTTTCTCTGTCGCACTTTCGTGTATGCTCTAGTCTTGCCTTTCTGATTATTTTATGGCATGACTCCATTGCCTCCTCTGACAAAATTCCAATAGGAATTGAGAAATATTTTATGAATCCTATTCCATGGACAAGTACTTTGTGCACCGTAGCTGGCATGAAATACCAAGCATACTTGCTTAAATACAAATCCCTTGTTTCCTTCAAGAGCGTATCGAAATTTTCTATATTTATTTTTGATCCACTTGAAATAGTTCGCAGTATTATTGAAAAGTTTCGTATTAAATTGTTATCAACTCCAGTTATTTTCGATGCAATTTCAATATTTGAGAAAAATGTTCTGGCGCTATTTCCATCGTTTGTTGTGCCATAACCATTTTTAACTTTATCTACTATTAATCCTAATTGTTCTTTAATTTTTTTTTTGAATCTGTGACTTAGTTTCAGAAACTACTTGTTTCTCCTGTTCTTTTGAAACCCTCCATTTTCTCACTTTTAACTTATACGCAATATGGAGTATACATTCAAAAAACTTAATTCTAGCATGCAGCGTCGAGAGTCCATATTTATAATGCTCTTCATTTACATCGCGTTCAGACACTGCAGTTGAGTTCATTTCGGTAGGCTTCGCCCCACAAATACAACAATTTGAACTGCTTTTATTATTCGTAAGAACATTTAAGACAGCGCCATCTATCATAGTTAGCTTCATAGAAAAACTAACATTTACGTTTTTTTCTTCATGGTGAAAGCTGTTCAAGCTTTCGATTTGAAGTGAAATATTCCGTTCCACATCTCTCACCAAATCAGGGTTTTCTTTCATAAACATGAATTTTATTGGTCGACAATATCTGGGTGAGGAATGGCGATCGTTTTCCCATAATGTTGTGGAGGTTTTAGGATCAAAAAATCGCAATGGTACCAGAGATGCCACAAATATAAACTCATCATTAATTCTTGGGTTCGAAAATTTTTGTTTATATACGCTGTGGTTCGAACTTCCATCGAACCCCCATTTACATTCTAATGTAATATCTTTTTTGGGGCACAAGTTATGGGAGTCCATCAAGCTTTTTGCGGTTTGATTTAATAGAGACTGCAATGGAATTTCTGCAGAGCTCTCTGTTACCTCGATATCATGTGGTATAAGTTCTTGTTTAGATTTGAATAAAGCCTTATACGATGGGAAACAATCCTTATGAAATGAATTTACTAAATTTCTCATCATATTGTATGTTCTATAGGACAAATCCATATCAACGTACAAGCCCAAAGCCTCTTTAACTGATATGGTGCTTTGATTACTCAGGATAGTTAGCTTTTCCGCAGCTTTTTTAATTAATTCTGATGAATTCGATGTAACTAACTCATCCACTCGCCTTCTCTTTGTTCTATTGCACGATTCTTCAAAGGACTTTCGTGGTCTTCCTCTACTGCCACTAGTACTTGGTTCCTAATTTTAAATATTTTTGGTCATAGTGGTGATAAGCTTTAAAAAAAATGTTTTAATTACCTCAAAGAAATCATTTACGCCCAGACGCATGTCGGTATCCAGCCAAATATTATTGGATGATTCAAACCTTAGTTTCATACGGGAACATTTAACCCATTTTTTGTTGAACTTCTTTAAAGTTGATTTTATTTTTTCTTTGTCTTGTTCATTCAGTAACTTGTTGCCATTGCTTTCGATTTTGTTTATTATTACTTTGTTTACATGCGTTGGGTTTACTGCTTTAACAGACAACCAAATATTATACAACTCACGCACTTTCATTTTAGCTTTAATATAATATAACACTATATACGCAAATGGTGCAAGTTGGTGCAGCTGAAATTTAGCCTTTTTGATTCAGGACACTTCACTGAAGAACGCTGAAAAAGAGTTAGCGTGGTCCCAGTTGGACTTTTTTAGATCCACTCTGCTGAAAATTTCACTTTTGACAGTAATTGCTTTATTTTTGCCTCTTATTTAAAAGTAACGGTACTAACCATATGTTCATGTCAGTGACACCTTACGTTGACAAATGTGCTGTCAATTATGTCCTCTTTAAGATCTTATTCTATTTTGGTACCCCAATAAATAAAAAATCAATTTTGTTTACATAAACAGAAATTTTAATTTTTGGGAAAAAATATGCATCATCCATTTGTTAAAAAACCTTCGTACGAAAACGCCCATTAGATGACGAGGAACTTCAAATATAATTATTTTTTTTTAAATTCTTCATATTTGAAGTGTTTTCTAAAAGATTAGTAAAAGATTTCATAAAAATTTTCATTTCCGATTTTTGCATTTTTGTCCACCGGGGCAACACTGTGCGGCCCCCCTAGGCACCCCAACTGAAATTTGGATACCAAATTTTCTTTTTAGGTTACTATAAGAGGGCAAATAAAATCTCGCTTAAATCGCACCACTCATCTTCGCGATCTAGCGTTTCTGAAAATTTAGGTAAGGGGGAGGGTCCGCCCCCCCTTCCGATATCAAAAGATGTAGTACCCTATTTTCAGCATTATGCGCCATCTGTGAAAATTTCAAGAAAATTGGTTAAGTCGCTTTTGAGCCTATACGGAAAGACAAACAAACAAACCAACAAACAAACAGAAATTGATTTTTATACCCTCCACTATAGGACGGGGGTATACTAATTTCGTCTTTCTGTTTATAACACCTCTAAATATTCATCTTAGACCCCATAAAGTATAAATGTTCTTATAAATGTTTTAAGTCGATCTAGCCATATCCGTCCGTCTGTCTGTCGAAAGCGCGCTTACTTTCGAAAAAGTAAAGCTAGCCACTTGAAATTTTGCACAAATACTTCTTATAAGTGTAGGTCGGTTGGGATGGTAAATGGGCCATATCGGTCCATGTTTTGATATAGCTGTTATATAAACCGATCTTGGATCTTGACTTCTTGAGCCGCTAGAGGGCACAATTCTTATCGAATTTGGCTGAAATTTTGCATGATATGTTTTATTATGACTTCCAACAACTGTGGAGTGTGTGGTTGAAATCGGTCCATAACCTGATATAGCTGTCATATAAACCCATCTGGGGTCTTGACCTCTTGAGCGTCTAGAGCGTCTAGAGTGCGCAATTTCTATCCGATTTGGCTGAAATTTTGCACGACGTGTTTTGTTATGACTTCCAATAACTGTGTTAAGAATAGTTCAAATCGGTCCATAACCTGATATAGCTGCCATATAAACCGATCTGGATTTCTTGACTTCTTGAGCCACTGCAGGACGCAATTATTAGCCGATTTGGCCGAAATGTTGCATGAGGTGTTTTGTTATGACTTCCAACAACTGTATTAAAAATGGTTCAAATCGGTCCATAACCTGATAGAGCTGCCATATAAACCGATTTGGAGTCTTGGCTTCTTGAGCCACAAGAGGTCGCAATTCTTATCCGATTTTGCTGAAATTTGCCATGACGTGTTTTGATATTACTTCCAACAACTGTACCAAATATGGTTCAAATCCGTCCATAACCTGATATAGCTGCCATATAAACAATTCTGGGACCTTGACTTCTTGAGTCTCTAGAGGGCGCAATTATTATCCGATTTGGCTGAAATTTTGTACAACGGCTTCTCACAAGACCTTCAATATATGCCAAATATGATCTGAATCGGTCTAAAGCCTGATACAGCACCCCTATAAACCGATCTCCCTATTTCACTCTTGAGCCCATAAAGAGCGTAATTCTTATTCGATTTGGCTGAAATTTTACACAATGACTTCTAATATGGTCCCCAATATTCAAATCATTTATGGTTCGAATCGGACCATACCGTGATATAGCTCCAATAGCATAGAAATTCTTTTCCTTTATCCTTTGTTAACCTAAAAAGGGATACCGGGAATAATTAGGCCCGGCTGAACTTAACACGCTCTTACTTGTTACAATATATATAAGAAGATATAGCCCCCATATAAACCGATCCTCCGATTTGACTTCTTGAGTTCCTTGAAGCTTTTTTTTGTTCGATTTCGCAAATAGGAACATAAACAGAGAGCCTCTATATAAACCGATCCCCCGATTTGACTTTTTGAGATTTCAATAATTTCGCGAGTTGACATCAGCTGATTTGGCAGAAATCATGGTGCCCAAGTTTTGACTTTTCCGAACGTATAACATCTTATGGGTATAATTTCTAAGATTTTTTTTTAACAATTTCTCTTATTTTTTTGTTTTTATGTTTTTTTTAGAAAAAGGACTTCACAAATGAAATAGAGAAAAAACTTTCGGATCCCAAAAGCATTACCAAAGAGAAGTATGAAATTTTATTGGAAATAAAACGCATTTTGAAGGAACAACTAAATTTGAAACTTTTCGGATTGGTGCAATTTAAGTTGTGGAACTTTTTCATAGTAAGTTGTGATTGTATAGACTAGAAAATAAGTTAAAAATTATATTCTCTAATTTCAGATAATTTCGTTAATGCTTCTTACAATTGGCATTATAATTCTATACCAATATTTCACAGACCAAATTGATGCAGTTGCCCAGCTAATGGATAGCAATGACGAAGATTAAAAACTTTAATTTGAAAATCATAAATCTTATGAAATAAAAAGAATTTAATTTTAAATGTTTGTACTGTTTTTCCACCTTTGAATATTTTACTGAATTTTAATGTAGATACCACATCATTAAAAAATTTTAGTTTTCAATATAAATAAAAAAAAAAAACCTTTTATACAAAAATTTTCAAATATTTAAAAAAATATCGGGTAAATCTAAATTTCATTAAAATCGCACAGTAATTTTTACTAACTGCCAAAACAACTTACCTTTTGACATTCGCCAATTCTTCGAAATCAGATGTTTTTCCTTTATAGGATCAGCTGATTTCCATCAATTGGCAAACAAATCACCCCTGTTCCTTAGTGGAATGGCCATGGGCAAAATTTGCAATTTTGGTAAATGAATCGACTGTGGTGTTAGCATATGGCATATGACTGGGCTAGACCCAGAGGTCCCAATGTTAACCCAGAGAAGACCGAAATATGCCTTTTCACGAGGAAGACGAAGGCGGGCCAATTTAACGCACGATAGTCCACTGGCTCTACAGGAGCGTGATTAGACCAATACTTACTTACGCCTCAGTGGTTTGGTGGGCTGCTATGAAGAAAAACTGCAACATAAGGACCATACAACAGGTTCAGAGAACATGTTGTCTTGGCATAGGCGGAGCGATGAGGACCACGCCCACTAGGGCACTGGAGACTATTCTAGATATCCGACACATTGACATACAGATTAAGAGTGAGGCAGCCATGCGGCTATGCGACTTAAGGCGATGGGAGAACGGATTGAGGATGGGAGCAGCTCATACCAACGCGGTTTAAACGAGGCGACGATAGAGAACCTGGAAGGAAGCGAAGAGGTTTCCGATCGGATACCTGAGATGAACCTTGAAGTCGAGTGCGAGGCACTGCTGCCATAGTATTGCCATCTGGAAGATCATGTTACACGGATGGATCAAAGCTAGAGGAAAGAGTGGGCCTGGGGGACTACATTGAGAACCCAGAGACTGAGATCTGTTTTAGACTGCCTGACCATAATACGAGAACGAGATTAACGCCTTCTCTGAGAACGGCTAAATCCGCATCGTTTGGATACCGGGCCATAACGGAATAAGGGGAAATGAAACGGCAGACGATAATAATAAACTTGGTTAAGCCTTTCGGGTCGACGCAGTCCTAGTTAAGGGAGTGGGCGACGAATGCGCCACAACATTGTGGAACAGCGAAACGGTCGGTATTATTGAAAAGAAGCAAGAAGGAGGTCAGTATAGCTATTGGTATCATAATGGGACACATAGGACTACGAGCTCACTTATGTAATGCGGGGAAGATGATGAGACGTTGGAGCATTTCTTTTGTCATTGCCTGGCTTTCGCGTCCAACAGATACCGATACTTAGGTGGAGACACAATACCAGACATGAACCAACTTAGGGGAGTGGTATTGAAAACAATTAAGCTTTGTTTGTTATTAATTAAGCTTTGTTATCAAGCCTTTGACATTAAGATTCACTGCAAAATGAAAGCAAAAATATAAAAAAAAGTTGTTCTCAGCTGTTCGCATGCACTCAATATATTTTTTTTTTTTTTGTTGGGCAACTGCTCCTACCTCCGAATCTGCCAAAAGTTCATGATTCTATGTAAAATCGACTATTTGAATTTTTTATTCGCTAAAAAACGACTTCGACTATATCACGCAAAAAGCAAGTTATCGATAAATCAAAAAGTAAGAGATTGCCAGAGTGAGGAGGAAGAAGAGGAGAAAACAAACAAAAACAAAAAAATCGATAATCGATTAGTGGAAAGTTTTGATGCGGCTTTGCTTGCGGCTTTTTATAAGCAGATTTGTGTATTGTAAAAGGTGACTAGCAGAAAAATTTGCAAATAATCAGCGGCAAACATGAGCTCCGGTAATATGCTGTATGGTGGCGATGAAATTGGAGCGCTGGTGTTCGATCCAGGTCACCATTCTCTAAGGGTGGGCTATGCCCAAGAGGATACGCCAAAAGCCGAAATACCCTCAGTGGTTGGGGTGGGCCCTAGCGCTCCAGATGCAAATATGGATTTGGAGACGAAAACAGACAATAACATAACACAAAGTAGTAAGACAATCCCACCTGATCACTTTTCTTAAAAATAAATCATTTTTTCTCTTTTACCTTGTATAGATTCCACCTCACACAAATATTATGTAGATACCACCTATATAAATGTACCACGCTCTCACATGGAGATACAAACGTATATGAAGGATGGCATGATTGATAATTGGGATTTATTTGAAAAGGTCATAGACTATGCCTACGCCAAGGTCATACAATCAGAGCCGGAATACCATCCAGTTCTGTTTTCAGAGGCCTCTTGGAATGTACGCAACAATCGTGAAAAACTAACAGAACTTATGTTCGAGAAGTATAATGTTCCAGCCTTCTTTTTGGTGAAAAATGCCGTTTTGGCTGCTTTTGCCAGTGGAAGAGCTACCGCCTTGGTGGTGGACAGTGGGGCAACTCACACTTCCGCTGTACCCGTGCATGAAGGTTATGTGCTATCCCAGGCTGTAGTGAAATCTCCTTTGGGTGGTGATTATTTGTCTATGCAATGTCGTCAACATTTAGAAAAGATTAACATAGATTTAGCTCCATCGTATCAAATCGCTTCGAAGGATGTGGTAAAGGAGCGTGACACACCTCGTTTCACAACGCGCAAACTTCCCGAAAACTTGACCCAGTCATGGCAGAATTATATGCAAAAATTGTTGTTGCAAGACTTCCAAATGAACATTTTACAGGTATTGGAAAATCCCTACGACGAAAGAGTGGCATCACAAATTCCCACGGTGCACTATGAATTTCCCAATGGTTACCATCAGGAGTTTGGATCAGAACGCTTTAAATTGGCTGAAAGCCTATTCGATCATGCTCCCCTGGGTGCTGGCCAATTGGCATCGACAAGTGTGGGCATGTGTGATGCAGATGTGCGTTTGTCGCTTTACGGATCTGTGGTGGTAACGGGTAAGCTAATCTCACTTTTGTTTTAGTGTAAAATTTAATTTTACTTTTCATTTCATTGCAGGAGGTAATACTTTACTACAGGGCTTTCCTGAACGTTTGAATCGCGATCTACAGCTGCGTGCTCCCTCGAATACACGTCTCAAAATGATATCAGCCAATGGTAGTGTTGAGCGACGTTTTGGAGCTTGGATAGGTGGCTCCATTTTGGCTTCCATAGGCACATTCCAACAAATGTGGATATCGTCACAAGAATATGAAGAATCTGGCAAAAGTCAAGTTGAGAGAAAATGTCCTTAAGCATCCCATATAAAACGTAAGAAGAGATAATGACAAACTTTTATTATGGTCACAGTTTATATCGGCTGAAATCATTTTTAGGTTATAAATAAAAAAGAAACGTAAAACTAATTTAATTTTTAGAAATTGCATATTTATTAAAAATATAAATGCACTTTATTTTTATATCATTATGTTTAAGATCTCAATAACATAGGTGAGAACTGCAAAATAGGCATTTCATGCTTTTGCTCCTCCCATGGTATTGTCGGCAACACATTGCTGTAAATTTTAGGAAAAAAATGAGTCTCCTAGGGTATAACTTTTTAAGCGGAAATACAAACCTTTGCCTCTGCAATAGCCTCCGACCAATCTTCTTTGGCTATATTTACAACTGCCTTCAACAAAATTTGCTTCACCTTTTTAACATTCTCTGCAAAAGTTTTCAACACATCTTGGACATTGACACTTTCGCAATCCTCACGCCAACAATCATAGTCTGTGGCAATTGCCACAGCGGCATACAATAGGCCAGCCTCTTTTGCCAA
Source organism: Stomoxys calcitrans (assembly GCF_963082655.1). Lineage (NCBI taxonomy): Eukaryota > Metazoa > Arthropoda > Insecta > Diptera > Muscidae > Stomoxys > Stomoxys calcitrans. The sequence continues at coordinate 119,127,739 of NC_081556.1, forward strand.
CACCACCTCAGGACAAGTAGTCATGTTAATAAGATCACCACCCCATTGTTGGAACATTTTACTTTCAGCACGCGAAGAGAATCTGGGACCCTCGATGGTTATCATACAAGCCTTGTCGTGTACTTCCAAGCCCAATTCCTTAACTGTCTGCAGCAAAATATTTCTGCAACGTTCATTGAATGCAGGAAACATTGGCAGATGACAAACACCTTGCGGACTGTGGGCTGCGCCATCGTGAAATGTCTGATTCCTTTTGGTAGTGCGATCAATGAAGTCATTGGGTATAACAAGATTTCCCGGTTTGATGCACTCACGCAAAGAGCCACAAGCTGTCGATACAAGCAGATGCGTGCAGCCAGCTTCCTTCAAAGCCCAAATATTTGCCCTATAATTAACATTAGAGGGCATTATATTATGCGCCCTACCATGACGTGCCAACAAGGCACACTTAACGCCTTCAATTTCGCCCTCAATCAGAACATCGGAGGGATCACCATAAGGTGTAGTGACAGTGGTTTCTTTGCGATTTTCCAATATATCGGGATCTTCAAGGCCAGAACCTCCAATTATGCCAATCTAAAAATAGATTTCATTCATTATTATTACAAATTTGAAACATTCGAATCTAACTCATTAACCAGCACTGCTTATCTCTGCTTTGGGTCTATACATTTGAACCACATCCCCTTAAAACTTATCAAGTAATCAATGAAACTTGTATACCAAGCTAGTGTACAAAGTAGGAACTACCGAAGAGAAGCAAGAATTTGTATTGAAACATTTAACTTAGGTTCATTGCATTCATTTACTTTGAACAGAAATAAAATAAAGGCAATGCGTTGTGTCTGCTACAATTGAGACTGGCCGGGCCAGCATCTTTTAATCACTTATTTTCTTAGACTTGATTTTTTGACTTACTTTTATATGTTGTGCTGCCATTTGTAACTCAGAAGTTTCGAAGTTTTTTGAACGGCTCTTCAGCTTAAAATGGACAAACAATTGGTTTCGGCAGCTTCTGCAATTACAACTTCCAAATGTTATCTGCCAAAAACAACAACAATTGAATTTGATAACCTCTGGGAAGAATTATCTTAAGGTCGTTCACACTTTAGGACGGTTTGGTTAATAAATCTTGAAAGTGCCACCCTTGCAGTACAGTCGGGTAATGCGATAGGGCGATTACAACTACTGGGTTTTATTTTAATCTTAACCAATGTTATCGATAACATACAATAACAAATAATAATTTCCGATTAATCGTTCTTTGCACTATATGGTTCCGAAATAAAAAACAGCAAATATTGCTTGCGAAAAATTGTAGTTGGTTGAAGAGATAGGTTTGGGAAATTATTTCCCTTTCTATTCTAGTGTAAAACTGACCATTTCATATATACCATCCATTATTAATTCGACAACAGCTATGTCTCATAAAAAAATATGTTTGAAATTGCTGCCGAGAAAAAATAATGTTTTATTTTTGAGCAATATTGGGCAAATCAAGATAAATCGATTATTATCTATTATCGCATGATATCGATAACAATCTATTACAACCTTTGCACTGCAATTCTATCCAGAACATCTAAAACACGGCATATATTTTCTTTGTTTTACCTTTTATTGACACACGTGGAAGTCTTACATTATTATTTAGATACTCACCCCTCATATGATTGCCAAATTAAATGTCAACTCTTTAAATAAACAAGCAGTCAAGTTTTAATTTTATAAAAAAAAAGAAACAAATTGTAAAATACAACAGGCTTACAATGGTTGGTGGAGAAGGCAGTCGAGGCATACAAGTATTAAACATTTCCAATGTCAATGCTCAAGGTAAAACTGTGCTCAACGATGGTAAGCTGCTGGAGCTAATACAACAATACCCGTTTCTCTACAATCCTCGCGTCCGCCCCTATGGTGATTCTGACTATTCTATGTGGGCGTGGAAACGCATTAATGCCGCATTTAATCGCAACTATGAAAATGATCCATTTGCTGCATTTTCCATATCCGATTTGATGGACCGGTGGCAAGTGCTCAAACCACTTATACAGTGCTTGAGTAAAGCCTATGACTTAAATGCTATTCCCGCTTCTCTGCGACAATCTGTTCTCCAAATTAGTATCGAACTGGAGGATAGTTCAACAAACTGTTTACAGAAGCCAAATACTCCTATGCAAAATATGCTTATGGATAAAATGTCGGATATTAGTCAACTACCATTGGACAAGCGACTAAGTTTAGAAAGCGACATATTGAATTTTATACTTAAATCGGAGTTGGAATCTAAGCAAGCACATGCCCTGGATTTGAATGATGTGACACGCGCCAATCAGGAGGCAGATGAGTTTTTAAATGACATTGGTTTCAAACAAGTTTTGGAAATGGCATGGAAACAGCAAACTAATCTATTCAACATCAAGTCAGAGGATGGTGGCACATCAAATGGTATATATGTGCAAAACGGCTCACAAAACCGATGGATTCCCTTGACAGAGGCACATAAATTCATACGTCCTTGCTATGTCAGTCTTAAACGCATGAATCTCGAAGATTATATGCCGCTTTCCAAGATTAAGAAGGCCTACAGTAGAACTTTTATTAAAAGTGAATAATATTTGAGTTCTAGGTATATGCTAATTTCTAAGCTATAATTAAGGATTATGTACAAATTATAATAAGTATTTCACATAGATATTTTAACAACAGATTGATGAATAATACAAACCAATTTTAAGGTTTTTTTTTAAATAATTTTGATTGTCTATATAAGCCAAATTTCTTATTAAAAAGTCGTATAACATCATAATTTAAAAATTTTTTGCAACTTGATTGTAATGCCATATTTGAATATTTATTTACGTCGTATCACTTACATTCGATGTTCAAGTCCATATAGTTAACTAATTGGCCATTAATTTGGTGGCGGACATCTGGTTGTTATAACCACATACAAACTTCTTTTGGCTATCAAGGTCCTTCCTTTGCAAAGAGTCGATCGCAGGGGAGACGGGAATATCTTCTCTTAGTTGGTGTTCGAAATTACTTTGTTTTCGATAATCATTTTCGGATGGAGTCGCACTTTCATTGTCCATATAATAAATATAGTTGTGATGTTTAGTTGGCGTATATCTTTACGTCCTTAGAAGTAATTTCTTCAAATTCTCTTTTTTTCAAGGCTTAGATATAACCGTTTAGTTACAATATTTCCAATTAGCTTGCTGAAGAATTACAATTGCATTGTAATAGGGGAGGTGTGTACAATGGTCCATCTTTAGGGTAGGCATCACTTTTTATAGATAAAGTCCCGACGATACAACGGCGCAATGACATACCATTCCCACTTCATGGAAAATGCCGCGAAATACGTACTTGGGTACCAGAGGCCTCCCCAAAAAAACCCATGGTACGACCAAGAAAAATAAAAATGAGCCTCACTCTAACAGGTAAAAAAACATTAGGCAAAAAAATATTTATTTTTATTAATGACGTTGATAATCGAGCTTTTTTTAGTTCCCTATTTAGTCACTCATAGGTATATATCGCCAAGTGGCACCTTTTCTCCCATACCGAGACACTAATAAGAGTAAAAAATTATATCGCCTGAGATTGTTTTCAACTTGAGTTGAGCTTGAGTGTTGATTTAGTGAGACAATGTTTGCGGGGATGTACTGCATCATAAAAATGCTAACGGTTTTTCTTTAACAAACTAGTATGAGTGAAACTAATGAGAGGATAAATAACCGCGATAAGAGAAACACAAACCAAATGATCGAAAAGGCAAGGTAATGCAGATAGAACGCACACAATCAAACATATGCATAACAACATCAATGAAGTCACATATAAAAAAGGGACACAAAAAAATTATCAAATATGTGAGCGCCAGCGACAGTCATAGCTAATTAAAGTAAGCAAAAGTATTATTTGAATAGAAAGTCATTAAACGAAATCATCTAGAGCCGGACAATATCCTGTAACGGGGTCTCAAAAAGTTTTCAAGACTGAAAAAAGAAACCGCAAACAGACAAACCAAATGAAAAGCACGTCGCATGTGGTGTAGCCTATACACAAAAATGCACTGGCAGCAACAACCGATGGTTGATCTCAGTGCGATGAACAAATGAGTTTTGAAAAAGATTTTTGAGTTTGCTGCTAATACCATTGGTAAGTTGAATTTGAACAAGAGAAGTAAGTTTTTACTTGGTTCCTATAGCGTTTGTGGATCAATTAATCTTTTAGAGCCCTGTCAAATTGAGATGTTTGATATAGGTTAGGTTTAAGTGACAGTCTGTTATCAGACTCACTCAGACATTTTCGTCCATTGTGATGCCACAGGAACAGAAGAAGGAAGATGCCTACTAGTTCCTACCTGGATCTGGATGGTTCAACATCCAGATCGCTTTAAAAGCCATATAACTTGTGAATGTTCACATCCGCTAAATCAGACAGGTTCTCAAAGAAATGAGAAATTAAAGTGGCACTCCCTTTAAGTGCTAGTGCGGGACACACACACACACAGAAGGTGTTCTATACTCTCTTCTTCTTCGATGTCCTCACAGCTTTTGCAAAAGTCGTTGCTGGCAACCTTCAGTCTGTCAGCATGTTTTCCGATTAGATAGTGACTTGTCTTGACAGACACAATGACTGAGACATCAGTTCTAGCCAATGACAGCAAAGCAGTAGACCTCTCGGTTCTATCAGGAATAGTGTGACAGTAATATTTATCAAAAAGCGGATCAGGTAGGGTGTAATCCACACTGCCTGGAACATTGGATGCCGCATCAAGATAACAGTGTCCGTAGCCGCCACATGACCAATAAGAAAGCTTCTTCAATCTCACGGCAGTGGTCACTGCAATTTGGGTAGCCACAATGTCCAGAGGCATAAGATGTAGCATTAAATTCAGTGCATCAGATGGTGTCGTCTTCAGTGCGGCTGTGATGGATCCGGTTAAGTATTGAGTAGGTGGACTTTTGAAGCACCGTCCGTCAGGTATTTCGCGCTTTCTGTAAATGGAACATTCTCTACACCCAAGGAGATAGGTTCCAATGTAGGCAACTTGTATCCCTGCTGAAAATAACTACTTCTGTCTTGCACGGATTTATACCTAGACCACTTTGCTGTTGCACGTATATATCTCTTAGAGTGCTGGGAAACTTTCTCCTAATTGCAATTGTAACGTCATCAGCGTACGCGGCCACTTTTACGCCTTTTTCTTCCAGAGACGTAATATATAGTTAATGACTATATTCCAAAGTAGAGGAGATAGTCCACCTCCTTGAGGTGTTTCTCTGCCGACCCATCTTTTTAGATCCACAGATCCCAAGCCTTTAGTAAGTAAGTTATTAATAAACTTTCTTACAGTAGAGTTGATGCCTAGAAACTCCAACTCCTACATGATTGACGTCGGTTTTACATTGTTGAAAGCACCTTTAATGTCAAGAAATACATTGTATATTCCTTGACAGCCGAGTAGGTCGTGAAAGGCTGTTTCAATGGATTTGCCTTTACTATATGCATGCTGCTGCCGCGACATGCGATCTCCAGGGATCTTTGCCTTAAGATATGTTTCTATCAACCTCTTAAGAGTCTGCAGCATATAGGATAACAGACTAATAGGACGAAAATCTTTCGCCTTCGTGAGGTAGGGTTTTTCTGCATTCCCACATGTATATATGAGATTCTGAGATTCTGCTTGTAATTCAACCGATGATACATCAGGCCCTGGCGACTTAAAGGAGTGGAAACTTCTTATCGCCCAAACAATTTTCGACTGACATATGACGAATGAATGTAGACCAGTAGTCGTTGTAGCAGTGTGTTGTACACTGAGGCGGTGCCGATGGAGAACTCCATCGGGTCAATCCGGTACGTACAACCGGCTGCCATGGGATTGATGCATACTAGTGACAACCTCTTCTGGCGTCACGTTGTCCGTTGGAGAATTTTTTGGGAAATGTGTATCAACGAGTAGTTCTAGTGTTTCCTCACTAGACATTGTCCGTACATTATCTGACTTCTGAAAATACCCCGCCGTAATAGGTCTCGAGGACAGGGGAATCTTCCTTAGCCTAGAGGAATTCTACCCAGGACTTGTTCTGAGCCTTTCTAAGCTCGCCCTTATATTTCCTCTGCTCAGTCTTATAGATGTCCCAATCGTGTGGTGCTTTTTTGCTCGGTTGAAGAGTTTTCTGCAGTCCTTCCTTAGACCAACCAGCTCTGGAGTCCACCATGGCGGTCGATGTTTGCCCCTTGGCTTGGCGCTAGGGCATGCTGACACAAGCGAGTCATTTAGGGCCTTCGTGATCCGCTTGACCATTATGTCTATATCCTCCGTAGTTTCCACTTCCTTTTCTGGTCTGGAAGGGATAGTCGTGCAGAATTTGTGCCGAAATTTATCCCAATCAACCTTTTTTCTGTTCAGCCGAGGGACCACTACTTCAGTATTTTCTCCAAGGCTGAAACTAATATAACGATGATCAGAGAAGCTGTGGTCATCCAACACTTCCTAGTCGCATATTCTTCCACTTACAGCCTACACTATTTTGGTTGTTATGTAGAGTACCATTGACCAATTTGACAAATTCCGCCTAAGAAGGTTCATGGTGAACCCAAAATCGCGATACGGATAGCCAGTCAAATGTTTTCAGCAACACCACACTTTTGCTGACTTTTAAATGTTTTTGGCTATGCTACTCTTTTTATAAGAAGGCATTAAACAAAATGGTATAGAGCCGGACAATATCCTGGAATGGAATCTCAATAAGATTTTAAGACCGAAAAAATAAAGCTCAAACAGACATATTCTACTAAACATTATCCCATGGCAGCCGATTGTACGTACCGGATTGACCGGATGAAGTCCTTCATCGGCAAGGGCTGCCGCCTCAGTGTACAACACACTGCTACAACAACAACTAAACTTAGCAAAACTCAATTTTATAGCTATAGGAATTATAAATTAATTTTTATTTATAACAATGCTGCAATTTGTTTTGTAACATATTTTTCTCTTTTTTTATTTTTTTAATTTTCGTTATTGCAAAAGAATGCATATACATATGTACTAAAAACAAATTAAAAAAATGTTTGAATCAAGTAAAAAAATAACAATTCTTTTACGGAGGCAGCATACTTTTTCGTTTTTTTTTTTGTATCGTAATTCGAATTTTGTTTCATATATAAAATATACATATACATACATACATACATGTTAAGCATAATATTGTGAACATTAATGTAAATATGAAGGTTTGCATTGCTTTTAAATGTTATTATGAATGGATCTTGTGTGTAAAGATATCGTTTTATAAAAGAAAAGTATTATCATTGCATTACACTATGCAACATACATAATTTTAAATACACATACATATGTATAAATACACATATGTAAGTTATAAAAGAAATCTCCATCATGGATTGATTGTTTGTATGTGTCTTCTGCATGGACCCAAAGACGGTTGAAGTAATTTTCTTCTTGCTAATAGGATGCTTATTTTTCGGTATTTGAAAGGGGGCGTACCTTTACTTCATAAAACTAACGTCGGGTGAAACAATTTAATAATTATTCGGTGGGTACGTACAACCCGTGGCACGTACCGAACAGGCACGATGCCTGACTGAAGGACAAAAGCATTGGCCTTTGCATTTTCAACGATCTTATGATATAATCAGCAGCTTGTGACAGGAGGACAGAACGCCTGGATTCGAATCCTGGCGAGACCATCAGAAAAAAATTTCAGCGGTGGTTTTCCCCTCCTAATGCTGGCAACATTTGTGAGGTACTATGCCATGTAAAAACTTCTCTCCAAAGAGGTGTCGCACTGCGTCACGCTGCTCGGACTCGACTATAAAAATGAGGCCCCTTATCATTGACCTTAAAACTTAAATCGAACTGCACTCATTGATATGTGAGAAGCTTGCTCCTGTTCCTTAGTGGAGTGTTCATGGGCAAAATTTGCAATTTTGTGACAGAGGGAGCCAAGCATCGTTTCCAGGCGGAGATTAATGCCATACTTAAGACTCCTAAGATCACAAGGCCTAGGAATTCTAAGCTGGGAATAACTGGATATATGGATAGTTAGGGAACCTCAGGGCAAGACATATTCATTTACACTCAAAATTTTGTTGTTTGGCAACTAGTGGCAGTTTGAGTGTACTATCTGTCCAAATCAGTGATTAGTACAACTCTGATTTTGTGTATGTTACTAGTTCGCGCCATTTTTCGTTAATTATAATACACACACAACCAAAACTCATTGACAGATGGTGCACTTCGCGAGAAAAAATTGTATTCAGATGTTTACGGTACACTACCTGGTAATTATGTCATGCCTCAGGGTGCTTAGCATGATATAACTACCAGGTACTGTACCGTAAACAGCTGAGTATATTTTTTTCTCGCGAAGTCCACTATCTGCCAAAGAGTTTTGGATGTGTGTGTGTATTATAAGTAAGAACCATACACACATAATCAACAAAAAATGGCGCGAACTAGTAACATACACAAAATCAGAGTTGCCCTAATCACAGATTTTGGCAGATAGTGTATTCAACATTTTGTTATTGGGCAACTGGCACTACATGTAAATGAATATATCTTGGTGCTTAGATTAAATTTGTTTTGGTCTAAATTGTGTGACAATATTGAGCTGTGTTGAGTACCGGACACTAAAGTCCTAAACAGTTGAAAAATGCAACTCTGCAAACAAATGTTAAAAAAGCAAAAAAAAAACACCAAAAACACATCGTGAGAAGACAAGGCTATTACTGAAAGGAAGCAAGAAGGAGGTCAGTATAGCTATTGGTATCATAACGGGATACATAGGACTACGAGCTCACTTATGTAAAATCGGTGCGGGGAAGATGATGAGACGTTGGAGCATTTCCTTTGTCATTGCCTGGCTTTCTCGTCTAACAGATACCGCCACTTAGGTGGAGACACAATATGGATATCAAATGAAAGGTATTATAGACTAGGAAAACATCGAATATCGTATTAAAATGGGTCAAGTACCCAGCGGGCTTCCCCAACCCCAAAACTCATCTAAACAGGTATATTCGACTTTCGTGTCAATATGGGAATCAAATAAAAGGTATTTGGCAGTAGATTACAAATATGGCATATAAAATTAGGACCAAGTAATGGGTGGTAGTATCGATATTTGGGTCAAAATGTCTATGGTGCCATTTCTCCCTTAAAAAAAAAACTTCTCATTACCCTAATTTTCAAAAAACAGATCTCAGAGATTGGTAGTGCGATTCGTTCGAAATTTGTATTGCATTCTTACAGTCACCTAAAACAAAACATGGTTTCTATTGTTGGGCTTGGGTTCCTCAGGGTACACCCAAAACCCGTCAAAAGGAAAAATAGACCAATCACAACAATATAGGGCTTAAACGAAAGGTGCACGAAAGAAAAAAAAAACAAATTAGATATACAATATGTTTGGGGGTTGCCCCACCCCAAAATACCTTCCTTATCGGACGTATTTACCGACTATTGTAATATGTGACTTATATACAAGCTATTTTGGAGTATAGTGCGAAATTGATACTCAATTTTGGCACAAAGACCCTGGGGTCCACCCCACCCTCAAACAGAACATAGTTACCGATCATGTCACTATGGGGCTCAAATAAAATATATTTGAAAGTAGAGCACGAACCTTTTATTTATTTTAAGTGCCAAGTGTTTGGTTGGCCACTCCACCCTCGAAAAGAGGAAATAGTTACCGATCATGCCACTATGGGGCTCACATAAAATGTATTTGAAAGTAGAGCACGAAGCTTATAAAGAGGAAATTTTTACTAATACGGTAATATAGGACTTAAAAGAAAGGGATTTGGGAGTAGAGTAAAAATTTGCCCAGAAACCGAACAGGTGCAAACTTCTCACACATCAATGAGTGCTTTTGGATTCAAGTTGAAACTCAATGATAAGGGACCTTTTTTATTGCCGAATCCTCTTTGGGGAGAATGCCATGATGCATGGCATGGCACCATGTCACCAGCATTAAGAGAGGATAACCACCGCTTTAAATTTGTCCGATGTTCTCGCCAGGATTCGAACGCAGGCGTTCAGCGTCATAGGCGGACATAGGCTACAATACAACGAATACAAAAACCACATTCAGAGCGAAGTTTCTCCACCTTAAAAAAATATTAGATAGTTAAAGAGAGGGCAGCGGAGCGGGGCCGGTTCGGCTAGTCAAGAATAAAATAATAACAATCCAGGTCAGGATTTCTATTTTTTTTTTAATTTTTCAATATCAGTTCTTTATACCAAATATCGCTTTCACTTTTTAATTATGGTATCACTAAATTTGGTATTTGAAAAAAATGATTTATATGTATGTGTGTTGTGTTGTTGTGTAATATTTTTGTTTGCTTATTTTGAGTGTGTGAGAGAAAGAGAGAGAAAAAGTAAGTAGTAAATATTTTTGTTGTTTAGTGTTTATGTTCTATTTTTTTTTTTTTTTTTGGAAAGACGATTAAAGAACGAATATATTTAGAGAAGTCCATTTCTGTAGCAGAGTTCGATATAAACATAAAAAATTTTTTTCAATATAAAATAAATAAAAGTTAATAAACGACCTCCAGCAATGTTAAAGAGTTAAACACAAGTGCAATTCATTCTTTGAAAATCAATCTTTTCAATCGATTACTCTGTCAATATAATTAGCCCTTTATGCGCAATCGACGACAAAGGCATCAAAGGCAGTTAGGTTATTAAAAATTTATTTTTTTTGCGATACTGAATCTCGTTGCCTTTACAACAAAAGAAAAGCATAAAAATATACAATATTTAAATCTAAAAAAAAATCATCAGCTAAATTAATTAAATATCATTTCAATATAACACAATTTAAAAATCAAAGTTAAATATTTGTTGGCTTATTATTTTTTTACAACCTTATATTATAAGTAGAATACACATTGTACTCGTTCATTTTCGTTTCTATGCTTGTTCGTCTCCAAGAAGTTGCAAAAACAATATGCTGCTGCTGCATTGAAAAAAATAGTATACACAAGAGAGAAAGAGAGAGAGAGAGAGAGTTTAGCTAAGCAAAAATATGCCAGACTCATTTCTTTATCAGGCGAAAATTTTCTCTTCAATTTGCAGCAGCTTGCAATCAAACACACTTCTCAGAGTAGCACAACAAGTATAACTAACACAATAAAAGTTATAAACAAAAACATATGTATACAAAATAATATATATATATGTAAATAAAAAAATAAATGTAACAAACACATGTACAGCAGGAACGAAAGGTAGATTAGGTAGGGATGATTTTTTTTCTTTCTGTAAGGTACTTCGCAACCGAATTCAGGGAACTAACTGAACGAATGAATGCACTTCAAAACAATTGATCGGCCAAAGTACCTATAAATGTGGCTAAATTCATGGCAGAACCTTCTTTGAACTTAAGACCTACAGTTTTGCCATAGGCCTGTATGAATATGGCTCGAACAGCATTTAAGCGCTTCTTTCGCCTAAAAATATGAAAAAATAAGAAAATAAGAACAGGTTATCAATGTTTTTATGTTTACTTACATCAAAGTCGTAGTTTTACTAGCACTGAACATATCCTTGTCATTGATAACATTTGTAATGAAATTAAATCCATTGTTGATACTGCCTATACTTGCATTGCTGCCATTACTGGGTGTATTTGAGAAATTGTTGCTACCGTTGCCCGTAGAACTAGCACCTCCTCCACTTCCAATACCGACACCACTACCACCACCACTACTACAATATCCATTTCCGGCCATTATATAGTGGCCACTATTACCACTGTTGCAAGATGTTACAGAATTGCCATCAGACTGTTGTTGTGATATAAAATGCATCATATAGCTTCCATTCATCATTGAATCTATGGACCCCGTATCGGTAACAACTTGCCAACTGCCATTAGACGATGTGGACTCTTGCCTTTGACGTGTAGCACTTACACCTGGTACTGATATAGGACTAGTTTTCGATCTAAAACAAACCAAAAGGCATTAAAATTTATTACCAAAACAATGATTGAGTTAGAAAATTCAATGAATAATTGATAATAATTAAAACAAACGGATTCTGCTAAAAATTTATTCAACATACCAAACTTCTGTCAAACCAGCAAAAATTAAAGCATCTAGGAACCGAACAAGAATGATCGAGAGACGGGTTTACATGGGAGCTATATCAGGTTATAGACCGATTTCGGTCGTAAATGGCACAGTTGTTGGAAGTCATAACGAAACACTACATGCGAAATTTTAGCTATATCGGACAAAAATTGTGGCTTCCAGGGGCTCAAGAAGTCAAATCGGAAGATCAGCTTATATGGGAGCTATATCAGGTTACAGACCGAATTTGGCCGTACTTAGCACAGTTATTGGAAACCATAAAAGAACATCATATGCAAAATTTCAGCCATATCGGACAAAAATTGAGACTTTCAGAGACTCAAGAAGTCAAATCGGGAGATCGGTTCATATGGGAGTTATATCAGTTTATAGACCGATTTGGACCGTAATTAGAACAATTGTAGGAAGTCATAAAGTCATAACATGCAAAATTTCAGCCAAATCGCACAAAAATTGCTGTTTCCAGGTTCTCAAGAAGCCAAATCGGACAATCGGTTTAGCTATATCAGGTTATAGACCGATTTTGTCCGTAGTTGGCACAGTTGTTGGATGTCATAACGAAACACTGTATGCAAAATTTTAGCCATATCGAACAAAAGTTGCGGCTTACAGAAGCTCAGTCAAATCGGGCAGTGGGTTTATATAAGAGCTATATCAGGTTATAGACCGATTTGGACCGTACTTGCCATAGTTATTAAAAGTCATAACGGAACACTACATGCAAAATTTCAGGCAAATCGGACAAAAATTGGGGCTTCAGGGGCTCAAGAAGTCAAATCGGGAGATAAGTTTATATGAGAGCTATATCAGATTATAGACCGATTTGGACCGTATTTTAAACAGTTATTGGAAGTTATAAAAGAACACCACGTGCAAAATTTCAGTTATATCGGACAAAAATTGCTGCTTCCAGGGGCTCAAGAAGTCAAATCGGGAAATCGGTTTATATGGGAGCTACATCAGGTTCTTAACCGATTTGGACCGTTCTTGGCAGTTATTGGTAGCCGTAACGGAACACTACATGCAAAATTTCAGCCAAATCGGACCAAAATTGCGGCTTACAGGGGCTCAAGAAGTCAATCGGGAGATCGGTTTATATGGGAGCTATATCTAAATCTGAACCGATATAGTCCATTTGCAACCCCCAACGACCTACATCGATATTAAGTATATGTCCAAAATTTCAAGCGGCTTGCTTTACGCGTTCGACCTCTATCGTGATTTCAACAGACGGACGGACGAACATGGCTAGATCGATACAGAACGACTAGACGATCAAGAATATTAATACTTAATGGGGTCTTAATCGAATATTTCGAAATGTTACAAACGGAATGACTAGATAAGTATACCCCCATCCTATATTGGTAGGTATAAAAATAAAGGGTGCTTCCATGTCGCATAGGTCGATTCGGATTCAAATTTTGTTCGCGTACTTTTTCAGTAAAAATTTGCAGGAGAGTAGATACGTTCTAGCAGAGGTTAGCATGTCCGCCTATGACGCTGAATGCCTGGGTTCGAATCCTGACGAGACCATCAGAAAAATTTTTCAGCGGTTTTGCCTTTACGGGTTTTTGGTGAACTAAAGTGCATAAAATCTAGTGTGAAAAGCACTAAGTTGACATCTCTGCTCCTCGGTCCATGAATGGACCTCGTAGTGACTTAAATTTGCCATAAAAATTGCAAGTTGTCATCAGATGAGAAAGTGAAGTGTCATCCGTGCAGTGATTTTTTTTTACTATTTATTTGAATAAAACAATCTGTTTTAAAGTCCGTTCAGATATAAGTCTCATATACATATATATTTATATATTGCCCGAATTTATAATTGTAGGGTAGGTGTAGGGTATTATATAGTCGGCCCCGTCCGACTTTTGCCTTTCCTTACTGGTTTTTATATAAATTTGTGCACACATTTTTGAGTACGTGAAAACTCTTATAAACACCCCAGTGATAATGGGCAAGTAAATCTGCCAGCATAAATACCTTTTAGGATTTGGTGAACGACTCGTTAAAGGATTCATAACCATATTATTGCATGATGATTGTTGTTGTTGTTGTGCTGTAACTGTTGCGGCGGCTGTTGTAGTCGTCGTCGTCGTTGCAGTTGCATAAAAATTATCCGTTATGGACATATCACAGTTGGAACTATTGGAAAAACTATCATTGCTGTCTTGATCGTAACTTAAAATAAAGTCTCTACAAGAAAAAAAAAAAAAACAAAAAGAAAAAAATTTGCTGGCTTATTTCGTTATTCAACAAAGCAAATCATTGGCTACTTACTCTTTAAGTGGTTCATCATCACAGCAATCAGACTTAATAACAATAACACTACTACTACCACTACTACTAGAGGTTTTAGTACGTTTTCTAAAAAAGGAAGGAAAAAAAATTGCAATTAGAATTAATTGATATACACAATTAGGATAGCAATTAGGCCCACTCTAGTTGGGACTATTTAACTTCCATACATACCTATGTTCTACAATACTAAATTCTTCATCCGTTATATATTTAAGCACATGAAAACAAAAGAACATAATGTCTTCGCCTCTCTTTAGACGATCGGGCAGTTGATGGCCAAACAAATACCAGTCGTAGGCCAATGTTAAATAAGCCATTTGTAGGGCATTCAAATTTTGATGTATCAGACCATCGGCCCACAGCGATAGACGTACAAGCGATATAAACAAAGGCGTACGATCCCAGCCGCTTATGCAGTGTATCAACAGACCAGAATTCTCCTCTTGTATGTATTTCAAACAGGCCTTGAGATAGTTTTGAGTTATAAGCACCAAATCCCATTGTTTATAGTCATTCCAGTGTATATTCAAATCGGCAGTCGGACCCATTTTGGGTACATTTATAATGGCATCGTTGAATGATTGCTTCCAATTGTAGTAGAGGTTCTTGGCCATATAGTTATTGTCACGAAATTTTTTAAAAAACTCACAGCCTGGATAGGGAAGCGATAGGATATTGAATTCTTCATAATGATTTTCGGGATCAGCCTTTTCAGATGAGGACACCCTATTAAAAAAAAAATTAAATACAAAAATAAGCTATGTTTCTAACATATTTCAAGATTTTTCTCCATAAATAGATAAACAAGACACTTACGCCATAAAGTATTTGATTTTCCTCTTCTCCACCATCAAGTCTACTATGGTGGTTACATTCAGAGCATTCAACAGCTGAATGTCACTCTTAATCACTTCGTCATATGAAAACGGCGAAGATTCATTTAAGGCATGATTCATCAAAGAGTCTTCATTGTTGTCGTTGTTCTCATCATCGACAATATGATTCCCCCGATCACTGTAATTGGTGCCATTCAAGCAATCATAGGCATAATCGACCACCTTGCGTCCATATGTCTCCGGCATTACAGATATGGTGGCCGATCGACATATGTATTTGCCTCGATACATGATGACGGGAACGGCAAAACGTTGACGACACCTTGCATACTTGGCCATGGTAATGAGTTCACGTATTTTATTTGCATCATACAAATCCTCATAGATGGTATGCTGCGGATATGAGGAACCTCCACTTCCATTGGCAGGCATCATTAGCGGTGATGCTGGGCTCTGTTGGGGATATTGCATCTGTGTTGGAAAATATGATGGATGGGTGGTGCCGGTAGTATTTTGCGCTGATATGGAATCGTTGGCAAATGTCACAAATGCATGTATGCCATTATTGGTCGTTCCCATATTAAGGGAGCCTGAGGAAGAACCATTGGTGCTGGTGGCCGAGTTGTGGTGAAAACCATTGCTACTAATGCTACTACCATTGTGTTGTGCAGTTGTTGTTATTGTTGTTGCATTAAAGCCGTTCTGTGTGAATATATTCGTATTATTGGCGGTGATCGTAGAGGCCATGTGACCATGTTCGTATTCCGGTATAAATATTCGTCCCGGATAACGAGGGCTAAGGATCCCATTGCTGTTTTCAAGCTCGATAAGGGTGTAGTCTTGTTTAAATAGGAATTCGCATTTTCTTGTAATTTGTTCCTCCTGGAAAAAGAAAAATTAAAAAGTAGGCTTTAAATTTTCTACAGATCTCTAAATTTTCAAAAACGTAAGACCCCGTTGATTGTTGCATTGGTTTAAGCGAAATTTTGTTTGCACACTTATGGTAACTCAAAAGGTAGGAATCTGTGCACAGTTCAGAAATCACCCTGACATGTAACACTATCAAGACCAATCCCATGGCAGCCGGTTGTACGCACCGGATTGACCCGATGGAACCCTCATCGGCAAGGGCTGCCGCCACAGTGTACGTGTTCGTCTTTTTTCGTCATGGGAGAGGCACATCCCGGAGTGCCTTCTGCTTCTGGTCCGTGCCGAGATTAAAAAGAACTCCGGACCCTGGTTCTGTTCGGCTTGCCAAAACCGCCTCCATCATCGGTCGGTGTCGGTGAGGTGCAACCGGTGCATGGAGTGGGTACATTTCCGATCTTGCTCTGGCCTCACTTCACTGCGGGAATATAGTCATACTGGATATGTTGCAAGGTGCCGTGCGAACATAGCAAGCGTTATCTTCGTCGGACTATGTGACCCCCCGACCTCTCCCGTGCGGAAATATGCGCAATAACAGCATCCTAGCTCCAATATTGCCAGGCCAGTGCCGGGAAATGCATCATTTTTGCAACTATACTGCAACGGTCTCCGTGGCAAGATCGATGAGATTGTGGATTCCATGAGTCGGTCGCAGCGATCCAGGAGACAAAGCTGGCCAACACCTGCAGCTTGCAAAGTTGTCACGGATACAATGTGCTTCAACCGTCAATTTATTGTGCATCCCAAGAGTGTCAGGGCAAGGAGGAGAGCCATTCGCTGGCGAAATTACGAATGTCATCCGTGGCGCCAAATCAGGGCGTTGGGCCCCGACGGAATCTCCACATTGATGTTGAAGAGTCTGGATTCACCTGGAGTTGAGTACCTTACTATTGTCCTCAACCTGTCCTTGAACACTCTTATAGTTTTCGATGTCTGGAAAATGGGCAGAGTGATCCCGCTACTGAAGCCTGGAAAGACCACGAGTTTGGGGGAGTCGTACTGACCGATATCCCTTCTCTCACCAGTAGCAAAGACGCTTGAGGCATTACTCCTCTCGAGCCCCGTAGGAGAATTTCCATTCGCCGAGCATCAACATGGATTTCGAAGACTGCATAGAACAACAACAGCTTAGGGTGCCATCACCGCACACATTTGCCGTGGCTTCAATCAGCCTAGGCCATGTGATAGGACGGTCTTCGTGGCACTGGACCTATCGAAGGCATTCGACACATTCGCCAACACGTCCCTCCAGCCAGACCTGAAACCCTGGGTGGCGAATTATCTGTGTGGTCGCAAGTCATTTGTGGAATAAGAAGAAGGATAAGAAGTCGAAGCACCGTAGAGTGAAACAGGGAGTTCGCCAAGGTGGAGTGATATCTCCGGCACTGTTTAACCTCTACCTATCCTCCATTTCATCCTCTCCAGACGGCATAGAGATCGTATCATATGCGAACGATTATACGATCATGGCATTGTTGACACCCCCACCCATTGTTGACATCTGCGAACGGTTAAACGTTTACCTCAACGAACTTGCCTCATTTCGCTGCGAAATCTGAAGATATCTACCACCAAATCTTCAGCCAAATTGTTCACTACAAATACGCGTGAGGTGAATACTGAACTGACTGTCGATGGAGAAATGATTCCGACCATCAAGTGTCCCAAAATACTTGGCGTCACATTTGACAGCTCTTACACATTCTCCCCACGTGCCACAGCAATTTGCGATAAAGTCAAAAGTCGAAACAAGGTCTTCAAGTCACTTGCTGGCAGCACTTGGAGTGCAGACAAAGAAACCTAGTTGACCAAGTACAAAGCAATTGGCCGCTCTGGGGTAAGTTATGCAGTGCCAGTGTGGTCTCGTCAACTTTGTGACACGCAGTGGAATAATATTCAGATCTGTCAGAAAGACGCCCTCCGAACTGCGACGGGCTGTCTCCTCAGTTCTCATGTGGACCACCTCCAGCAAGAGACAAAGATCGTACCAGTGCGAAGACATAACTACATGCTGTGTATGCAATACCTTTTGGGCTGTTATCGCAGAGACGACCCAAATCATCATCTTGTGGATAGATATCCACCGCCCAGAATCCTTTAGGTAGATCTACGTGATCTAGTGGTCAAGTGGGTCATTCATGCAGACACGGTAAATGGCTACCGGGTGAATGTAGTCCTTGGAGAACGATCGCCTATCATTGCACCCGAAGAAATTGACCTCCCCCGGCAAACCAGAGTTCTGGCTCAATTACGTTCCGGCAGATGCAGCCGCCTCAACTCCTACATAGCAAGTATTTATGCCGACGTGCAAGATGTATGTCCCGATTGTAACCAGGGACCGCACGATACACGTCACCTGTTTAACTGCCCAGCCAGACCCACTATGTGTCTTAAATAAAAGGTCGGAGATAGTAAACTACAAATTTGATATTTATGTATGGCTGGCTGGGTGTTTGTGCCGCTACAACTACCAAAAATCTGAAACAAACATATAAGCCGACAGGGGCAATATGGGATTCTAAAAAAATATTTGTTTTTTTTTGCAGAGGAAAAACATTTTTAATTGTTTTTTAAATATTTATGGTGTGGATCATTCGCATTTTTACATTAACAACCCGGAAACAAATGAGAAAATCCCCAAGTCAAGATTCCTAGCTAACATTTTTTAATTAATTAATTATATAAATACATACATCTCGATTTATTGATGTATATGTTCTCGTATGTTTGCATGTAAAACCCAATCAATATATATTCTCAATGTCAACTAGAAATATGCATCATGAATGTTCAATGAACGAGAATATAAACGCTCGCTTTGTTTTCGTCGTTATAAATAACAAAGATTTATTGCGAAACAATTTTCCCGGCTATTTTTGTTTGTTTGGCTTGAACTCTCCACAATTAAGGTAAACAACGCGGTACAATGACACATGCTGAAATCAGAATTCAACTACCAGCGACGTCATCTCTTAACACATTGAACTGCATGGCATGGACACGAAGTGCGAAGGGAGAACAAGAAGAAATCGCATAACGTCAATAGAGTAATAATTTTGGTAAACAATTTTTTTTTAATTTTTTGTTGAAACATTGGTTATATATGTAGTTCGGAATTAGTTATCAAAAGGACCGATATTCAATCCAATCTTCCAATCTTTTCGCAGATCTCAGCAATCCTGTGTTCCGATTGTAGGCCGATCTCCGGATACTACCGAACACTTAAAAAAGTCTTCCTATCTACATCCCTTCATGTCTGTCTTTCTTATCGAACATCCTTCTGCAGGAGTAGACGGTGCACAGCGCATTACCAAGGCGTACTTAAAAAGGTGGTCTCACACGAATAGCTGTTAACAGCCGGCCGGTATTAAATTAGGTTAGGTAAGAGTGTCAGTCCTTTACAGACTCACATAGACAATTTTAAGTCTATTGTGATACAAATTGTGGTACAAATGAGACCACATTTAATTGTTTCACCATGGTGCCTTACGAATGCTTTTCTCTGCATTCCTTTTCGTGTAGCTTTGAATCGAGAACTTGGCCAAGGTTTTTTGCTTGTTATTCGGTTTTGGAACTTTAAAAGACTCCATTGTGCGCTATATTTAGAATTGCCTCCAGCGCAGCCTGTGGTGCAGACTTCTGGACGCACCAGATCGCACACAGGATCGCTAGCCAGTCTCTGGATTCTAACGAACAATTAACGACAAAACTCCCTATCTACTGCCCTCCATCCTATCACTGCTACTTCTGTCAGTATTTTTCTTATGATTTATGTGTGTGTCTTTTTTTTTATGAGAGTAGGCGACGGTGGCGCGAATGTCCGATTTTCACGCTTTACGCCTCGGTACGAATTGTGTATATGTATATACAAGTTATCAAGTGACTGGTTCTGACATTTGCTTCGCATTTTTGACAACTTTTGCGATAAACAAGAACTCATTTTTGATGCAAATGCTTACGTTTTTGTTCGACTTGTCGTTCGATAAATTTTTCGTTTAAAATGGGATACACAAATCGAAATCAGTTTTTTTTTTTTGTATCATAAGTGTATTTGGATACAACTCTGGAATTGGATAATTTTATCAGCTGGGCTTATGACCTTACCTTCTCAAAATCTACCTAGCTTAGTGGCTTTTTTTTTTTTTTGTTTAGCACTAGGTGGTAACTTTTCGGGGTTTGGGTGACCTAAAAAGCACCAAATCTAGTGCGAAAAGCACAATGTTGACATCACTGTTTGTAAAGCTTACTGCAATATAAAACTTGTCAAGAAGGGGTGTTGCTTTGCGGTAAGTCGTTTGGATTTGGCTATAACAAGCAAGTCTCTTATCGTACAACAAATTTGTAAATTTGCTCAAGATGTCATTAAAAACACGGCGCAAACTTCTCACATATCAACGGGTGCTGTCCAATTCACGTTTAAACTCAATAATAAGCGACCTCCTTTTTGCAACCGAGTCCAAACGGCGTGCCGCTGGGTAACACTTCTTTGGGTAGATGATTTTACGCAAATGTCACCAGCATTTGGAGCGGAAAACCACAGTTGAAAATTGTTTCTGATGTTCTTGCCAGGATTTGAACCCAGGCGTTCGGTGTCAGATTTTATATGTTATACCATAGTATAATATATAAAATCTAAAAGATCACTTCTCATTTTTCCATTACCATAATTACCATATCACACCCGTTAGCTTTGGGAGAAAAATCAATGCACATTGTTATTGTTTCTTATTGCACACAATGGCATTATAACAATGAAAACAGCAACAACGATACCGAAATGCGAAAATACTATAAACAAAAATAACAACAAATGCGGCGTGTATGAGAGACAAAACACTTTACAATTACATGGCTGACGTGGTAGTGGAGTACGTCAGTCAGCAGAATGTGTGCTCATTGCGATTGCTGTAATGTCAAAGTATGCGAGTATGTGTGTATGTGCATTGTTTACCCCCACTGGTAATGAAAAAGAAGGCAACAGAGAAAAAACTGAAAGCGTCATCGTCGTCGTTGGACAAGAAAAGCTGAGCGCCTGCTTCTTTGGCGGAGCAATAGTTTAGTGAAAAACAACAACAACAATGCCAACGACAGACAGACAGACAGACAGACAAAGAGACAAAAAAAATCTGATGAGGACAGTGTTAGTTTGTACTTTAGTTTGCTTGTGTCTTCGCTAGTAGCGCTTATTGGCTGGCCACTATACCATAAATTGTGTATTTATGAACTAAAGGTGGTATAGTGAATGCTGTCAGGCATTAAAAGAGACCATCTTATTACACTTCCCCACAGAAGTTAATGTATATTTATGTAGGCAAATTTGTTATATTTAAAATAAAGGGGTTTTTCACACTTATCATCAAACCGTCGCTGTCAGTTTTTCAGTAAACTCAACATTTTCATTTTTACTGTACCACTATTCCTGATAGAACCGATTGGAACTACGATATCCCTGGTAACAGAAGTTACATAGACTTCTATACGGATGGTTCCAAACTAAACGACCAGGTTGGCTTTGGGGTGTACTCTAAAGATCTAGAACTCGTCATATCGAAGAGGTTGCCCGACCACTGCAGTGTGTGTCAAGCAGAGATCCTTGTAATTAAGAAAGTGGTGGAATGGCATAAATATCTTCTCAGAGAGCCAGGCACCAATTAAATCCCTGGAAAACGTATTTCTGAACACAAAAACCTCCCTCGACCGTCGCAGATCTCTCAACGAGATGTCTGAACAGTTCAAAATACACCTGTTCTGGGTGCCGGGCCACAGAGATATCCCAGTGAATTGTAAAGCGGATGAGCTTGCGAGACTAGGAACTACCTTACATAATCCATGTTATCTAAGTTTTCAGGACCAGGCCCAAAGGACAACGAATGACGGATGGTCACAAACAGGGGTCTGTGAGTATTTCGCCCTCTAGTGGATCAAGAAGTTAAATCCAAGATCGGTTTATATGGCAGCTATATCAAAAAATGGACCGATCTTAAACGATTTGGCTGAAATTAGTAATAAAGTGTTATGTTATGACTTCCAACAACTGTGCTAAGTATGGTCCATAACCTGATGTAGCTGCCATATAAACCGATCTTGGATCTTGACTTCTTGAGCCATTAGAGAGCGCAATTCTTATCCGATTTGGCTGAAATTTTTCACGGTGTTTTGTTATGACTTCCAACAACTGTGCTAAGTGTGGTTCAAATAAACTGATACAGCTGCCATACAAACCGATTTGGGATCTTGACTTTTTGGGCCTCTAGAGGGGGAAATTCTGATCCGGTTTGCCTGATATATTGCATCAAATGTTTTGTTATGACTTCCAACAACTGTGTTAAGTATGATATAGCTGCCATATAAACCGATCTGGATCTTGATTTCTTAATCGTCTAAAGGACGCAATTCTTATCCTATTTGGCTGAAATGTTGTACAACGTCTCCTCCCATGACCTGCAACATATGTGACCAATATGGTCTGAATATCATTAAGTCAGTCTATACGGCAGCTAGATCCATATATGGTCCGATTTGTACGATATTCAACGAAAAGGTGTAGAGAGGTCCCAAAGCTCACTGTTTCAAATTTCATCAAAATCAGATGAAAAATTCGACTCTTATGGGCTCAATACCATGTATCGGATGATCGGCTTATATGGCAGCTTTATCCAAATATGATCCCATCTGGTCCACATTCAACAAGAATGAAAAGGGGTCTACCAAAACTCATTGTGTCAAATTTCGATGAAATCGGATGAAACTTTTGGTACTTATGTTGCTATTAATTGATTTGCTTTCTTCAGAACTCTGGAGAATCTCGCTGCAAATGTCAATCTTTTTGAGTGACATTTTGAATTATTTGTTCTGTTATAACATTCAACACCGTGTATGGTCAATTCCTTGAGCAAATGAGTGTCTGATTTGACTTCTTAAACACCTGCAGTACGCAATTGTTATCCTGCCTTTGATATGACTTCCAATTTCACCGGCGCTCGATCGGTAAGGGGTTCTTCTCTTTCCTTTCTCTTTAGCTCTCTCTAACTCTAACACACTAAGTAATATTATTTCAATAAACCAATATTGTAAAGTTTACTGAAAATACTCTACGTTTTGCTGCTGTAAGTTTTTCTTGTTATTCCCCAATTCTGAGGAATAGTACCACGGTACCGCCGCGAGTCTTTTGGTACTTTTTGGATATTAGCCAATTTTTTTATATGTATTCGAAGACTTAAGATATCAAAGAGTTTAAACTTTATAATTGGTATTAGCATTTCCTATCGGCAAAAATCCTAAAGTTTTTCCTGAATATTAATTATGATATAAACCTAAAAATTTCGGTAGAGGAATGAGGATAACGGCATTTACTAGTCACTTGAACAAGTAAAAACGGTATTGAATTTAGCTGTATTAAACTTTTGTATACCTACGACGATGGATTTTCGGTGAACCTTATACTGATACAAAAATTAGAGGGTTGGTTGGACCTCTGTGGGCCATTGATAGAAATCCAATGAATGAGCTCTTCATATGGCGGCTATATCGAAATGTGAGCCTGTGTAGAAAATATTTGGAACATGCGTATCAAAATAGCGATCCGTGGGACCATGGTTGGAAGAGATATAGAATAGGCGAATGCAACTAATTTTTCCTTATTTAAAAGTAATCTAATGAAAAATACGCTCTATGCGCCTTCAAGGGGTAAAATTTCCTAATTTTCGGTCTATATGGGAGCTAACTCAAAATAGATTGCGAGTTTAGATTCGGCCGTAACAAGGATGTTCCTTACCAATGAACTGAAAACTTGAATCAGACTGCACTCATACACATGAGGGAAGTATTCCCACAATTCTTTAGAGGAATTTTCGTGGCTAAAGTACACTTTGTTGTTGTTGTTGTTGTAGTCACATTTTCATGTGGAGGTGGCTATCCTCGGCAAGGTTCTGTGTGAGCAAGCTCGTTCCAGTCCAAAGGAACGATCGCTGCGGGAACAATTATTCAAAGACGCCAATAAAGAGCCGGGGCTGCCCGGCCTCTTACTGAGACTCTCCGCTCGATACTGCTGATTGTCCGCGACTGCTATTGCAGCTACTCCGCATATTATCTGCTCATGTACGCACTCGCACCCGTACACAGAAATTGCTTTTTGTGTCAGCTTGATGACAGCATAGCGGATTGCACCATATGATTTGTGGTTGTTTTACAAATGAGACCACCTTTAATTATTTCGCCATGGTATTCCCCATTGTTGTCTTTGAACGAATTTTTTAAGTTATGAGAGGGAGTTACGTCCATAAAGAGTAAAAAATTTTGCCTTTGGACCAAAAAATTTAATTTTTGACTAGTTTTCAACCTCATTTATCATCCCTGGCCTGAGCGACGTTGTCATCATCCACCTTCTACATTCATTCGGCCTTGCTTAGTTAAATTGGAAGATTCCCCTTCTACCTCTGCTACCTCTGGGTTTTTAAATATCCAAAACTGAAAAATTTTTCCTATGCACATTCCATATTAGAGTGGACTAGAGACGTCTCCAAATCAATAAGGGTCTTCCTTTTTGTTGTCTAATAGGAATGGCGTGTCATAGCAGTCATATCCAAACGGCATATGGGGGGATTTTAAGACACTCCACAACGCATCGAGGCCATATACCCAATGTATTGAAAAAGGAACTTGCTAAATGGTTGGTTTCCTCTTTTCCTCCAATGGTCTTATTAGTAACCAACAAAAGACACATATGTATGAAAACTTTGGCACACTAGTGTAATAGTGTAGACTTTAATGGGCGCAGAATATTAAGCAAAAAAAGAAAAACTTTACTTAAACACTAAGCGTATTTGTGCAGTGTTGTTAAGTTGCATATTGGAAACCCGGATTTTAAAGCCTTCAGATGTAATGGGCAACCAGCAAATGTTAGTAAGAGTATGAACTACTTTTCAGTTTCTTGTATCGTCTGAAGAAATAGTTTTTGTAGTGGTTTATGTTTCTTCTCTGTTTTCTTTCACCACAAAACTTTGTTGTGGCAATAGTCGGAGTGGCATTTTTTTTATTACTTTGCTTGATTGGATGGCAGCGTATGGCTGGCTTGCTGTTCATAGATGATTAAAGAGTCTGGCTCCTCAGCGCTTGTAGTAAATATAGCTATTTCTACTTGCTTTTGCATGATAGTTTTGCCGTTTTTCTTTTTCTTTATCCCAGTTGAAGTTGGGTGGTTGGTGAGGTCGATGAAAAATAACTATCTTGACAGAAAATAGCAATAAAGCAAACACAGACTTAGCAATAGTGCAGTACCAGTTACCGATTTCTGCTATTGTACAAACAACGGTCACGACAATGAAAACCTAATGAATGAATGGAACTGAAAGTATAACCTGCATTCCCGTGGCCACCAACACCACCACCTTACAACTTTATGACAACAAAAGCTGTACGCTGTAGGTATTGTGGTTTCTTGTTGGTTTTTTGCATTCACAATACAAATGCATCAGAGCCGGCTGTACAAAGAGGCATGAAAGTAATCGAATGAGCGAGTTTTAATTATAACAACAAAATCACGACCACCTTCAACAAAAAGCACACTAACTGTGTAACAGCGACAGCGACAGCAACAATGTCATTACAAAGTAATGCAATACAAAAGAAAGGAAGAAAAAAATGAACAAGAAAAAATATCGAAGTCACATTTTTGCTACACCCACATTTTGATAGCCTCTTAGTTAAGGTCAATTACAAATTCCAGTAATTTTAGAATTGAAATAAATTAACTGTAAATGGAGGTGGTATAGCTTGAATCATTTACATATATTGGTATGTACATACACACATACATACAACATGGCAATGCAGGTAGTGGGTTTATGAAAGTAATTTTAAATGAACTGTGACCCACAACACCATTTTTTGAAATAAATAAAATATTTTTTCTAAAACGTATCTTATTTCATAAATGTTCTTAGCAATGGCAAAAATATATTTAATTTGGTGAAGATTTTCTATGGAAATGATTTAAAAAAAAAATGATAAAACTTAAGTTGGGGGCGGCGTTACCGTTGTGCCACTTTAGTATCAAATTTCACACTTTTTTGGACGATGCCACTTGTGTGTCACTTTTTTATTTTAAACTCAAACATTTTAGCAAATTTGCACAAATTTTTGCTGGAAGTCGTTCGGGTACTTTATTTGCCAGCAGAAGAGAGCGCGAGAGAGAGACCAAATTTTGATAGTTCAAAAATAGAGAACCTGTAAATTTCTACTGGGACTTTTTTGCCAGCAGAAATGTGCAACTTTGAACAGCTGTTTTATGAAAAGCAGCCGTTACAATCACTAAAATGGATCCCAAAAGGCAGAGGTAAGTAAAACAAATATTGTTTATTGGTAATGATTGAATTTGTTTCATTTTTATTTACTTTTAATGAAGATTCATGGCAGTAGCTAGTGTTCAGGTACAGAAAACTCGCCAAATGAAGTTGTAATTTTACCTCAAGTCGGTGGTTGTTTCTCATTAGAAGGTAAATGCAAAATTTGCGGAATTATTTGCAGATACCAAGAAAAGAGCAATGCTAGGTTTCTTAAGTGTTTTGATGGAATCATCCTCATCAGAGAGCTACGATGAAACCAACACCGTTCCTTTGAATTTGTTAAGGAGGAAAGATGCTGCCATGGTGGGTCTGGCTGGGCAGTTAAAAGTTACGCACAGTGGATTGGACAAAATTAGTGCAAATTATTTTGCCAATTGTGAAAGGATACAGATATCTTCAATGATAAAACAGTGTTCGTAGCCGCCACATGACCAAATAGAAAGCTCCCTTAGCCTCACGTCAGTGGTCGCAGCAATTTGTATAGCCACAAAATCCAGAAGAATTAGGTGATTAGTCCAAGGTTCCTTTGTCAACACACCAAGACAAGGGACTTGAGATCGTTGTTTCTACTTTTGTGTACGGTGATGGCATGTAAAGCAGTTGTAGTTCTATGCAGCCTTCGAAATGCCTGTTGATGCTGGGCCAGTGGAAATTGTCCAACAGGAGGATCGGAAGGAGTAGTCCCTCATGCGGCTTGGCTACTTATGAAAGAAGACAGATCGGTCTGTACGAGTTCCCCTTGCTCGTGGCCTTTCCAGGTTTCAGCAGCGGGATCTCATTGCCCATCTTCCAAATATCGAGTACTTCAATAGTGTTAAGACAGGCTGAGGACAGTTGTAAGGTATTCGACTCCAGGCAGATCCTGATTCTTCAGCATCAGTGTAGTGATTCCGTCTGCGACCAGCGCCTTGCGCGACTTGGAATCACGGATGACATTCCTAGCTTCGTGCACAGTAAATTCGGTTGGCTGTCTAGCGACACGGAAATCACGGACATTACGAATGGATCCCCTTGTCACTCTCGGGCTAATAAATTGACGTTTATCTAACGAAAATGCCTCACAAGTATCGCCAGCATTTTTTAGTTGAAAACAATTGTTTTCCTAAGCAAGCAAATGTAAAACCTAACCAAAATTTAAATCAGCTGTTATTCTGCAAATTTTTTGAAGAGAGTAAAATAGCTCTTACTCTCCTGCAAATCTTTACTGGAAAAGTACGCGAACAGACCTAATGCCATACTTTTAACATTTTCACGCCACTTCTTCAAGTACCAAATTAAAGCCAAATGGATGAAAAAAGGTGGATACAACCTTCCAAATACCTTTATATGGGGGCAACATCAAAACGTAGACCAATATTGAAAATTTTCTACAATCCAAGCAATAAGAACCCGAAATGTCAATTTACAGTCAATGTGGTAGAAAATTTTGGGGTCATATAGCTAACACGTAAATAATTAAATATAAATTTGTCGTTTTGTTAAGCTTTTCATTTTTGAAATTAAGGATGCTGAAAATCTCTAAAATAAGTTGAAATATGCTTCTAAACTGGCTTGCCATTTCCAACATGGTCTGTATTTAAATTGTCTCACAAAAAAGGAATATATTTGTGTAGACACAAAAATTATAACACCCACGTTCGATCAAAGCCGGTTTAATTATTGGCAATAGCTAGGCTTAAAGTAAATGCACATTACTTAACCCAAGTGGTACGTGCTTTATTCATATATTTTATTAAAAGTTTTAAAAATTCTGCTTAAATGTTAACTTTATAAATTGTTATGCCTATTACCTCAATCGAGAAGGCAATCCTATCCCATTGAAAAGATAACTAATCACAATCCATTATTTTTAGAATTGTTGAGCAAATAATCTATTCGAAACTATAGATCAATGATGTAGTCTTAACCCCAGAGAACTTTCAATACAAATAAATGCGTCAACAACAAACATGCTTATCAACAGAGAACTAAAATAAAATTAAATATTTTCCTCTACGTAGCAAAGTGCTTATTTATAAAAAAAAAATAAATAAAAAACAATAGTGAAGGTAAATAATTAATACATCATTTAACGGCGCACCTCTATTACTTTTGCGTAATAAATTTGGCCAATTTGTTTGCAACTGCATTTGTTGATAAGATAAATTGCCGTAGGAAACATGCCACAATTACTTTTAAAAATTCTACTTAGCCATGTCAGCCGACTTAAATCTTTCGTTTTGGTATATTTGGTTGTTGGTGTTATCTCTATGGTTTGGTTGCTACTCACTTTGTCGGTTAATGACTTCTCTGAGGCGCAATTTGGTGACGAAAGATTTCGTTTAGAAAGGAAACGGCAAAAAAAATGTCTCCTTGTAATCGATTTTTGACAGTTGTGGTAGAAAAATGCTTAGAGGGACAAGTTAGTGCAAAACCCTTTGCGCAGATTATATTGATTGACTGAATAACCAACAAACAATATCATTTTATCTGTTCTATATTTATGTCTATATGGCAGTTGCATCATATGATCCTATTTGGATAGTATTTGTCATGCATAGAGATGGGTTTCTGCAAACAGCAAACTTGCCCATGAACATTGCATTAAGGAACTGGGGCAAACTTCCCACAAATCAATGAGTGCTGTCCGATTCAATTTTAAGCTCAATGATAAGGAACCTCCTTTTAATAGCCGAGTCCAAAGGACGTGCCGCAGAGCGACACCTCTTTCGGGAGAAGTTTTTACATGGCAAAGTACCTCAGAAATGTCGCCAGCATTAGTAGGGGATAACCACAGCTGAAAAAATTTTCTGATGTTCCTGCCAGGATTCGAACCCAGGCGTTCAGCGTTATAGGCGGACATGCTAACCTCTGCGCTGCGGTGGCCAGTGATGGGTTTCTCCCAGGTAAATACCCAACGCTTGGGTATTTACCCAATAAAAACCTTTTTTTGGTATTTATATGGGTACTTAAAATTTTGCAGATATCTTGAATATAAAAAAATTTCCATAAAATTTTTCATGATTTCGTATTTTTTGTATATAAACCTGACCTTCTGATCTCATAAAGGCGGATTTCAGTTATATATAGCCGCTATATAGACCGATCTCGAGACTTAAAGTCTTGAGGCAATAATTTGGTAATTTTTCATTCGATTTTGATGAACTTTGGCACAGTGAGTTCTGGTAGACCCCTATTCATTTCTGTAAAGTGGCGATCGGACCTTAGACCGACCACCCGATCTCCCGATATAGGGTATTGAGCCCATAAAAGATCCATTTATTACCCGAATTCGATGAAATTTGGCAGAGTGTGTTCTGGTGGACCCCTTTCCATTCCTGTCAAATATGGTAAGAATCGGACAATATTTGTATATAAAGAAGCTTTATATACCGTTCTCCCGATATAGCGTAATGAATCTATAAAAGGAGCATTTTTCATCCTATTTCGATGAAATTTGGCACAGCGAGTTCCTGTACCTCTAAACCTTTTTGTTGAATATCGTTCAGATCGGACCATATTTGAATATAGCTGCCATAAAGACCGATTTCCCGGTATAGATTATTGAGCCCATAAAAGGAGCATTTTTCATCCGATTTTGATGAAATCTGAAGACCGGAAAGCGCCTTCGGGAGTGCCTTGGGATATTAAGAACACTTCTAAGCCTCTTGTGGTTCTTAGTCATCAATGGGATTCTCGGGTCCTTCGAGAGGGTAAGCGCGAAAGGTGTTGCCAATGCTGACGACATCTCGTCATTTTGATTTGCGGTCGCTTTCTCTACACTGTCCTTCAGGGCGAGCAAGGAAGCTGTTTTTCAAAAATCGGAAAGAAACATTGAAGAGAGAGTCAAACGACAACTGAATTCACTCTACTCTTGTCGCAACTCGATAGGTAGGAGTTGAGAACTTAGGCCAAGTACGATCCACTTGATGTACACTTCCGTTGTTTGGACGATTAACCCAATCCCATGGCAGCCGGTTGTACGTACCGGATTGACCCGATGGAATCTTCATCGGCAAGGGCTGCCGCCTCAGTGTACGTGTTCGTCTTTTTTCGTCATGGGAGAGGCACATCCCGGAGTGCCTTCTCCGTATGCTTTTGGTCCGTGCCGGGATTGAAAAGAACCCCGGACCCTGGTTCTGTTCCGTTTGCCAGAACCGCCTTCATCATCGGTCAGTGTCGGTGAGGTGTAACAGGTGCTTGGAGTGGGTACATTTCCGTTCTTGCTCTGGCCTAACTTCGCTACGGGAGTATAGTCATACTGGCTATGTCGCTAGGTGCTGTGCGAACTCAGCCAGCAGTGGGTCACAAGCGTCGCCGTCGTCGCCTTCGGCGTCCTCGTCGTCGGACTATGTGACCCCCCCGACCTCTCCCGTACGGCAATTTATGCAAAGACAGCACCCTAGCCCTACTATTGCCAGGCCAGTGTCGGGAAATGTATCGTTCCTGCAGTTAAACTGCAATGGACTGCGAGGCAAGATTGATGAGATTGTGGATTTTATGAGTCGGAAGAGCATACCGGTCGCAGCGATCCAGGAGACAAAGCTGACTAACACCTGCAGCTTGCACAGTTGTCACGGCTACAATGTGCTACGTAAGGATCGCTCAAGGAATGGAGGTGGGGGATTGGCCTTCGTTATACACCATTCCGTGCAGTATAGACCTATCTCGCCTGCGCTTGACGCTAGTGACCCATACATGGAATGTATGGGGGTAGCAGTCAAGTCTGGTACTGCCGAGATAGAGATATACAACGTGTATATACCGCCGGTTGGCAGCTGTGTCCCGATTAATGGCCAGGCCTACAGCCCCGACATAAGTGGGTTGCTATCTGGCCATAGTCGTCTGGTTCTGGGGGATTTCAATGCACATCACTCGTCATGGCATTCTCCCCTAGGCAACGACCAGCGTGGCATAGCTTTGGCAGAGCAGATAGATAGCTCCACGTTTTGCACGGTGAATGAGGATGCCCCCACTAGGATTACGAGGAGGTGCAGCAGCTCGCCAGACATCTCAATCGCATCCCCTGATCTCCTGAGTGACGTATCCTGGCAAGCCGTCATCTCTTTGGGGTCAGACCACCTCCCCATAATCCTCACCATCGACCGACCACCCGACTTCATAACCTCTGAGCGCCGAACGTTCATCAACTATAAGAAGGCCAATTGGACTGGCTTCAGAGAGTATACCAATCGCCGCTTCAATGAACTGCCACCCCCCTCTGATGTGCTTGTGGCCGAGAGGAAATTCCGAGACATCATCAACGCAGCAGCCGCTCGCTTTATTCCAGCCGGTCGAATACCGCAAGTGCGACCCAATTTCCCGGCGCAAGCAGTGGTACTCGCAGACGAGCGTGATGGGATTCGTGCTATGGACCCCGCTAACCCCAGAATCAGCGAGCTGAATCTGGAAATAAACAGGGTAGTCAACGAACATAAGCGGAATTTGTGGCTGGAACACTTGGAGCAATGTAACTTAGGCACCGGTGCAGGCAAATTGTGGGCCACTGTTAAGTCTCTCTCGAACCCCGGTAGACGGGACGACAGGACCTCAGTCACTTTTGGCGAGTTAACCGTGACTGATCCGAAGAGATGCGCCAGGTTGTTCAACCGTCAATTTATCGTGCATCCCGAGAGAGACAGGGCAAGGAGAAGAGCCATTCGCCGTATTCGTGGTCTCCGAGCCGATGAACAGCCATCACAATTTACCGTGGGCGAAGTTACGAATGTCATCAGTGGCGCCAAATCTTCCAAGGCGTTGGGCCCCGACGGAATCTCTACATTGATGCTGAAGAATCTGGATTTACCTGGAGTTGAGTACCTTACCACTGTCCTTAACCTGTCATTGAACACTCTTATAGTTCCCGATGTCTGGAAAATGGGCAGAGTGATCCCGCTACTGAAGCCTGGTAAAGACCCGAGTTTGGGGGAGTCGTACAGACCGATCTCCCTTCTCTCACCGGTGGCTAAGACGCTTGAGGCATTACTCCTCCCGAGCCTCGTAGGAGAATTTCCATTCGCCGAGCATCAACACGGATTTCGGAGACTGCACAGCACAACAACAGCTTTGCATGCCATCACCACACACATTTGCCGTGGCTTCAATCAACCCAGGCCATGTGATAGGACGGTCCTCGTGGCATTGGACCTATCGAAGGCATTCGACACGGTCAGCCATGCCAAATTATTTGAGGACATCGCCAACACGTCCCTCCAGCCAGGCCTTAAACGTTGGGTCGCGAATTATCTGTGTGGCCGCCAGTCATTTGTGGAATTTAGGGATAAGAAGTCAAAACACCGTAGAGTGAAACAGGGAGTTCCCCAAGGCGGGGTGATATCTCCGGCTCTGTTTAACCTCTACCTTTCCTCCATTCCACCTCCTCCAGACGGCATAGAGATCGTATCATATGCGGACGACTGTACGATCTTGGCATCAGGCCCCCCACCCATTGATGACATCTGCGATAGGTTGAACGTCTACCTCAACGAGCTTGCCTCATATTTCGCTGCAAGAAATCTGAAGATATCCGCCACCAAATCTTCAGCCACACTGTTCACTACAAATACGCGTGAGGTGAATTCTGAGCTGACTGTGATGGTCGATGGAGAATTGATTCCGACCATCAAGTGTCCCAAAATACTTGGCGTCACATTTGACAGCTCCTACACTTTCTCCCCACATGCCACAGCAATCTGCAATAAAGTCAAAAGTAGAAACAAGGTCCTCAAGTCACTCGCTGGCAGCACTTGGGGTGCAGACAAAGAAACCTTGTTGACCACGTACAAAGCAATTGGCCGGTCTGTGGTAAGTTATGCAGCGCCAGTGTGGTCACGTCAGCTTTGTGACACGCAGTGGAATAATATTCAGATCTGTCAGAATGCCGCCCTCCGAACTGCGACGGGCTGCCTCCTTAGTTCTCATGTGGACCACCTCCACCAGGAGACAAAGATCCTACCAGTGCGAAGACATAACTACATGCTGTCTAAGCAATACCTTTTGGGCTGTTATCGCAGAAATCATCCAAATCATCATCTTGTGGATAGATACCCACCGCCCAGAAGCCTTAAGGTAGATCTACATGATCTAGAGCGTGAGGTCCAGCGCTACAAGAGAGAACCTCTAGATCAAGCGGCATATCAAGCGGGTCTGAACAACATTCATGCAGACACGGTAGCAGACGCGTTAACTGGCTACCGGGTGAATGTAGTCCTTGGAGTACGACCGCCACCCATTGCACCCGAAGAAATCGACCTCCCCCGGCAAACCAGAGTGATTCTGGCTCAATTACGTTCCGGCAGATGCAGCCGCCTCAATTCCCACAGAGCTAGGATTGATGCCGACGTGCAAGATGTATGTCCCGACTGTAACCAGGGACCGCACGATACACGTCACCTGTTTAACTGCCCGGCCAGACCCACTCGACTCAGACCCAGATCCCTGTGGACGCACCCCATCTTAGTCGCGGAGTTCCTGGGTCTTGACACTCAACAGAATCAAGCAGACGAAAGATAGTACACAATAAACTGCTACAACAACAACAACAACAACGATTAACCACAGTTTTTAAAAAGAAGATTGAAAAAGATATCAATTAAAAAAATTGTATATTCAATTAAAAAAATATTGACAATTTTTGAAATTTCCAATGAATTTTTTAATTGATCTAAAAAAATTTTTCAATTATTTTTAATTGGATCAATTAAAAAAATGAATGAAATTTCCGAAACAGAAAGAGGCAGACCATCTGGCAAATATTTTCACAGCGTGACTTGCATATACTCCGAAAGCCTAGCAGGAGGCAAGGGTGGTGTTTATACCCAAGACCGGCAAGGCAAGTTATACGACACCAAAGGCCTACAGACCCATAAGCCTTACGTCCTTTCTACTAAAAACCATGAAACGTATTGTGAACACCATGATAAAGAGTAGGACATCCAGCGAACTGTTCAAATACAAACAGCATGCCTATGTCAAGGGAAGGTCGGTGGAGGCAGGTTGTGCATAAAATAGAAGAATCCTTCGATGCCAAAACGTACCCTGGCGGTATGCATTAACATCGAGAGGGCTTTTAACAATGTGCGCACCGACACAATGATCCAATCCTTAGACCATTACCGGGTGGTCCCGGTCCTTAGAGACTAGATAAACCATATGCTAAGGAACAGGTGGATAAATTGTACGTCCCATGGCATAAATATAATAGGGAAAGTGGCACAAGGCACGCCACAGGGGGACATTTTATCGCCACTCCTATGGGTGACCAACATAAATGACCTATTACGGATGCTGACTGCGAAGGGATTTGAACCCGTCTGCTACGCAGACGATGTTATAATACTTCTAAGGAGTAAGGATCCGTACGAGCTATGCAGAAGGGCCGAAAGGGTCTTGCATATGGCATATGACTGGGTTAGACCCAGAGGTATCAATGTTAACCCAGAGAAGACTGAAATATGCCTGTTCACGAGGAAGGCGAAGGTGGGCCAATTTAACGCATCACGTTTCCTCAATAAGACGATTTCGATATCTGACAAGGTTAAATACTTAGGTGTGATTTTGGACAGAAAACTGAATTGGAAATGTCACATTCCGGAGTGTACTGAGAAGGCTCACAGATATTGAGCACTATGTAGACGGGCCGTAGGCCAGAAATAGGGCCTGAATCCGAGGATAGTCCACTGGATTTACAGGAGCGTGATTAGACCAATACTTACATACGCCTCAGTGGTTTGGTGGACTGCTATGGAGAAAAAGTGCAACATAAGGACCATACAACAGGTTTAGAGAACATGTTGTCTTGGCAAAGGCGGAGCGATGAGGACCACAACCACTAGGCCACTGGAGACCATTCTATTGTAGATATTATCCGACACATTGACATAAAGATTAAGTGTAAGGTGGCCACGGCGGCTATGAGACTTAAGGCGATGGGAGAATGGAGCTCATACCATCACGGTATAATCGAGGCGACGATAGAAAACCTGAAAGGAAAGGATCGAGCAGCTAAGATTAAACTTGAGGTCTAGTGCGTGGCACTGCTGCAATCGGCACAGTCCTGGATTGACATTGCCATCTGAAAGATCATGTTACACGGATGGATCAAAGCTAGAGGACAGAGTGGGCCTGGGGGTCTACATTGAAAACCCAAGGACTGAGATCTCTTTTAGACTGCCTGGCCATAATACGGTCCTGCAGGCGGAGATCCGGGCGATTACGGAATGCGTGAAGTTATTGTTGTTGTTATACCAGTGTGTCATACACTGAGGCGGCAGCCCTTGCCGATGAAGAACTCCATCGGGTCAATCCAGTACGAACAACCGGCTGCCATGGGATTGGGTGAAGTGGTGTGGTGCTAACGCGAGGGCGTCGAGTGTGAAAATCTTTACCGACGATGAACAACTCCATCGGGTCAATCCGGTATGAACAAACGGCTGCCATGGGATTGCGTGAAGTGGTGTGGTGCTAACGCGAGGACGTCGAGTGTGAACATTTTACCGACAGTAAAATTGACATAAAGCCAATAAAAACCAAGACGGTAAGGTCACTAAAAATCTTGCAGTGTAAGAAGGAGTTTGCCGGGAGTTTTGGTGCCGGGCCATAACGTAGTAAGGGGGAATGAAAGAGCAGACAATTTGGCTGTGAAGGCCAGGGAATTGCCGTTAACCAAGGAAACTTGGTTAACCCAAGCCTTTCGGGTCGACGCAGTCCGAGTTAAAAGCGTGAACGACGAATGCCCATGCAACATTGTGGAATAGCGAAACGGTCGGTAGGACGGCGAAAATCCTATGGGGGGATCCAGGTCGTGAGACGACGAGGCTTTTACTAAAAGGAAGTAAGAAGGAGGTCAGTATAGCTATTGGTATCATAATAGGACTACAAGCTCACGTATGTAAAATCGGTGCGGCAAGTGATAGCATGTGTAAGGCATGTGGGGAAGATGATGAGACGTTGGAGAATTTCCTTTGTCATAGCCCGGCTTTCGCGTCAAACAGATAGCGACACTTAGATGGGGACCCATTACCAGAAATGAACCAACTTAGGGAGGTGGTATTGAAAATAATTAAGGATTTTGTAAGTAGCACGGAATTCGTAACTTAAAATATTCTTTTAACAGAATACTTTATAGTGTTTAGAACGCACAACTGTCCATGTCCATTGTAGCATGGGGCGGATTAATATCTCCACCCTCTTTTCAACTTACCTAAACTAGTGCCGCTGATGAATTTTATCTCATAGGACAAATTCGATTAGTTCTAGTTCAACTAAGTTTTGGCCGATGTAGTCCCATCTATAGAAAAATAAGCATTTCTGATGCATATACTTAATCACATTATACAATTCCGTTTAATATACTCGTATTATTACATGCCATCATCAGGCAGACGAATATTTTTAAACGTAACAGAGGAAAAAAAATTGCAAAAATTTCGTCGAGTTTGCTTAAAAATACATTTTTCAATATTTATACACACGCATACACCTTTGAGGCAAAGACCACAATCAAAAGTTTCTGCCTTTTATCATAATGAATTTATTATACGAAATGTTTAAAAAAATTTTACATATTATTGATGATTTTGTTCACATGCCGCCATAAACCAAATATAAATAAATATTTTTTTTTTGTGTTTTGCAAAATTGTTTGCACTCAATATTGATGGAATTTATAAATGGAACAGATAAAAAAGGTTTAACAAAATAAAACAACACATTTTTCCAGTTTATAACTTGGAAGTTGATAACCTGACTAGTATATAGATTTTGATTATTCCAAATGCTCACTGCTATCAGATGCATCAAGAGAAGGGTGATATTTATGGAGAGACTGAAAAGAAAGAGGGTTGGCAGCAACATCTGTACATATAACGATACAATTTTATCGACTATAAAACGAGTATGTGCACGAAAAAAATATTAAACTCTGTTGACCTTTTATCTTAAATAGAATTTGTGTTTCATTGTATTTTAGGTTTGACTCAAAAAAGGCGATAATTGAAATGTTTAAAAATTGCGAGATTGAACCTATGCAGGTACTGGGTACATAAATGTTGTCTACCTTCTTTATGCTGAGTGGAAGTTTTCCCAGACAGATTGTACAAGCAAAACTGCCATCATATCGGCTCCTGCTGTCTTATTGTAAATTAGACAAGTTTCTGCTATTTTGACTTTTTTGGACATTCTACGCCGTAGAGGATAAGAGGTTAAACAGTGTAGGAAATAACAACGCCTCCTTGAAGAATTTCCAGCTGCTACCCAACAAGTAGACATTTTCCAACAAGGGTCGTCCGTTAGTGTTTTGTTGCCGTTGTCACATTTTCATGTGGAGGTGGCGATCCTCGTTAAGCTTCTATAGATGAGTAAGACCGTTCCGGTCCAAAAGACCGGTAGCCATTGGATATTTAAAGGCTCCAATAAGCCGCCTTGTCATATCGAGCATCATAGGCACTCAGTATTTGTGCAAGAGCCGGTGCCGCCCGGCCTCTTACTGAGACTCTCCGCTCGATACAGCTACACTGTATGAAGCATTTCACTATCCGCAACCTGTGGACGCGCCCGGTAGCTCGCAGCAAAGCTTCTTTACAAAGCAAGCGGCTGGTGCCTTAATTATATTTCAGACTTTCTTCTCAACAACACGTACACGTGAGAGAGGTGGTTGTTGTTGTAGCAGTGTATTGTACACTGAGGCGGCAGCCCTTGCCGATGAAGTATTCCATCGGCTCAATCCGGTTCGTACAAACGTTCTGCCATGGGATTGAGAGAGGTGGTAGTTCACTGCAGCGAGCGCTGGTGTGCCTTTTGAAGCCATTCCAAATGATATTCTTCGAATTTCTATACGTTCTGCGTTTAGAGGCTACGAAGCTGGATAGTTGATCAATGGAGAGAAGTATGGGGAATTGAGCCCGGTAGCTCGCAGCAAAGCTTCTTTACAAAGCAAGCGGTTGCTGCCTTAATTATATTTCGGAATTTCTTCTCAACAACACGTATATATGAGAGAGGTGGTTGTTGGTGTAGCAGGGTGTTGTACACTAAGGCGGCAGCCCTTGCCGATGAAGGATTCCATCGGCTCAATACGGCTGCCATGGGATTGAGAGAGGTGGTCGTTCACTGCAGCGAGCGCTGGTGTGCCTTTTTGAAGCCATTCCAAATGTATTCTTCGAATTTCTATACGTTCGACATTTAGAGGCTATGAAGCTGTATAGTTGATCAATGGAGAGAAGTATGGGGAATTGATCTGATCCCAATGGAATGAGGAGTTATCAAGATAATTAATTTAACCTCTGGACATGGTCCGAGGACTCACATCTCTCTCTCACTCTCTCTTCTCTTTCATTCTGGGGTATCACAATGGGCCAAACTGGCCTCCGAGTGAACTCACCTTTGGTGGGAAGCGCATTCAACCTAACAGGCTATGTAGGTTGATCTGGAAGGAAAAATAACCCATATTATTTTTTTGACATCGGAAGGGGGACGGACCGTTCCCTTACCCCAAAATCAAAAGTGGACCGATCGGATCAATATTGGTATTTAATGAAAAATATTGGAGAGTAAAAGGAAGACCACCGTGACAGAGGTTAGCATGTCTCCCTAGCGGTCCGCACGCATGGGTTCAAATCCCGGCATGAAAATCAGAAAATTTTTCAGAGGTAGTTATCCTCTTACTAAAGCTGGCTACATTTGTGAGGTATCCTGCCATGTTAAAACACGAAGTGGTGTCGGCATGCGGCATGCAGTTCGGACTGGGCATAAACAAGGAGGCTTCTTATCATTAAGCTTAAACATTAATCGGACTGTTCCTAAATGGAATGGAATGGAATGTTCATGGGAAATTTAGTATTGGTATTGGAGAGTAAAACACAAATATGGCATTAAAAAAGGGTACCCAGGGCCAGCCCAACCCAACACGACTCTTTGTAAGTTCATGCAAATATGGGACTTCAATGAAACGCATTCGGGAGAAGATTACGAATATGACATAAAAAATAGGCCAAAATCCTGCACCACCAAAAATCCCAAAATTGGCATATTAATCAATCACGGCTCTATAGGACTATAATGAAATGTATTTGGGAGTAGATTACGAACATTACATAAAAATGTGTGTCCAAGTATATAGGTTGCGATTTGCCTACTAAAAACACCACAAATAGGTTAAACGATTAATAGTATCAATATCAGACTCAAATGAAAGGTTATTTAAGCGTGGAAAACGAATGGCGATTTGACAAAGTCTTGGATGCGTTGT
Organism: Stomoxys calcitrans; assembly: GCF_963082655.1. NCBI lineage: Eukaryota > Metazoa > Arthropoda > Insecta > Diptera > Muscidae > Stomoxys > Stomoxys calcitrans. The sequence goes on from NC_081556.1 coordinate 119,167,521, forward strand.
GTTACACCCTGTATTGTGGTTGGTTGTGTTGGTTTTGTATCGAATGAGTCTAGCAGTGCTCCGATGTGCTCATGGGATCCACTATCTTGTGGGCAAAGTGAGCAGAGGTAATTGATCTGGCGGCAGAGAGTTCTTCATATTATGGTGGTATGTCATCTTGGCTATCATCCATATCGGAACTTTTGCTAATGCCCGAGCCAGATCGTTGCAGGTCATAGCTGGCCTCATGACTGGAGACTATGGATTGTGGCGAAGCTTGTACTTCATCGCCGCTCATGTCATTGCCACTTCCTGGCGTGGAGGAACGATACATGCTACACAGCATGGGCACTTTTTTGGGCAGTATCACATCACTCTAGTCACTATCGCTTTGAGGCCAAAACTATGAGAGTACACCCCAAAACATCTCCAAACTGAAAGATATTTGGCAGTAAAGAACAAATTTGATAATTTTTTTCAGAGCACAGTGTCGGTGTGGCCGCCCAACCCCAAAACACCTTCCAAATCTTAAATATTTACCAATATGGTGTTGAAATGAAAGCTATTAGAGAGTGGAGCTCGATTTTGATATCCATACTTGGCATAATTTCCCAAGGGCCATTCCACCCCCAAAAAGCACTCCCATTACAATAATTTCAAAAAAAAAAAACACATCTTAGAGATGGAGAATGCGATTTAAACAAAAATTTTTTGCAATCTTATAGTAACCTTAAACAAAAAAATTGGTATCCATGTTCGGGTGGGGTGCCTAGAGAACGGCCCTACCCCAAAAACCGCCAAAAGGATGTATAAACCAACCACGCCAATATGGGACTCAAATGAAAGGCATCTGAGAGTAGAAAACGAATCTGATATCCTATTAAGGAGCTATATTTTTGAAGGGCCTCCCACCCCAAAATACCTTCCAAACCGAACATATCTACCGACCATGACAATATGGGGCTCAAATGAAAGCTATTTGAGAGAAGAGCACAAATCTTACATAAACTTAAAGGGCCAAGTGTCTGGTTGGCAACTTCACCCCCAAAATACACCACAAACTTGGCATTTAGCCACAGTGGCAATTTAGGGCTCGAAAGAAATGAATTTGGGAGTAGAGAAATTCGATATTCACATTCGGGACAAAATGTCTCCACTCCAAAACTTCCCCAAAACAGGACTTCTTTACCGAACATGGCAATATAGGCCTCAAATAAAAGTTTTAAGAGAAAAGGTAAAAAAAGAAGGCACTGCGGAAGGGAGCCGATTCGGCTCGTATTCTATAAAATGATATATTGACAACACAGGCTTCACCAAAATTTCTGTATTTTCTTTAGAATAAACATTTCATTCAATTTTGTTTATAAAAAATAAAGTTCAACCAATTTTTAAAATAAAAAATTTTTAGAACAATATGTTGACCAAATTTCCAAGTGACCATATTTGGATATAAGCAACAAAGAAGGGTTACGATGGGTCCTTTGGAGCGGAACTAGTTTGTTCACCTACAGGAGCTTGACGAGGATCACCACCTCCAAAGGAAAATGCAACTACAACAACAACAATGTAAAATGCCATTTTAGTCGCACTAGCGGTTGGGCAGCAGCCTCTGGTCAGCCTCCATGGGTCGATCCAGTGCATAAAACCGGCTGTCGCGGAAATGACGAGGAGAATTGTTTTCCCCCTTTCTCAGTTATTATTACCATCATAACCTATGCCAACAATGTTCTATTGGAATTTAAAACCAAATTATCTATGAACTGATATATATGTATACACATATGTAACATAGACGGAGGATAAGTTTATTTTAAAAAGAGTTATTATCACCAAGCATTTTCTTTATTATCTTGACAGACCTTGCTTGCTGAGGTTATACGACATTATAAACTACCAAATAACTGCGCATTGCGAAAAAAAGCAAAAATAGTACAGTTTGTGTCCATCCATAATACTTGTCTAAAAAAGTATTCCGAAGTTAGAAATTACGCAGTTAACCTAAAGATAACCACAAGGTGGTGGAAGGCCTCAATGCATCTTTCAATTCATACATATTTTGAGCCTTGGATACCATTCACCATTCAAGAACTAAAGGAATGTTAATTTCATTCAAAGCGTCTAACCAGTTTTTAGCGGATTTTCCAGTTACCGAAAAAAATCTCATTCAAACAAACGGTTGATAACCTTAAATCAATAGCCTCAGTGGAGGTTAGTAAAGCATTTTACAATCATAATAATAATGGCGCCATGTAAACAAGTCATAAATTCTATTCATAAAACTGTTGTGAGAATGTTATGGAGACCAGAATACCTGGAATTCAACAGCAAAATACAAACTGCAATTAACACCTGACACTTTGCACCTTGAAGAAAGCGAAACGTAGCACAGAAGGCAAATCAAAATAGAAAAAAAATAAACATTTACGTTTTAAACCCCAACTAATGGGTGAAGCAAGTTAATACACAAATCAGGCTAACCAGGCATTTAAAGACCCTACCCTACAGGGCATGGGATATAACAGTTTACAATACATATTATTACAAATTGAGTCATGAAAAATTATTATAGCCTTATATCGCTTCGGGAGCATTGGCATACCAACTATGTTAAGGGCGCTTGGCCATCATAGTCAAAGGTGGCTTACAAGCGGCTTCATTGTCGCCGGATTATAGGAATCTTTTGAATTCTCCCAAATCGCAATATGCACAGAAACAGTCCTTACCCAGCATCCTATGATGACATGGTTTTGCCGAAGCAGCATTTTTTACAGTAAATGAGGATGCAAAAGCAAATTTGCTGATCCAACACTCCATTAAAGAATAGAGGAGATATTTCTCTTATATCAATGAATGCTGCCCGATATGGACCTCTCCTTTATTGTCGAGCGACAACTCATAGTAGAGAAGTTCACACGGCTGATTACCTAAGATAAATAAATACCTCAAAAGTGTAGCAAGCTCTATGGGAGACAACCACAGATTGACCCGATGGAATCCTTCATCCACAAGTATTGCCACCTCAGTATTAGAGGTGTGAACGTGAGTCGAGAGATGTCCTATCAAGCGTGAGTGACGTGATTCGTGAGTGAGATCCAAATCCAATCACGTGATCGTGCGTGACCGTTATTGAAATCATGCTTAAGATACTAATTACGAGAAACTCACGAGAAAAATCACGAGCCACAGACACTCATGAGTCAAATTTTTCTTTCGTGAGCGTGTATAAACGTGAGTCGGCATAAAAAACTCGTGAGTTAGCGTGCGTGAACGTGCGTCGACATAAAATACTCGTGCGTGGGCATGCTTGAATTCAATTTTTTTTCTCGTGGGGAATTCATCTGAAACCTACCATGCATAAATGTTAACCGCAATTGCAGTGCCTCAGTGAGGCGCCAGGCGGCATCAGCTCTTGCTTAAATACTGAGTGCCTATAAGGCAAGGCAAGTTAACGGCGCCATTAAATAAACAGTCGCCGTAACGTTCCCGCGACGATCGGTCCCAAAGAGCCAATTATTGTCCTCCGTTCATAAATTATAAATGGCGGACGTTTGTAAATCTTGAGAAAGCCTTTTGAATAGCTTCAAAAAATATACCAAACGCCGTCTCAGTAAACGGCTACCCGCCGTTAAGAGACCCGTGCCGGGATGGTTGTGAGCACCACACAAGCTGGAACTTTGAGCTCCGATCTGTGTGGTGTTCACTGTTATCACGAGAAGCTCAGCAGCGAGCTATCGGGCCCGTCCACAGGTTGCGGACAGTGGGATGCGCATAATTAGCGGTATAGAGCAGCGAGTCTCAGTGAGAGGCCGGATTGCCTATGATGCTCGCTATGACAAGGCGAATTAATGGCACCTTTTAATAACCAATGGCTCCCGGCGATTGATCCTTTGGACCGGAACGAGCTTGCTAACTTATAGCAGGTAGCCACCTTCACATATAGACATGTCGCTACAACAACAACAAGAGAAACTTGAGGTACATCATTAATGCACAAGCGGCTCTCCGTACGTAATCTCTTCTTCGATGTTGAAATCTCTGGTTGTACCCAGCATTTCCCTGTATCTTATATATATGCAGATTTGTGCAAATTGGATGGTGGTAGTATGTGGTATTAAGTTTCTAAAATTTGAGACCAATTCTTCTTTGAACCATGGGAAAATCTGTGCCGTAAGCTCAGGGTGTTACGGGAAATGTAGGAGTTGACGAGCTAGTCAGGAATGGACAGCTGATGAGAGCTCATCATGCCAACTCTACCCTGTACGAGCTTCTTGATAGGACATGCGCTTTATACGTTAACGATGCAAATGAGGCTTGGTTTGGTGGCATCGATTACAGGGCAGTACTTATCCTGGTGTTGAGGAATCATATTATCGAGCTGCTAATGGAAGTATTAAACTTAATTTCCCATGAACAGGGGATACTTCTCTCATATCGATGAGTGCAGTCCAATTAATGTGTAAGCTCAATGATAAGGGGTTTCTTTTTTTATGCCGAATCCGAACGGCGTGCCTCAAAGCGATACCACTTGGTAGAGAAGTTTTAACATGGCAGGATACCGCACAAACCACCACCAGTATAACCACCGATGTTCGCGAAGGGATTTGAGCCCAGGTGCTTGAGGTGTGTTCTAGTAAATGCAGAGAAACTTCTGCAGGGTGTATGGTCACAAGTAAGAGCTACAAGCGGTCTGGCTTTACAATTGGGAGAAGAAAACACTGGATTATGGGTGAATACCTCTTTCCGCAACCGTATTCGCTCCATGCACAAAGCCCTTTTAGCTGGACGAAACTCTCGCCGATAAGATTTCTTCATCAGTCCACTTAATTCCCCTATTTTTTGTATTGTGCAGTGATTTTCTCCTGTCTTTATCTTTGCGTTTTAGTACCTTCAATGATGCATCCCTAGTTTTTAAGCCGCTGCATTCCAGAGGCATAAAGTTGATGGTATAAAGAAGAGTCACAGTCTTGTTAAAAGTGCCATAGCCAAGTGGTAAACAGCAATAAACGGTAAACGGCTGCCCTTCCATCCAAAGTATTTACACTCTCACGATTCAGAAAACTTGACCTCCTTAATTGGTTTTAGTTGTTGAAGCATTGTGTTGTGTTCCATCTTTCGTCTGCATGGTTCTGTTGAATATCCAAATCCGAGAGCTCCTCGAGTAAGGTGGGATGTGTCCTGAGGAATCTGTGTTTGAGTCGAGTGAGCCTGGCCCGTCGCAGTTCGAAGAGTGGCATTGTGACAGCTCTGAGTATTATTCCACTACGTGTCACATAGTTGACGGGACCCCACCGACGCTGCATAACATGTACGTGGCCAACAAGGTTTCTTTTTTAGCACCCCAAGTGTTGCCGACAAGTAACTTGAGGACCTTGTTTCCATATCTGACCTTATCGCAAATTGCAGTGCCGTAAGACTTGTCATATGTGACACCAAGTATTTTGGCCGGAATCGTTACTCCATCAACGATCACATTCAGCTCTTGTGCCCGAAGATTTGGTGGCAGATATTTTCAGATCTCTTGCAGCGAATTAATTGCTCCTTAATTGGTCTGGGACAATGCGTTGGATGTATTACCAGAAACCACACGAGGCAAGCCACTGTTTATCTGGCAAACATCCAATCCTCCACGACACACAACCAATTACTCATATCGATTGCTAGGGGAAACAAGAATTCTACAATATTAAGATCAATTTTGTTGACCTACTGGGACTTCTAATTCAATGCACCCTTAGAGTAGGGTATAAAAGTGACGCCAGATGTAACGTTAATTATTTATAGAAACGTGCTGATGATAACGCCAAAGTCGATGACAACAATCTATCAGTTACGACAACACTTTACTTCTGTGATCTAAACAACTTATAACAGCCCTAGGTCCGTAATGCCTAACTTCGCTATCAAGAATAGTTTATTGGTGTATTTGTTGTTGTTATTCTTTTTATAAGAATAAAATTATTTTTTGCTGTTCGCTTATCTTGGTTAGAAAAGGCAAAAAAAAAATAAATAAACAAAAACGTCAATGTAAAAGTAAGTATTTTTATTTGTTTATACCAACAATGTAGCAAATTGTAAATCATACTTTTGTTTCGAAAAACTATTGCAAAGCAAATATTGAGAGTAACAGAAAAATACCGGTGAATTATCTTATCTTGCTGTTTTGAGGTGAGGTTAAATAAATTCTTCGAATATTTTTTCGAAGCTATAAAAGCACAGGGCCTTAGTTCTTGTTCAAATCTGCAATTTGTCCACGAATATTCTATTAAGGAACAGAAGGCAATCTTGTCATATATCAATGAGAACTGTACATAGACAACATGGGAAACATGTTGTCGTAAGGATTCGGACCCATGCGTACCCATCATAGGTAGGCGTGCTAACCTCAGCGCTACGGTGGCCTCAGAACACACGACATACAAATATGTGGTTATATCAACAACAAATATTTGGTCAATCCCATGGCAGGCGGTCGTACATACCGGATTGACCCGTTGGAGTCCTTCATGGGCAAGGGCTGCCACCTCAGTGTGCAACATACTGCTACAACAACAAATATTTGGTTAACATTTATTGTCCTTAGAAAGTTCTCCGCACGTTTTACTACAATTTGTACAAGCCAGGAGTATAAAAAAGTTTTTAAGTCGCTTGCCAGTCGCATTTGGGGTTCATATAAAGAAACCTTGTTGACAACATATAAGACCATTGGCCGGTCTGTGGTAAACTATCCAGCGCCAGTGTGGAAATAAGACTCAGTCTTGTCAGAAAACCGCTCTACAAACTGCTACGGACTCTCTCTTGCCTCAGGGGACAAAGACCGTTCCCGTGCAAACACACAATGTCGTCTAAGTAGTATTAACTGGGCTGTTCACAGCAACCATTTTATGTCTCGTGTATGGGCAACCTCCGCCCATAGATGAGGATAAAAGAGCAGCATATTCGGCAAGCTTAAATTGCCTTCAAGAGGATACGATAGCGGAAGGGGAGAACAGGTGTCGCCCGTAGCATCTGATAAAGATAACCTTCCGCGACAGATAAGAAAAACTCTTCTATTCCTCCATTTCTTTGGGTCTGGGATTGATGTTAATGTGTAAGTGTGTACCGCTTTTGCCAGGGACATAACGACAGACGTCATCTGTTTATTTATCCAGCCCATCCTACTCGACCAGTTGAAACTAGATGCATCACTTCCTAGATGCATGCGGAGTTCATGGATCTGGATACATGACATAATTTGCTAGGGATTGTTCGATGAATATACAACACAATGGTACAATAAAATAGTTAATTTTTCCTTAAAATTTCCTTTCACTTGATACAGCCTTTTATTGCCGCTGAACTTTTAAGAGCCTAAGTCGGCCACTATTTCTTTTAATAAACCAACTAACACACCAATAAGCGAAATTGAGAGCAACCTTCAATGCCAAGGACAAGCAAAAGTATTATTAAAAAATTTTATGTATTATAGGTATGTAGATGCACCCAAGATCAATACTCACCATTGAACCTTCCTCACAAGGGCCTGCTTCGAAAGATTTTCTTTCGAAAATTTCTAACAAATCGTGCAAATCCTTCTGCGTCACTTCGTGCATGGTGGATAACATTGCGACGACGATGATGCATTTAATTTATGCAACAAACGAAGAATGGTATTCCTTTTGTATAAAGATGATGACAAGGTAGCTTCTTTTAAGGTTGTTGATTTTCGAGATAATCCAAATTTGTTGTTTTATTCCTTAGTTGTTTTATTCCTTCTCAATTTTTGTTAATAGCAAAAATTTTTGCTTAAATAACACATTACACACAGACGCACGCACACGAATAAACGGACACGTACACAGAGCAGTGCATACACCTCCCTCGCTCTTGTGGCGTTGTTGTCGTTGTCAACGTCTGCTGGCTGGTTTGTTTGAATGCTTGTATTTTATCTTGTTTTATATTTATATTTTTTATGTATTATAGTATTATACTATTTTATTTTCTAATTTGTTTTCGTTTTCATCTAGCCCAGAAATTGTAACAACAACAACAACAAATTTGTTGTGTTGTTTATTGCGTATTTCAGATGGCGATGGTGTGAATTTGAGTATGTGTGTGCGTTAGTTAAAATACGCCTTAAATCTCACGCGTCTGGCTATATTTAAAACATTGCAACTAATCAGCAGCGCGGAAGTATTGCACAATTTCAGTTGATTTAATTTCCGAAATTATAAGTAATATCTCAAAATCACGATTTATTTATTTATTTTCACTTTATCAAATTACTATTAAAATTATAAACAGCATCGACGGCGACCTAATGATGATTTTGTAAACACACCGAAAGACTGATTATGAGAAAGTCAAGTAGTCAAGTCAAAAGTAGTCAGTCGTGGTGGCACAAGCGGAGTTTGCATGGTACATCAAATGATTTCATTGTGTACGTGTTTACTGCAATTTTTCCTATAAACGATACATCGATATCATCAAATTTCTTAATGTTCTTTTCTTTTTCACTTTATTTCACACAGACATTGTTTTTTAATATCAACTAAGTAATTATATATTTATTATATTTGGATAATGCATTATGCACAAGCATTATAAAATTCAATGCCACATGATGCCGATTTGAACAAATTAGATTAAATAAAATTTATGTTGTGCTGTTTAAATGCTATATTGGTTACGTGTTATGTTACGTGTACATGTGACGAATTTTAAATTATCTATTTTCACCCATTCAATTAATATGAAAACGCATTATAACGTTCCGTGTAAACTCCGCATTAAAATATCCAGCTAAATCTTGTAGTCGATTTTGAAGTCACAAAATCGACTATGGCCGCCGACTTTAAGTCTGTTTTTGTTTTGCACTTAATAGAAAAATTAACGTTCGCGAATTTCTTTGCTTGGCAAATATTCATTTAAATAATATTGGTGCTCTAACAACTTATGAGGAAAATCATGTTTACTGTAAGTATCACAATTCACAAACAATAAAACCCGCCCACAGCAAAAATCACACGTCCTGAAAAAGCCATATATTTATGCTATCTTTTAAACTAATGAAAAATCACAAACACTTCCAGGTGATTAGAAGTTTTTGTTTGCTGCAGTAAATTACAAATTCCTCTAAGGAATGGCAGGGATACTTCTTTCATATCAACGAATGCTATCCAATGCAAGTTTAAGCTTAATGATAAGGGACCTACTTTTTTGCTACCAAATCTGGTGGCTTGCTCAGAGATTTGAGAATTTTACACTACTTATTACCTAAGGTAATCAGCCTCATAAGCTTCGCCATCACTACGAGGGAATAGCTACAGCTGAAATGTGTTTCTAATATTTTCATTCTGACTTGAACCAAGCATTCGGCGTCAAAGGCATACATGTTAACCCCTGAACTTCGATGGCCCTCGGTTTGCTAGATTATATACCTAAATTGATTTATTCTGACACGGCTATTGTTGTTTCTGTAGCAGTGTGTTGCACACTGAGGCGGCATCCCATGCACATGAAGGGTTTCATGGGGTCAATCCGGCACATTGTTGTTGTTGCTGTAGCAGTGTGTTATACACTGAAGCGTCAGCCCTTGCCAAAGAAGAACTCCATCGGGTCAATCCGATACGTACAACCGGCTGCCATGAGATTTGTCTATTGTCTCCAGATCTAGTTCCAGGAATCTGGCCGCTTCAATTGGTGTGGTCAGTAGTGATTCTGCAGTTGGATTTGTAGGTTTGTCCGTTCGCACAGCTCATCGAAGATATTCCGCTTTGCCAACCGTGTATGATATTATCGCCACGTTAGTAGGGGATAAGGGGAGCTAAGTGAGGTGGAGGTTAAACAAGATCGAGAAGAAAACACCTCCTGGGCAACTCACTGTTTAACTCTACGGCGTTTAAACATCGCGTTACTAAAAGTTATGTATGACTGGTGAACACACATGTACACAGTTCGCAATCGACTTCGTTGAGTTCAAGAAATCAGACTCGATGATTGACCATTTCAATTGCCTTTGAAAGTTCAAGTGCCAAGAGAAAAGTTCGTCCACAGGACTTTTTCTCGTTCAGGCCGTAGCTGATATTAGTGGTGATGGTGGTAATCGCTGTTGTGATTCTTTCGGGATCCGTGCCGATTATATATACTCAAAATGCCGGTTTCTGTACCGGCACTTAGGTGGGCACACAATACCAGAAACGCGTCATACCATAATTGGTGCTGTGATATCTTCCAACTTTATTTTTCCATTGTCAAAAATTCTTCGATCATTAAGCTCGTCTGGAAAGAGAAATAAAGTGAAAACTATAAAAATAAAATGATCTTCGCCTTGACAGGCAGAAAACTTAAAAACATTCTCATCAAACTTCAGAAGAGTCTTTGGAATACGTCCTCGGTATGGTCCCTAGTTGCTATTGCAGCTAAATTTGTATGTGGAGGTAACGATCCTCGTAAAGCTCTTATAGGTGAGCAAACCTATTCCGGTCCCTAGAACCGATTGCCGAGGGAGCGTTATGGCCATTGGTTATTTAAAGGCGCCTAAAACTCGCCTTGTCATTACGAGCATCATAGACACTCAGTATTTAAGCAAGATCCGGTTCCGCACGGCCTCACACTGGAACTCTTCACTCGATACATCTGACGTTCCGCGACTGCAGTTGCAGCTACTCAGTATCTGCACATCCGGAACCTATGGGCGCGCCCGATAGCTCTCAGCTCAAGTTTTCGTGATGACGATGAACGTGTAGCTCAAAGTACCAGACTATGTGGTGCTCACAGTCATCCCGTCCCGGATGGTCCCTGATAATAGAGATGTGCATGTGTACAAGTAAATTCAATTAAGACCATTTTGGCCCCTACAATATATAGGGAAGGAGATTTCAAAGACCCTTACGTTCTACATTTCGACAAATCTAAAGCAATACCATAACAGCGGGTTTTACATGCTGGATAAACCTAAAGAAGTTCCTCATCCGCCAAGGGCTACTGCCTCAGTGAACAATACACTACTTGACAATAACAACAAATCTATAGGGCAAACCTACCCGACAGCCGAAATTTTTGGAAAACTCCCGCGGAGATTTGCCCGAACAACGTACCTCAAGTTCCTGTTTCAGGATGTAAACATCTGTGTCTAAAGTATAGAAATTAAATCTAATCTTCAAATTTCAATCTTTTTTTAAGGCCATTGTAGCGCAGAGGTTAGCATGTCCGCCTGGGTTTGAATCCTGGCGAGACCACCAGAAAAAATTTTCAGCGGTGGTTTTCCCCTCCTAATGCTGCCAACATTTGTGAGGTACTATGCCAAAGAGGTGTCGCACTGCGGGTTTTTATACACTTTTTAATACCCTTCTTCGTCATTCCATTTGTAATACCTCGAAATATTCGTCTAAGACCCCTTAAAGTATTTACATACAATATATTCTTGATCGTCATGACATTTTAAGTCGATCTAGCTATGTCCGTCCGTCCATCTGTTGGGAATGTAAATGGGCTATATCGGTCCATGTTTGAGCTGCCATATAAACCGATCTTGGATCTTGACTTCTTGAGCCACTGGAGGGCGCAATTCTTATCCGATTTGGCTGATATTTTGCATGAGGTGTTTTGTCATGACTCCCAACAACTGTGGTAAGTATAGTTGAAATCACTTCATAACCTGATATAGCTGTCATACAAACTAATCTACGATATTGACTTCTTGAGCCTCTAGATGGCGCAAATTCCCATCCGATTTGGCTGAAATTTTTCATGACGTGTTTTGTTATGACTTGCACGTACTGAGCTAAATATGGTTCAAATCGGTACATAACCTGATATAGCTGCCATATAAACCGATCTGGAATCTTGACTTCTTGAGCCTCTAGAGGGCGCAAATATTATCCGATTTGGCTAAAGATTTGTGCAACGGCTTCTACAATGACCTACATTTACCCAATGACTTCTACTATGGTATCCAACATTCAATTCAATTTAGTCCAAATCGGACCATAGCTTTTATTTAGCTCCAATAGCACAGCAATTAATTTTTTATCCTTTGTTTGCCTAAAAAGAGATACCGGGAAAAGAACTCAACGAATGCGATCCATGGTGGAGGGTATATAAGATTCGGCCCGGCCGAACTTAGGACGCTTTTACTTGTTGTTAAACGCATCCAATCGGAACACAAGGCTATGTGGCAGCTGCATACAAGTATGGTTGATCGGGTCCATACTCGGATGTTGAGCGGTCCAGGCAACTCTCTGTAGCGGCGAAAATTTCTCGCATTTCTTGGCTCAACACTTGAATCGGGAGATCGCTTTAACCAAACTCGGCACGGTTGTTGGTTGAAATCAGGGCAACAATATGGCTTTATGAAATCAAGATTTCTTACCGGGAGATATAGGACGTCTTTGAACTTCAGGCTGTAGAGCGATTTCAACAAACAGACGGACGGACATGCCTAGATTGTCTATGAATATAAGACGATCTAGAACTTTGTAGCTTTGAAAATTTGTACGTTGATGTGTTGCAAACGGAATGGCACAATGGCTAACTTTATAGTGAAGGGTATAAAAAGATATAAAGCAATGTTGGCTAGTAGAACAGTGGGTAGATTTTTAACAGATTTGGTAGGATTTTTCCTAAAATTTGGTAGGAAATAGTTTTCTTGAGTGGCAACACTGGTTGCAACTACTGGCCACCTTCGATTTGTATACTGGGTATTTGCGGTACATAGAATCAGTGATGGGTATAAAGAGATATAAAGCAATTTAGGCTACTAGAACATTTGGGTAAACAGATTTGGTAGGAATTTTTCTTAAATGTTGGTAGGAAATAATTTTCTTGAGTGGCAACACTGGTTGCACCCACTGGCCACCTTCCATTTGTATACTGTGTATTTGCGGTACATATAATAGAATCAGTGATGGGTATAAAAAGATATTAAGCCATTTTGGCTAGTACAACATTTGGTTAAACAGATTTGGTAGGATTTTTTCTTAAATTTTGGTAGGAAATAATTTTCTTGATTGGCAACACTGGTTGCACCCACTGGCCACCTTCTGTTTGTATACTGGGTATTTGCGGTACATAGAATCAGTGATGGGTATAAAAAGATATAAAGCAATTTTGGCTATTACAACATTGGGTAGGTATTAAACAGATTTGGTAGGATTTTTCTTAAATTTTGGTAGGAAATAATTTTCTTGAGTGGCAACATTGGTTGCACCCAATGGCCACCTTCTGTTTGTATACTGGATATTTGCGGTACATTGAATCTGTTGATTCGATTGCTTTGTCCCACATTATTTTGTTGCTGGGCCCATTTGGTACAAATAGAAAATAAGACAACAATGGAGTTTTAGCTTTTTTTTACTTCGGTACATTTTTATTTTAAACGCTTCTGTTATAAATCATTTCTTGTAGTTTGTTTTTTTTTTAGTTGGGTTCAATCAATACATCCAAATCTTTTAGGTCCAAATTTTTGGGGGTTATGTTTTTTTTGTTTTGTTTTTGTATACCAGTCTTTATTTTATATTTAATCCACATTCAATACATTTTTACTGTTTTTGTTTTTTTGTTACCACATCTTAGAAGTTATTCGTTTTAAACAAAAATTATAAGGAAAAACGAAAAACAAACAAAAAATATATATAAAAACTATATTTTTTTTAATAATAATAAACAAACTGTTATAAATAAATATTTTTTTTTTGTTTCATATATATTATGATTTTTTTGTAAATTTAAATTGTTACATATAGTATGTTGTTGTTTTTACTTTGAATTTCCTTTCTTCTTCCTTAGTGTTTTTGTTTTTTAATTAATTTACCATTTTATATCATTAATGATTGATTCGTGATTTAATAGGTTTTGTTTATTTTTTGTTTTTTTTTTTTCATAATTATTGTTTTAATTATAATTTATGTTTATGATTAAGAATAATAATTATAAGTAGGAGTATTACAATTTTATTGCAATACCTGTATGTTTTCGAATAAAACTTTATTTCCTTCCTTGCCTTTTTTCAAAACATATTTTCATATGTGGAACTTGTAGGGGGGGGATGGCATTAAAAAAAAAAATAAGTGTGGTGGTGCTGTTGGTGAGGCGTCGATAACCTCTCAACACAATGAATTTGAAATTGGGGCTTATTGTTGGTGGGTGGGCTTTAAGGGATTGCAATTTCATTACTTTGGTTTTGTGGGAGAGGGATCTATATATGCATATGTACCCAAAAACACACATATTAAAAATCTTTCTTTAAAGAAAAATTCTAAAGAAGCCTTCCGAAGGTTCCTCTTTATAGAGATAGAATAAAACAAATTCAAAATAAAAATTAAATTAAATTAAACAATATTGTACAAAAAGGCATTATATAATTGTTGGTTTTTCTTTTTTTTTCCATTTCTATATATAATAACTAACTTAGCGTGTATAATCAATTTGTCTCCCCTTTCTATGCTTGTTTCCTTAATCGTGGACGTTTGAAGTTGTGTCACAGCAACAACAAACAAATAACTTTCTGTTTAGAAATGCGACCTTAGCTTCGCTCAACAGAAAGAGAACTTGAGCAATGCACTCTTAGAAAAGTTCTACTTTTCACCATGCCTGAAGCGTGATGACTCTTATATATGGAACCTGGGAGGAACATGGACTTGTGTATTTGTTTTTGCTTTTGCTTTTCCAAAGTACAAATCCTCAGCACGTCGTACTTTCTTTTATGAGAATATAACATGTAATTACATTCAATGCAATATGAGAGTTTCAGATAGAGTGAGAGATGGCGTTCTATGCACATTATCAAAAGGCAACAAAAATAGTTAAAGGACTGTGTTGTAATAAGGAATCGTTGCTTCCGTTGTTTTTTTTTTTGTTTAGTTGTGGTTGTTGTCTTATATGCTTCAATACACAAACCGATTGATGCTGTTAAACATATTATTACCACCACAACCACTGGCCGGCGGCGGTTGATGTTCATCCTCATCATCGTCAAAACTATCTCGTCGGGACCCCTTGGTCTTCACTGTTGACGATGTGGCATTTAAGGCTGTACTATTTTTGAAACGTCTCATCTTAAGCTCTTCGGAGAAAGCAACATTATCATGGGTCACCATATCCCTTAGGTCGCTTGGCAACTCCTCCAATGTCAATGGCGAAGGTACATCAACTTTAATTACTTTGGTCGATGCTGATGTTTCGGGTGTTTCATTGGACCTGGCTCCCATTTGATAGAAGAGAATATATGGTGTATTTGGTGGTGTTAAATTATGCAATTCTTCTGTACGGGATGGCGTTACAATGCTGTCGTTGAATTTGTACCATTTGTTTGAAGCATCAGAAGCATATGTATAATAGTGTCCAGAGTCCATGCTAAAGCCGGAATGAACTACCCCAGCATAGATATCGTAGTGAACTGTGGCGATTTCATCGAGCGTCTCTGGGGAGCAAACCTTGAGGGAGACCTGAAATGAAAGGAGCAAAAATGCGATTAGAAGATACAATAATTCTGACAAATCTCGTAAGATGCTGCTTTAAAGAAATTCAGAATGCCCGAGGAGAATTTCTTTTTAGGCCGTATATATGTATATGTATGTCCCGATTGTAACCAGGGACCACACGATACACGTCACCTGTTTAACTGTCCAGCCAGACCCACTCGACTCAGACCCAGATCCCTGTGGACGCACCCCATCTTTGTCGTAGAGTCCATGGGTCTTGACACTCAACAGAATCAAGCAGACGAAAGAATCAAGCAGAAAAAACACACTTCTACAACAACAACAACATAGGCGCTCATTATTAAACCAAGAAGCGGTGCCGTCCGCTCACTGAGACTCTCCACTCGATACTGCCGATTGTTCTGATGACCTTGAGTGCCATACAAAATTGCCATACAAATTGTTTGCCTGGGAGCGCAATGACCTTGAGCGCCATACAAATCGATGCCCAGAGTTCCAGCCCGTGTGGTGCTCATATTCATCCTGTGGCGGTCAGGACTTTCTTTATATATGAATGGAGCCACCGGGGTAGAAATCTTCGTTGAATTCCAGGTAGTCATATAGGCTTTAGGGCGAGATGAGAGAAGTCTTCCCCTTTCCCTAATGGAATGCTCGTAATGAGTGTATAAAAATGCAAATTGTTTGCCTGGGAGCTTTTAATATGATATGGCAAAGACTTTCGCTTGGTGATGACACCATTGTACTTACCTTTTCATCATGAAATACTTTGTGCATTAATTTGGCGCGCATATGATATTTCTGATCATATTTGAAATGTTTAAGCGTCAATATTAGATTCTTTGGTGCACTGATGACATTGATATAACGTTCTGCATCAGAAAGTTTCTTACAGCGTTCACAAAAATATTGATTATCCCCATAGAGCTTTTCCGATGAACAATAGTATTCGATAAGATCTTGTACTGAATAATTGGAAGCACAGTCATTTTTGACATCGGGAAATGATAGTTGCAAATCACGAAAACTGTCGATGTTACAACTTTTCCAACCACATGTCAAACACTTGTAAGTTGTGGCCAATTTGCCGGTGAATGTTTTCTCGATTGTCGAATAGGTTGTTGTTATTGGTGTGGGATGTTGATGTTGCGATTTGGTGGTAGCCGCATGTGTTGAGGATAGATTTTGCGAAGTTGAATGTATTAAATTATTGCCCATTGCAATAGGATTTGTGCTTGTGGTGGTGGCATTCGTATTGGCATTGTTGATGGATATGTCACTGCATTGTGTGTCTTCAGCATCCTTAAGCTCTATATCATCCTCGATGCCATCATCTTCATCCTCATCACCTTGGCACAAGGCCGATGCCCCCCTTGAGTCTGTTACATGACTGACTTGTTTTTCAGTGTCGGTCTTTTTGTAGGATTTCTTGCGAAAAGCCACTTCTTGTTCATGTAGTGTCTCCAAAAGATAACCCAAAAACTCAGAACTGTCTTGTTGTAGGCCTGGTGAAAAGCCTGGTGGCCTTGTGGCATTTAAGACTTTTGATGGCGTCAACTCTTGCCGTGTCGAATAGAGCATCAGGGCTATTTGCTGTTGCATTTTTACCAATAACGGTGATTTTGATTCGGACAAAAGAATTTCTCGTGCAAACCTAAAATTTGAAGAGGGATGACATTATTTACATACCATTTCTTTATAGATGGTAGCTCTACAAAACTTACTCTTTTGTCATGGCTAGAGCCTGTAAAACACTATTCATATAGCAGGTATTTCCCAAATTAACTAGACCTACTTTTGCATTTGTGATGCCTTGATTCGCAAATGAGGAATCTCCTGTTACATCGAAAGATTTATTGCCCATGGCATAGCTTAGGTAATTGGCAGACGGTGGAATATCCTTTAGGGCCTGCTCTATTGGTTCATAGAGACCATCATATCGGTAGTATCGTACCATAAATGCTCTTGTCATGTCGGCCAATTTGATTAACATGACTTTAGTGCTTTCAGCATACTCTTCGCTGCTATTCGATTGTTGCTTTAGGATTTGAATAACTCGAGAAAAGCGATTGAAAATCTAAAAGAAAAAGAGTTGACACGGTTTTATAAATGCACAATAGTGGAAAAATAAGTTAATAGGTTATGGTTGGTAGTGACCGCTTGAAATGGACTCATATGTGAGATATTTTATCCATTGTAACTCTAGTTACTTTGAGTTTCCAAAGCAGATATTTCTCATAATCTGCGAGGGGCATCCAGAGGCCATCGTAGCGCGGAGGTTAGCATTTCTGCGTATGACGCTGAACGCCTGGAATCGAACCCTAAAGAGAACATAAAAAAATGTAAGCGGTGCTTATACCCTCCTAATGAATGCAACATTTGGTAGGTACTACGCCATGTAAAAACTTCTTCCAAAGAGGAGCCGCACGTCGTTCGGACTCGGCTATAAAAAGGAGTTCCCTTATTATTAAGCTTAAAAACCGCACAGCACTCACTGATATGTGAGAAGTTTGCCACGTCCCTAATGGAAACATTTGCATATGCGATGGGCATCCATCAAAGAACGTGCTAGTATAATATTTTTAGAAGGACAACATGATCCCAGTAGACATTATGCAGCCTCGTTTGGCGAATCTGTTTGCTAACTGAAGCCAGCCCGTTGTTGTGTGTTTGTTGTAGCCACATCTGTATGGGGAGGTAGCGATCTTGTCAAGCTACATAGGTGAGCAAGCTTTAAAGAACCCAATCTATCTATTTAAAGACCCCAATAACTCATCTAGTCGTATCGAATATTGTAGTCACTCCGTATTTAAGCCAATGCTATTGCCGCCCGGCCTCTCACTGAGACTCTCCACTCGATATCGCAAATTGTCCGCGACTACAATTGTGCATTTGTGGAATTTTCCATACTGTATCTTGCTCACTCGTAATTTACGCTGAAGCAGTGCAATTTGCTAATGGTCTGCCCGGCACGGTATTACTATCAGCACCACATATTTTGCAACTTTCAGTTCTGATTTGTGTGTTCGTGGCTTTTATGAGAACCTCAGCTGAGATCTATTGGATGCGCTCACAGGTTGCGGATAATTAAATGAGAGTCTCAGTGAGGAGCCAGGTGCCTGTGATACTCGATATGACAAGGCGATGTATTTGCGCCCTTACATAACCAATGGCCAATGGCCAAACTTCCTGAGGCGATCGAACTGCTGTAGGAACGACCCGTCATAATATAACTATAGGCATCATACGGGCTGGAACTCTAAGCTTCGATTGTATGGTGTTCATCGTTATCATAAGAAGCTCAGCTGAGAGCTACCGGGCTTGTCCACATGTTGCGGATAGTGAAATGCTTCGTAAACAATCGGCAGTATCGAGTGGAGAGCCGCAGTGAAAAGCCGGTCGCCACCGGATCCTGCTTAAATACGGAGTACCTATGATGCTCGATATGACAAGGCGACGATTTTAAATAACCAGTGGTCGCCGAACGAGCTTGTTCATCTATAGGAGTTTGACGAGGATTGCTACATGCTAATGTGTCACTATTACAACAACATAAGACGTTTTAAAGCGATTTGGCTGGTTTAACGATATAAGGCTTTCCAATAGAATAAATTTTCTAAGTTAATCTTTATTGTTTTTTTTGTACACTGATGTGGCAGCCCATGCCAATAAAGGACTCCAACGGGTCAATGCGGAACGTACAACTGGATTGGTTGTTGTAGTCTTATTGTAGAGTTCCAATACCTAACATAACCTAATCTACCGCAATTTTTTTGGATAAGTAAGAGAAAAAATGCAATGCAGTTCCTCACATGCCCTATCACATGTGGCATTTGTTCAGCTAACCAAAAGAAAAAAGAAAACAATCGAATTGGAGATATTGCAAATAAATTTAAATGCATTATTCGGCATTATTAAGAAATGCAGCAAAGCATGTGCTTTAAGCAGAATAAGTTGGTTATTGCGCAATTAGGTTTAATAAAAATTGACTGAATATAAACACTTCAGAGATAAGAAAAACCAAAAACGAACTATGTATAAAATTGCAAAAATCTATAGTTATCTTGAGGGGGGGCTAAGTTTTTGCAAAATTTTCAATCCATGTGGCTAAGATTAAATTAAAATTTCAATACACAAAATGTTTTGCTCTTACACATACCCTTTGGAAAACATCTGGCGTTCGTTCAATTGATGAGGACAGCATATGAAACACTATGGGGGTCACCTTTGGCCTCACCACTGGTATCATAAGCGAGGCAAATAATTGCTCAATATTCTCCAAGGCAATCTGATCGACGAGTGCCGTTTTCTGTTGGCTCTGCAAGCCATTTAAGATTTCCATGATCCAGACATTGAGATTATGACGAAAGGTGCAAATACGCAGCCATTCACACAACAAAGCCACAGCTTTGCATATGCTCTGGTCGGCCACATCATCGCTCAGTAATCCTGTAAAAACGAAATAAGCATAGAGTTAGATTCAGATATGCTAGGATGGTAGGATTTAACTGATGCCCATGCTGATGACTTACCTGCCACTGCCTCGCGTACCATATCCTCGCTAAAAAGTTGAAAAATTACCGATAATGCACAAGACGGCGGCTCGGCATACTCTGTAATTAATTTGCACACAATGGGCAAGTAGGTGCGAAAATATACCAGTTTATCGCTATTCTTCGTAAAGAAAACTCCAACTTTTGCTATATCCTGTTTGAAGCGTTTCATCTCTTCGGCGTGACGTGGTTGAGGAACTCTTGCCAATTTGTAAATGAAAATACGATAGATTTCGGACATATGATTGCTAAAGTCAGGCTTGTTTTCCACAAAATCGATTAAAAATAAAATCTGGGCAATATCATTGGGCTGTTGATGTACCATAGGCGCTGTAGATGCTAATCCACCAACAGCGGGTGATAGGGATGATGTTATAGTTTTCGATTTGGCAAAAGCTCCTGTGTTGCCACTGCATCCCGGCAGTTCAGCGTTGCTTGTTACCCCTAGGCCGTTAGAAGCACTCACACCACCGTCGGTGCTTGCCCCAGCAGCATTCATTTTTTTCGATTTGGTCCCCGTTGATTTTACATTGGTACCATTGACTTGATTTGCATCCGAAGAACCATTCCCTTCGCTATTGTTTTGCTTAACAGCCATATCCTATTCGATTTGAAGCAAAGCAACGGCGTGTTCGCGTCGAAAAGCGAGAAGATGGGTACGTCGTCGAGACGGATTGCAGTCAGGTGTCCTTGATTTCTTTTGTTCTTCTTTCTTCTGTGTGTGGCCAAGCAAGTCTAGTACGTTCGGGCTGTATGGGGTGTTCCAAAACTTCAGCACTTCGAAAGAAAATGAAAATCACAATTTTTCGCCACGAATGAGACCCTTCATATGTACTATAATAGAACTAATTATATTTGGCTACTGCAAATCACACAATTTTCAATATTTGTTGTGTATGTATTACGCCTTTCTTTTTTTTTTGTGTCTGATTATGATGTTTGTCTTCTTCTTCTTCGTTTTGCATAAAGTTGATATTTGGCTGTGTTTATTAAGCGGAATGATGATTTTGGTGATGTTCATTAACTTTGTTAAGCATAGCGTTGACGCGCAATGGGTTGTTCACATACGTTAAATATTTGAGCAGTTTGCTGTTTTATTTTATACTAAGCTCAGACCAAAGCTGTTTTGACCAAGCAACTCATTTTCCCTTTATAAAGCTCTGAAAACGAGTCGTTTTTCCTTTACAGTGAATAATGCCATGCCTTCATTGACTCGTTTTGCTTATGTCGTTGTGAAAACCAGCTCAACCGTTCACACTAGTTGAGATGTTTTGGAAATTTCATTTTTTCACACTCCAACATAAATGTTATGATGTTAAGATTTATTTTGTCTTGCTTAAATCTGTAAAATTTTATTCATTCTATAATTTTTTTTGGAAAAAAATCTTTTTTAATCTTTAACATTATTCAGGACTGTGTTTATAAATGTTATGATGTTAAGATTTATTTTGTCTTGCTTAAATCTGTAAAATTTTATTCATTCTATAATTTTTTTTGGAAAAAAATCTTTTTTAATCTTTAACATTATTCAGGACTGTGTTTATTTAGCACAAATTTGGCATTTTTTTGGGTTCACATGCGTTGTTTTTGTGGTAAACGAATCGTTTTGTCCTTATAAATTGTAAAGGAAAAACGATTTGTTTCGCATATTCTCTGCTCATGTACGTACACGTATGCACGCACGCACACAAATTTCTTTGTGTGTGTTGGCAAACCCTCGATCAGCTTGATGGCGGAATGCACCACATGATTTGTGGTTGTTGTTTTTCTTGTTGTTGTTCTTTTAATTGTTTCGCCATGATTTTGTTTTGGCCTTTAGCATAAACCATGGTACTATTAAGAGGTAGTGTCATTAGCACAACAACGAAAATCTACCCTTAACGAAACTACCTTGAGAGGCAAATGCCGTAAATTGAAATGTTTTTAGATATTAACTTTGTTTTACAACTTATCTTCTTATCATATGGAGCAATCCACCATCTTGTCATCAAGCTGATCGAAGTTTTGCCAACACGCACGAAGAAATTTATGTGTGTGTGTGTACATGTGCGCGTAAATGAGCAGAGAATATATGAGAAAGAAGATAGCAACAAAGAGAATGCAAACAACAATCTGACATCTTAGTACCGTTAAACCTGGCCTGCTGTTAACAGTTGTTCGCGTGAGACCACCTTATTAAATTCGCCTCGATGTTCGGGCCGTTTTGTTTTAATTGATACGTAAATTTACTAACCCTGTCTTCATAACACACAGTTAATATACTAGCTTCGTAACGTGTACAACGAACATGTATACACATTCAATAATTGCGGTTTATTCTTTTTTGTTGCTTATGTGTTCAGTGTGTGCGTGGGTGTGCGGTCGATTCTCATTTTGATTCTGATTTTTGTTTTGCTCTCATTTGTCTTTTGTTTTTGTTGTTACTACTGTGTCGTGTGTTCAATCGGCACAATTTTTTTTTTGTACTTTTCCGTCAAAGTCCTCCCACAATTTGGAAGAGTAAATTCAGTGTCATAAAGGTCATAAAGTAAAGTTATTAATATTCACAGAAGATGGCTATTGATCCTAACATTGTTGAAGTAAATGAAATCACCGACTATTGGTCATTTCTCATGAGCGTAAGTAACTCATACACACATACACCGGAATTTCAATACGGGCTGGCTAAAGAAGACACAACTCTTTCATTTCAGATTGATTGGTGGGATCCCTGGCTAATAGGACTTATCATGATGCATATATTGACAACAACGACAACATTGATGACACGAAACAACACTAATTTCCAAATATTTCTATTTCTGATTTTGCGTAAGTAAATTTGTTCGAAATCATCGTCATTGAATGAGTAACGAAGATGTAAAATCGTTAAATACCCACCTAATTTTCAAAAGGTTAAGGACCTCATAACATAGATATAATATAAGCGACGTTACCTTGGAATTTCTTACACCATGACGTTTAACATATTCGAGTTAAAAGTGTTAATTATGGATGACACAGTTTAAATTAAAAAATTTGAGATGAGATGAAGTAAAAATGGTTATACGGTGTAATAACCGAACATTTTATTAAATTCGTCGAAATTTAATTCCTCTAGATTATGTGTATGATAGTTAAAAAACCGTTTTGTGACTTTAATAGGATATTGTCCTATTGTAGACCATTGTCATATTGATCTCAGGCAATGGATAGAATTATGAAGAGCCATTCTAATCTCAATAAAATGATGAGCTGCCAGGAAACATCATTCGGCAAACCAAGGGACGTAACGGATGTATCTGGGGAATTAAGGGCTCATATGTACAAGTCTGAGATTTGACTTGAACATTGTTGACATGTTAATTTTGTAACTACAGATTTAGTTGGGTTTTATTTTCTGTATGGCTGCAACCGTAGACATCTTCCGATGCATAAAGTCTATGCTTTCTTCGAACTTGCGGTAACCAGTCGTCAAAGCCGAGGGAGTTCTGCGAAGTGGGGTGCTATGTCTTCTACCGAACTTCTATTCCATTAACTCCGGACGACAACGAGGCTGTATTATATTGTGTAGAAATTTAAAGATTGTGACCATCACATGGGTAGTGGAAGATTCAATTATCCTTATAACCCCGTTTACAAATGCAAATTTTGCCCATGAACATTCCACTAAGGAACACGAGCAAAATTTTTCACATATCAATGAGTGCAGTCCGATTCAAGTTTAAGCTTAATGATAAGGGGCCTCCTTTTTATAGCCGAGTTCGAACGGCGTGCCGCAGTGCGAAACCTCTTTGGAGAGAAGTTTGACATGGCATAGTACCTCACAAATGTTGCCAGCATTAGGAGGGCGTTCAGCGTCATAGGCGGACATGCTAACCTCTGCACTACGGTAACCAGAGCCATTAAATCCTGTTTTAAAGAGCTGTGTAACCCCATACTCTCGCTAGTGAGAGTATGGTCCGCGGTCCCCCTGGTTCGCTACTTTTTTGTATTTTAAGTTGTTTAAATTTTTCTGTCCTCTGCGTTTCTCCATCTTCTTTGTCTCTTCAACCTTCCTTTAGGGTCTTCGAAGACAGTAGTTTCTATGGAGCTGTTGTCGCAGCAGTCATCCAATTCACCATCCGAGTGGTTCTGGCTCAACTACGTTCTGGTAGATACAGCTGTCTCAATTCCTGTTGTTGTTGTAGCAGGAACTCTGCGACTAAGATGGGGTGCGTCCAGATGGATATCTTTCTGAGTCGAGTGGGTCTGGCTGGCCAGTCAAACAGATGACGTGTATCGTGTGGTACCTGGTCATAATCGGGTCATACACTTCGGTATCAATCCTTGTTCTGTAGAAGTTGAGGCGTCTGCATCTGTCGGAACGTAATTGAGCCAGAACCACTCTGGTTTGCCGTGGGAGGTCAATTTCCTCAAGTGCAATCGAAAGCGGTCGTTCTCCAAGGACTACCCGGTAGCTATTTATCGCATCTGCATGAATGTTGTCTAGATTGATTGCTGCCTAAGTGTTTTGCGTGTGGAGGTAGCGATCCTCAACAAGCTCCTATAGGTGAGCCAATTCGTTGCAGTTAATGGCACCATTGGTTATTTAAAGCTACCAATACTCGCTTAGGCACTCAGTATGGGCCGCCCGGCCTCTCACTGGAACTTTCCACTCGAAAACGTAGATTGATCGCGACTGCAGTTGCAACTACCTGATAGCTCTCAGCTAAGCTTCTCGTGATGATAACGAATATCACATAGATCGGTGCTCAAAGTTCCAGCTTGTGTGGTGATCATTGTTTTCCCATGCTGAGGGATGCAATTACTCCTCACAGAAACCGATCGACCATTGATTCGGTTCAGAAAAACGAAACAGAAATAGGGTAGAGATCTCGGTGCTGATCAGTAGTTTAGGTAGCAGGCTTTTCGGGATGGTGCTCTTCAATGACCATAAAATAGACGAATAAAAGCCTAAGGCGGCAGCTGCTGGCCGATGAATATATTGGTAGAACCGACTGCCATGAAATGTTTTGGTTTTTCATAGAAAATTTTCTCAACATTGGACTTTGTTCCGATTCATAATAGTCAATTTTGCTTGCATTAGTTCTCAGTTTGTAGGAGACATAGAGAGAGAGAGCTAAAAGGGAAATGGTTGTAGTTTCCATGCAAATTACCCTTCTCTTTTATAAACTAAGAATTGCTGCAAGAAAAGCTGTTTCATGAAATTTTGAATAAGTTATCAGAACTATCGACCTATTGACATTAATGGGGTATTATTTTATCAAAGCATTTGTCCCATATGTCGTCTCTTATCTCCTTCTTCATATGTAATGTCTTGCACTCAACCTATATTTTGATTTTTTTTATTTTGTTTTCAGTATCTGCTGTTTATTTCTCCGAGTCAATAAATGAATATGCGGCAATGAATTGGCGTTCGTTCTCCAAACAACAATATTTCGATAGCAACGGACTATTTATATCTACAGTTTTCTCAATACCCATACTGTTGAACTGTATGATTTTGATTGTAAGTATATAAATCTTCAATGGTGACATTACCCCTCCAGAGTAATGCAGTTGTTAGATAAGACTCTGCCTCTTTGGAACATTTTTTTTTTAATTCAATTTTAAATTTTAGGGAGCCTGGTTGTATAATTCAACACAGATGATGGCTAAACTTAAAGTGGCCCAATTAAAGGACAAACTGAGGCGAGAACGATTACAGCAACAGGCATCGGAGGAGCATTTAAAAAACCAATAATTACCCCTGATTGATGGCAATACATTATTGCTTAGGACTTTTGTATATTTATGTTTTGCAATCGCTATATATGCAGTTTTGTTTAACTTTTTGTTTTTGTGGTTTTGCATCACCTTATGAATAAGTCACGTTAAAAATTTATTGGATTTTTTCTTCATTTGTTTTTCAATTTTGGGTTTGCAATATCTCCTGGCTAATTGCTTATACCCTAGATTTGCCCTTAAATTTCTCCTATGTTTGCATTTTGATGTATTACTCACTTACGTAGTTCGGTATCGCAGCGTGTTGGTTTGGGTTTTTGAATAGTTCAGCTGCCAAACCTTAGATTTCTGTGGCCTTGTTTTTCTTCAGCCGATTGTCTGCTATGTAGACTTCATTCGAACTAGGAGGTACACATTTTGTGCTATCATCAGAGATTGATTCTGCGTTTACGGGTGGCCACCACAATCGGATACCAGCAGCAGGGAAAAATTGTATGCACCCTGTCTATATCTGTTACCAGATTTCCTTTATGTATCTGTAGGAGAATGTGCCCACCACCAAAGCCATCTGTTCGATGTTTAATTCTTTGGCAGAGTTTCGAACTTAATTCGGACTCCTGAATATTCACTCACCCCCAAGTTTTTCTATTTCCCTCTTACAAAGTACACCTTTGCCTTTACATAGCCAGAGCAAACATGGCCCTGATAGGTCCAGAGTTATGTTCACAACAATAGGTATATAAGTGCTGATTTGGCATATGTGAGCAGTTTGAAGAGTTGTTGTTTGTTGAATATATTCCCACGTGCATTTGGTATAGCTTTTCTAGCACCCTGCGCTGTGGGTCTGAAATGTTGTTTGGTACTGTATGACTAAAAGCGGTGGTTGCTATTTTCTATTCATTCTATAAAATCATGCTAGTCTGTAGTAATACTAAGCACGGGCATGAGACAGCTAAAAGCCGTAACAGCTGCTAAACATTCCACACATTGTCTAACCAGATTACGTCTAGATCTGTCTAGACTGTACAAACTTCTGCATGCGCCCCATTAACGCGTCCGCTCGACATGCCTTAAATGACTCAACTGGTACGTAAAGGCTATAAAAGGCCTTTGTCGGGTGACTACAAATCTGACCTCACTCTGTGTGTATGTATGTTTGCTAACGTGACATTTTTAGATGCACTACTAAGTTGAATTTTTAAGATATAGGAAATTAATAATGCCATAAATCATTTAAAAGCTTTATACAAAAAACGATGTAGAAAACTAGAAATAAAAAAAAAATATACAAATTTATTTCAACGGATTGATTTATATATTGGAATTATTTTTGAATACTTTTTGTTTCTTCAAGAAAATCGAAGTCGAGTTCTTTTTATTTGCTATTTATATTTAATTCTATTCAACGATATATTTCATCTTCCCCAGGGAAGACATTATCCTTATTTACTTTAATTGGCTATGATAGAAAATTTGTTCCACTAGCCGAACGCGTTTCAAGCGCCTCGATCTTCTGCGCTCATTCTAAAATCTCTGACACCAAGTTTCGAGGTGTTTCCCACCACTTGATCTTTCCATTGGGCTGTTGGTCTTCCCGGTTTGTGGGAATACATTATCCGCCCTGACAAAAACTGGTCCAAATGGTTTTTGACACCCTGTTTGGAATTAAAGGTACATGTCTGGAGAATATGGTGGTTGCGGTAGGGCATTTCAATCAATCTACAATAGTTTTTAGTTCTGGCTCAATTACGACCCAGTAGACGCAACAGACTCCACTCCTACAAAGCAAGGATTGATGCCAAAGTACAGGATGTGTGTCCCTATTGTGACCAAGGATCACAGGCCACATGTCGCCTGACCCACTCGACCCAGACCCAGATCCCTCTGGGCACATCACATCTTAGTCGCTGGGTTCCTGAATCTGAATATTTAATAGAACTAAGCAGATGAAAGATAGAACACAACACACTGCTACAACAACATATTTTGGCTCTTTTGTTAGTAAAACAGTAAAGTTTGCCCAAAATCCAATGCACCAAACGGAAGCTATTCCAAATAATTTAACAACATTTTTACAAGCAGGTCTCACTTTTTTCAGCTTTTCAAATACATAATGGTAAAGCGCTCAACTTTATTGCGCTATCGTCCCAGTCGATGACAGAGAGATCGGAACCTGTTATCGGAGATAAGAAACGTTTAAAGGGCAGTATGCACCTCTGGCGAAATTTTCGTTACCATAAAGGCCAAAACAGAATGAGCGCGTTGAGCTTTGTTTTTGAGCGTTGCGTTGAAAAATGCAACTCTGCATATAAATCCCACAAAAGCAAAGCGCAAGAGTTAAACAATTTTTATTTTTGTGGCAATACAGAATGACGCTCTATATCAGTCGTCAACGTTTCTTTAACTTTTGCGTGTTGTTTTTATGATTTGTTATAATGAACAGCTATCATACAACAAACAACTGAGTACAATTTTATCTCGCCAAGTACACTATCTGTCAACGAGTTTTGATTGTGTGTGTTATAGTTAAAAACCATAACCCATACAAACAACGGAAAATGGTACGAACTAATAATAAACACACAGTTGCTCTCAATATTTTGTTGTTAGGCAACTGCCCCTACATGAAAATGAATATATCTTGGCTGCAACCGAAAATTTCATTTGTTTGCGAGCGTCGCGCTACAAAAAATGCAACACTGCATACAAATTCCATAAAGCAAAGCGGAAAAGTTGACATTTTTCAATTTTGACGCTTGAAAGCGTGCGTCATTCTCTGCCGTCATGCGTGAAGTAGTATTTTAGTTGTCAATGTTAAAAATTATTTAATTTTTGCGAATTGATTTTTTGACATTTGGTCGCAGAGTTGCATTTTTCAACGCGACACTCCTCAGCGCGCTCAAGGCTCAAAGCGTTTTGCTTTGTTTTTGAGTCTCGCATTGCAAAAATGCAACTCTGCATACAAATACCATAAAACAATGCGAAAAAGTTTAAACTTTAACGCCGGAAAGCGAGCGCCGTTCTGTGCGCGCTAATTCCCTTAAGACCTTCATTCTGTTTTGGATTATAGTTTTAAATGTTTATTTTCTATTAAATTAAGTTAATTAAATAGTTGTTAAGCAACACACTGAGTTTTATTCATACAGCACTTATAAGTTGATTGGGAAAAATTCAATAAGAATAAGTTATTTTTATTGAAATAATTATAGTTTAAAAGAATACAAAGTCTTATTGGCTCCATGGAATAAAATTAAATTATCTTTTCAAAGTAACGTATATTTTAAAACCCGTTTGAGCCCCATGTGTATTGATAAACTGTTGTTTCGGAATGTATCGAAATGTTCTGGACTTTTATCGCCACGAAATTCGTTATCGTTTTCTCCATTTCCCTCTCTTTCTGCTATCGTTCTATCGATTCTTCTCAACTCTCGAAATATTCGACAAAATCAGCTGGGCAAGTGACGTTCATAAATTTACTTGGTATCTTCTCGCAAAGTGGCTTTTCACATTTAATAAAAACGTTGCGAAGATACGGACCAGAATACGGAAAGATCTTATAGAGGAAGAATACGGGCGACGGAAAGTAAAGATGATGAAATATTAGGGATTCTGGGACTCATTTTTATAAGGATTAACAAGAAAATTTATGTTTAATTATACTCAAAAATTCAATAAACAAAAAACACGTTCGACACGCCGCGCGCTTATTACCATTCTAAGGTGAAGTGAAGGTGGAGTGGTTCTTATTGTGATACAAAAACAAAATATAAAAGAAATATCCAAATGCCTATATGAGAGTGTGAAAAAAATTACATAGTGCGATTAATTGTTAGATAAGTGACAAGTATTTAGAAGAAGCAGCATCTAAACAAAGAAATTAGAGCAGTTTGCAATTCAATGCTTTATCATAGCATCTTTCGGATTCGCATAAACATTCAAACCCAAGACTCAGGCCCCCACAACAAAGGGCTATTGGCAATTGTTTAACAGCTGTTTTGCCAAAGTAGAAAAAAAGGCAACATCACCCGCTCCCAAAAAAACCAAACAAAACATTTTAGCAAATACTCTTTGGCCATAGAATTAAGGCAATGCTAACGGAATAACGAATTTAACAACAATATAAACTCACGAAACAACGAGAAGGTCATATAAAATTCTCAATCTCCCCCCTCAATCGTTGCTGCCGTCTTAAATTGGTCTACGTGACGTGAGAATTCACATCAGTTTGGTTTACTTGCTCACTTCACTCTTCTTGTTGCCGCTCTTGTATTTGTGCTCTCCACCACCGCCGGCTTTGCCTTTAAATACATGCATCTAGTAAACACCCCACTACAGCAACAACAACACCAACAACATCATCATCATCTGTAACATACGGGAAGAATTTAATTTTTTTTTTACAATTACAAATCGTGTTCTGTGGGCAGTAGTGGTGTAGTGGAGGAGGAGGAGCAGCAGCAGCCGCAGTTACATTGTTGTTAATTACCAAGCTTTGGGTTCTGGTTTCTTAATTTATTCGACAGGCTACAAAACTAAACAAAACAAAAAATCGCCAAAATGCGGCTGTTTCCGGTGCGATTTTCGAGTAGCATACCGAAAATGATTGATTTCTATTCGCAATTTAATCCATCGCCTCTCTCCATAAAACAATTTATTGATTTCGGTGAGTATTATTGCTTAGTTATTTATTTACTACATTCATTGATTTTTCTAAGGTCCTATTAAGCCAACGTGGTTCTTAAGAGTAATTATACAAGTACAGTCTGATTATCACCGACACCAATACCTATTGAGGAACAACAATTGCAAGCAATACATTCTAATAGGAGGTGGATAATTCTAGGGTATTATTCAACAGGACCATTGTAATTCAGATATATTTTCCGGACGAATTCGTATCATCTTAATTTTCGAACGGAAAACCACTCCAATGAAAGAAGGTTGAGCGATTTAAGATTATTTAGTGTGGGAACTGCTTTGCACTTGTTTGTAAAGTTGAGAAGAAAGAAACAGTCTCACCGAACTATGTACGTGTGTCTGTCTGCCCAAAGGTCTGCCAGACGACAATTAGTCGCTTGAAGGTTTCTATTCTATTCTAAATAAACCCTGCTTGCCCAAACGATTTCTGTCCATATGCAGAACAAGTTCGCATGTCGGCCTATATATATCTTGCTATATGAAGCTTCCATATAGACCGACTTATTTAAAGCCAAAAAGATGGCAGCCGGTTGAACGTACCGCATTGACCCGATAGAGTCATTCGTCGGCGTGCAACACACTGCTACAACAACAACAATAACAATCGATGATTTTCCATAAGATTTAGTTCGAATTTGGAATTGGTGAGCGCCCACGTCAACTGTACAAAGTATGATAAACATGAATCGAATGTTCGGTATGGAAACCACATTGACCGACCTCTCTTTTTAGTCCTTGGGGACTAACTTTAATTCAATTTGGAATTGAGACTACTTTATATTAGTCCCTTTAATATTCTTATATATAAAATTTAATTTGTGTTCGTTTGTTTGTTCCGTATAGACTCCAACGGCTGAACCAATTACCTTGAAATTTTCACAGATTGTGTAGGTTGGTCTGGAAGGAAACATAGGCTATATAATTTTTTGATATCGGGAGGGGGGCGGACTCTCCCCCTTACCACAAAAGTACTACCCAAAAATAAAAGTGGACCGATCGGGACAATATGGGATTGAAATGAAAGATATCCAAGCGTATAGTATGAATTTCATAATAAAAGTTTGGTCCAAGTACCTGGGGGGCCACCCCAGCCCCAAAACCCCTTAAAATAGGTTTATTTGACGATCATGACAATATGGGACTCAAATGAACGGTATTCGGGAGTAGATTAGGAATATGGTCAGGAAGTAGGAAAAGGCTTTATAATTTATTGATAACGATAGGAGCCGGACGCTCCACCGTTACCCCATAAACACCACCCAAAATCAAAAGTGGACCGATCGGGACAATATAGGTATCCAATGAAATGTATTGGAGAGTAGAATACGAATATGGTATTAAAATTTGAGTCTTAGTACCCATCGGGCCGCCCCAACCCTAAAACTCCCCCAAATAGACATATTGGACGTTCATTTCGCTTAAATGAAAAGTATTAGAGAGTAGATTTCGAATCTGACTAACAAAATCATATCGAAGTATGGGGGATCACGCCACCCTTCAAAAACGCCATTAGACCCATTATGACTATATGATACTTGGCTGAACCGATTTTCTTAAAATTTTCATGGATTGTGTACGTTTGTCTCAAAGGAAACATGGGATATATAAGTTTTAGATATCGGGTGGAGGCGGACCCTCCCTCTTACCCCAAAAACGCCACCCATATCCGAAAGTGGTCCGATGGGCACAATAAGGGTATAAAATAAAAGGTATTGGAGGCCAGAAAACGAAAACGGTATTAAAATTTGTGTCCAAGTACCCAGCGGGCCCCCCAACCCAAAAACTCCTCTTAACAGATATATTCGAAGTTCATGTCAATATGGGACTCAAATGAAAAGTGTTAGGCATTAGATTACAAATATGGCACAAAACATTAGGTCCCAGTAATGGGAGGTCGCCCACCCCCAGATACCCCCAAATGGGCATATTAGCCAACCATGGCTGTATGGGACTCAAATGAAAGGTATTAGGGAGTAGACTACGAATATTACATTAAAATTTGCGTTCAAGTCTAGGTGGCGTTTTTCCTCCTAAAGAAACGTCAAATGGGTTATTTGACCCATTATGACAACATGGGGATCAAATGAAAGGTATTTGAGAGTAGAAAACGAATTTGATATCCAATTTTGGAGCCAAGTGTTTTGGGTTACGCCCCCCCTAAACCTAACTTCGTTTTCGTTGGGAATAAAGAACGAATTTGATATCTATTTTCAGTGCAAAGTGCCGGTGGCCGCCCCAGCCCCAAAACACACTCCAAACGATTCATATTTACCGGCCATGGCAATATGGGGCTCAAATTAAAGGGATTTAGGACGCGCAGCACGAATTTCATATCCTTATTTGAGTCGATATGTCTGAGGTGTCATCCCTCCCGTAATGAGAACATTACCCTAAGGAAGAACATTACCCCCAGGAACCGAGAAGGGGCAAATTCTCACACATCAATGAGTACTTTCCGATTAAAATTTAAAATCAATGATAAGGGACCTTTATTTATAGCAGAGTCCGAACGGCGTCCCGCAGTGCGACACCTCTTTGGGGAAATTTTTTTAAATGACCATGTATGGCATAATACCCCACATATGTCGCCAACATTAAGAGGGGATAAACACCGCTTTGTCCGATGTTCTCGCCATGTTTCGAACGTGTTCAGCGTCATATGCTATAATGGCACGAATTCGAGATCCGCGTTCCGGGCGAAGTGTCCCCACCCTAAAAAGATATTAGAGAGTTAATGAAGGCGCAGCGGAGAGGACGCGATTCGGTTAGTCTCTTATAAATTATGGACATAGGCCCCCAGAGAGACCGAAATCCTTTTTTTATATTTTGAGCACAGAGGAATTAGGATTATATTTTGATATAGCTCCCATATACATGTATCGCCTTATTTCGTGGCTCTGGATATCTCCAAGGCATTTGATAGGCTCTGACACGGTGCACTCCTTTCAAAGCTTGTCGCTTTTGGTGTCGGTAATAACTTCGCACGATTTGTATCGAGTTTTCTCAGAGATCGCACTATAAGAGTTGTTGTAGATGGGTTCTCATCCGACGAATATAAATTGACCGCAGGAGTACCGCAAGGCTCTGTCCTTTCTCCCTCTCTTTTTCTTATTTTCATTGAAGATCTACTGGGTCTGACTTCGAATCCGAACTAATCGTTCGCGGATGACAGCAACCTCTGTCATTCTTTTTCATTCGACCATAAGCCGAGTCTTCGAGAGATTGAAAATAGGAGGCGGATTATGGAGGCAGGAGGCGGATTATGGAGCATAGGAGGCAGAAATGGCCAGGATTTGCATGGCACATCTGAGATACCGTCATTGCAATAGTATTAGTGAAAACAGAGGTGTATGCATCACATATACATATAGCCATTAGTCATGGCTGAAAAATCAAAATCATTTGATTTTTTTCGATGAATGACGTCTATCGATAATCGTTTACAAAGAAACGTGTAACCATTAATTGACATATATTGAAAAACACATTCTGTGATAAGTAAAGTTATGAACCTTTTAGATGGGAACATCGTCTGCATTTTCTAAGACATTCGTCAAGAAATCGGTCCGAAATCGTCTACGAATTCGGTCCCAGTTCAGTACGACGTAAAATTTTCCATCCGAATTTCCCTGGAATTTTGCTGCGACATCGGTACGATATAAGGGAAAATATATCAGATTTCCTTGAGCCGACACGTTCCGTAAACATGACAACCACTTCTCTCGTTACGGTGTTGGTAAGACATCGGATCCGATATCAGACGATTCATCCGTTTGTCGGACTGAAATCGGAAAATTTTGTTAACTAAGCAGTCAGCGTAACAGTGGGCAGCAAGTACTTTTTTTTCTCCATCTGTCCCTTCAAATCCGATTTATGCGAAGAAAGCAATACAATTCTAAAAACTTCCAAGACTCTTTTGACTTACTCTTTAGCAACTCATATGGAAGATTCGCGGAACACTCTTCCAGGAGTGTGGTCAGCAGGAGAAAATTCCTCATGACTGGCGAATCGTCTACGATTCTTAGACGAGCTCGTCCGTGATCATAACCTTCATCTAGAAAATTCGCGAAAGTTTGTTTGGCGATCAAAAATGTTTGCAGGGTTACTGAGTGTGAATTTTTGATTTCTATATTAAAATCTTCAAAGTCCATTTTTTTTATAGATTTATTAAATGCAATATCTACCCTAAAACAAAAAAATCGTTTGGATTAACTTGAGAATTTGGTTTTTACTAAAATGTTTCTGGGATCTGCCCATATACTCATAACAAAAAATAAATACCCATGTTTTTGGACAAAGTAATTGGAACCATAATTGAAAGCAAATGACGTCTTTATGGCTAATATCGTTAAAGCTACCTCCAAAAAACGGTGGTGATGGTGAAGATGGTTTTATTGAATGTGTGTCGTCGGCCCTTAGGCCAACGACATTTTGTAAAACTATCCATCCTACTCTCTTGTTCACATATTGTAGGCGGCTCGAGGTATCAAAGTGTTTGTGTATGTGTGTGTGTGTTAGTGTGCTTTTGATTGTGCCTTTTCCACTTTCATTGAGAAAGGATGGAAATTTCCTTGCGCTTACCGCCATATAAACATTGGTATGCTCTTTGGTTGTGTCTTTCAAAAGTCCTTGAGATAGTCTATTACTTGCATTCCTGGCCTGTTTTGTGCTGCTTTTGTGTGAGCAAGCCTACTTGTCGAGTGTGTCGTAGGCATTGGCATTTTGAGCCGCTTCAATATGTTTGTAAATATAAAACAGATTTCGTTTTGTGTGGAACAGGTGAGAACGAAATGAAAAAGGGGATTTTGAGAACAATAAAACTTGCAATGGAAATTGTGCCCCAGTGCTGCTTCATGAATAGGCGAAATTGAATTCATTATTGAAATAAACTTTGCGGTATATTTATATATGCTTCATATATAAAGGTGGGTCGCCACCATGCATAGATCATCTAAGTACAAATGAAATATATGCAGCAGCACTATAGTAGGCATATTGGTTGTCTTCTAAAGCATGTAGCAACGAATTTTTGAACCAAAAGCCTTCGGATAGGAATCGCTGAGGTAATGTTGAATGACATCGCTAGCATAAGTTTGGGAATGATAACCACGGCCAAAACATTTTTCAGTTTTTCACGCTGAAATTTTTTTGATTTTATTTTAAAATGTCAGAGTATTTAGTCTATAAGTCAGTGTTCTCCAACCGAAGTTGGTATTCAAACAAACTGCAAATTGTAACTGTATATAATAATTAACTAAAAACGTGCCAAGTTCGCCCGGGACGAATTTTATATACCCTCCATCGTGGATCGCATTTGTTAAATTCCCGGTGCCCGGTATCTCTTTATAGGCAAAAAAGCATAATGGCTAAGTATTGCAATGCAAAGAAAAAAAAGAGTCGCAAAAAAATTTTTAATTAAAAATTTAATTGAAAATTAAATCTTTTAAAAAAAAAAATCAATTCATTCAATCATTTTTTAGTTGAATATGATTTTTTTTTTTTCAATTACTGTCGTGATTAATATTTTTGTTTTTTTTTTCAATTAAAAAGTTAATTGATGTAATTAATTTTTTAATTGAAACTGAAAATTTTTAAAATCACAATCGTGATTGGAAATTTTGTAATTTTTAATTAAAATATTAATTGATTCATTAATGTTTTAATCGAATTTTAAAAAAATTTTAGGGAATGGTTCTTAAATAAATGTAATTAAAGGCTATTTTGTCCGCTGCAATATAAAATGAATCTTATTTCAAAGACCCATACGTTTCACATTTCGCCAAATCTATAGCTATACCATGGCAGTCAGTTCTACGTGACGCATTGACCCGATGGGCTGCTTCATCGTCCATGGCCTGACGCCAACAACAACAAATCTATGGGAACCCTTACCCGACAAATGAAATTTTTGAAAAGCCCCCGTGAGGTATATTTTATACGCATGGACCATTGACAAAACAACGCACCTCATGTTCATGTTTCAGTAGTGCGATTTTCCAAATCCTTACCGACAGAATTAACGATATTTGTCGGTAAGTGTTATTCTGTATTCAAATTTTACCGAAATTATCCGGTATGAACTTAAAGAATTGCGAGGTTCGAGAAGTAAAATCGGTATACCGGTTTATATGGGAGATATATCAAGATTTGGGCCGATTCAGACCATACTTGATATATATTGATGTTATAGAAAATGTGATAGTGCCAAATTTCAGCCAAATTGGACAAGGAATTACGCTCTCTAGAGGCTCAAGAAATACAAACCACTTACAATCCTAAACGACCTACATCAATAAGAAGTATTTGTGCAAAATATCAAGCGGCTAGATTTATTCCTTCAAAAGTTGTCGTACTTTCGACCTGTGGATGGGCAGATGGACGGACGGAAATGACTAGATCGACGTAAAACGTCATGAATATATATACTTTACGGAGCCTTTGTCGAGTATTTCGTGGTATTATAAATGGAAGAACGAAATAAGTATCCCCACCCTATGGTGGAGGGTATAAAAATAATGACAATAATAAACGACGTGACTATGCCCCGAAATGCAAAGTGCCTCCGGAATTCGACCCAGGCGTTCAGCGTCATGGGCGGAAATGCTATCCTCTGTGCAACGGTAGCATGTCGATTTTATTTTGAAATGACAATCAATACGGCATCATATTGGGTTGCCCAAAAAGTAATTGCGGATTTTTCATATAGTCGGCGTTGACAAATTTTTTCACAGCTTGTGACTCTGTAATTGCATTCTTTCTTTTGTCAGTTATCAGCTGTTACTTTTAGCTTGCTTTAGAAAAAAAGTGTAAAAAAGTATATTTGATTAAAGTTCATTCTAAGTTTTATTAAAAATGCATTTACTTTTTTTCAAAAAATCCCCAATTACATTTTGGGCAACCCAATATTTAGTTCATACAAAATTGTCCTATATTGATTTCTTTTCAATTTCATCAAATTGCTGTTACACATATTACGGTAAAGGGTACTTAAATGACATCTTTGCCAGGTTTAAGCTTAGTTATTTCATATTATTTAGGAAGAAGGTAAATCTAATGACTTTTTATTGACACCGTTCCTCTCTTATATTGACACCGTTCCTCTCTTATTGACACCGTTCCTCTCTTATAAATCGAGAGTCGTTTGTTTAAAACAAATATATTGCCATTTTGTTATAAATGTAAGTTTTTGTGCTTTCATTAAACAACTTTGTATTTCCTTATTTGTAAAAATAAAATATAACAGCTGTAAACCAGTATTTGTTTGGCAACAACTGTTTTAAAGACGTGCCAAATATAGATACGTCAGTATGTATATACACACATTGCAGTTAAATATTATTCCTAATCACAGTTGTTGTTCAGCGTATAGTTTATCTGTCCGTTTTGAAATCGTCTCTATTATACTATTGACTGGCTGCAGGGACGTAGCCAGTATTTTTTTTAAGGAGGGGGGAGCTAAGTATTGGAACTACAAAACAATAATAAATTCGTATATGCGCTAACATTCGCAAAATAGACTTTGTGGGTCTTGGTTTTTGCTCCTCCCCCCAATGGCTACGTCTCTGACTGGTTGCTTTGTTTTTATTTACTTATAGAATTTTATATTTGTAAGCCGCTAACATTTCTCCAAAGAGCAAGTATTATTTGAATACATAAAAAGTAAAATAAAATCAAAATAATTGATTATAAAAAATAGTCGATGTTGGAGGGGTCACCGGTATTTTTGTATCTCTTTTTGCTGTAGCGTAAAAGCTATCAGGTTTTTTATAAATCTTTGTTGTCTCAAAATTCAAAAAGATATAATAGTAGGAGGTATAAAGCCAATAAATTGTTTATTTTTCCACTTTTCACATTTTAAATTTTATTTTGTGCTGGGGTTACTTTTAAGGGCGCTTTTGTATGAACGTTAAATGTATTTTAACACTTTTAAATTGTATTGTTATACACACTTACACGCACTTACATAACTGCTTTGGAGATACATAAGTAAATGTATGTTACCCTTGTTAAGATACCCATGAATTTTATCTCGTTAAATTGTACTATAACACAAATACAGTGATAACTATCTCATGTTCATGTTAATGTTCTCACCATGTTAATGGTCATTGTATTGGTTGCTCAGTTGTAACTCTCTTTTTTAATAAAGTGTTTTCTTACTTTGACCAGTTGGGCTCTGTACTCTCGTAAGCAAATCATTAAGGCAAATGTGCAAATGTTCTCTCAATTATCAAAATAATAGCACCATTAGGATTACCTGCATACACAGATGTTCAATAGGTATAGATCACAGATGTTTAATAAGTAGATCTGCTATCGCCTCTTTTAAGAGGCACCACGTACAAAGATTAAAAATAAAAAGTAAAATAACATAAAATTCATAAAATTCAGAAAAATACTTGAAATCCTTATTTGAATCGATAGTGCGGTCTCATTACGAAGCAATTAAAGGTGGTCTCATTTGTACATCAACAACAAATTATATGGTGCAATCCGTCATCAAGCTGATCGTCGTTTTGCCAACACACACAAAGAAATTTGGGTGAGTGTGTGTATAAGTGTGCGTACAGAAGCAGAGAATATGCGATACAGAAGATAACAACAAAGAGAAAATAAACAAAAATCTAACATCTTAATACCGTCAAACCCGGCCGGCTGTTAACAGCTGTTCGCGTGAGACCACCTTTTTAAATCCGCCTTGGTACGGTCCATATAATTTAATGTTTGAAGATTACTTCATGCAAATGTTGATCGTGGCTGCACCTCCAATGGTCCATCCGCTTAATCCAATTTTGGCATACTCTTTCCAATATTTCGGGCGGTTTCTTAAGATACTTCAATGTTGTCTTCCAATGCTTCAATTGATTAATATATCATAGGATGGGGGTATACTAACATCGTCATTCCGTTTGTAGCATATCGAAGTATTGGCCCAAGATCCCTTAAGGTGTATATATTCTTGATCGCCATGACATTCTAAGTCGATCTAGCCACGTCCGTCCGTCTCTGGAAGCAAGTTATTTGTCTAAATTGATATAGCTGCCATGTAAACCGATCTTGGGTCTTGACTTCTTGATCCTCTAGAGGGCGCAATTCTCGTTCGATTTAACTGAAATTTCGCACGTAGTGTTTAGGTATCTCTTCCAACAATTGTGCTAAGTATGATTTAAATCGGTTCATAATCTGGTGTAGATGCCATAAAAACCGATTTTGGATTTTGACTTCTTGAGCCAATAGAGCGAGCAATTCTCATCCGATTTGACTGAAATTATGCACGAGGTGTTTTGTAATGACTTCCAATAACTATGCTAAGTATGGCGTAAATCGGTATAGAACCTGATATAGCTATCATATAAACCGATCTGGGATCTTGACTTCTTGAACCTCTAGAGAGCGCAATTCTCATCCTATTTGGCTGAAATTTTGTTCAACGGCTTCTCCCACGACCTTCAACATACGTGTCTAATATGGTCTGAATCAATCAAAAACTTGATACAGTTCCTATATAAACCTATCTCCCGATTTTGCTTCTTGAGGCCCTACAAGGCGTAGTTCTTATCCGAATGAACTGAAATATTACACAATGACTTCTACAATATTCAGCATTCATTTATGGTCCGAATCGGACTATAACTTCATATAGCTCCAATAGCATAACAGTTCTTATTCAATATTCTTTGTTTGCCTAAAAAGAGATACCGCGCATAGAACTCGACAAATTCGACAACTAAGTTCCAGCCGAACTTAGCACACTCTTACTTGTTTACTCTAATTAGAAAACATGCCACTTGGTGATATATACCCATGAGTGACTAAAAAAGTTTAAAATTCGATTATCAACGACATTAATAAAAATAAATATTTTTTTTGCCTAATATTTTTTTTTACCTTTTAGAGTGAGGCTTATTTTTATTTATCTTTCTAATTTATTCCTTTTTCAAATTGAAATTAATAGTGGAAGATTTTATTTGTAATGATTTTCTCTGACTGGAATTGGAACATCCAATTCCGCCTTTCTTCATTACAGTCTAAAAAAACAACAAAAAAATCTATTTTTAAATTTGTAACAATAACAGTTGATTATGAGAAACTAATTAGCGAACCATGAATAATAGAATTCCGATAGTAATGTATTTTGTTGTTTTAAATCATGAAATCTTTACAAAACAATCATACAAAAGGATATAAAAAATAACAATTCTGGTAGGGAGTGAGAAAGTCATTTCCAAATGTTTGGAGGGTATATTGTTATACATACCTACACACACTTAAATAACTGCGATGGAGATACATATGTAAAGGTTACTCTTGTTAAGGTACCCTGCAAACATTTTCCATCGTACGAGTCACTAAATCTGCGCGCTCAAGGGAGTGGTAACCCATCTTAGGCGATATCACTTTTAAGTCTATTTAGTGTCTCGGTACGGGAGAAAACGTGCTACTTGGCGATATATCCCAACGAGAGACTTAACAGGGAATACAAAAAGTTAAAAATTCGATTAAGTGCGTCATCTTCTCATATATTTTTCGTTAAGAATTCAGACAGACTTCGAATACGAGTTCGGAATAATTTTCTGACTTTCGTACAGACTTTATACAGAATTCTGAACGTCAATGAAGAGTTATGAGTTTCTGACTGTCACTGTACCAATTCGAACGATTACGAGGTTTCTGTGTAACAATTTTTTAAGATTTCCCGTCTTTCCCGTTTGGCGATTTTTTTTCCAGCCATTTTCAAACAAAGTTTCTCTCTGCTCATTCATTCATTTCAAAATGCATTGCTTACATGACGTAAGACAAAATGTGCAAAATAATGCGCCATTGCTTTTTTATCCTAATTTTGGTTGGCTTTTTCAAACAAACACAAAAGTTATCAATTATAGTCTTTACAGTAATTAAAATAACATTGTTTAATTTGTAAGAGTACATACAAATATGCAGGGTGTTGAAAAAGTCTTTGTTTTTGATTTATAAAAGTAAGAGGTCTTTAGCCTAAAATAAATGTGAATCTGGCTAAGGTAAATGGACGTCAAACGTGACGCAGATTTTGAAAAAAAAAACACGAAAGTATTTTTCCATCTTTTCTTGATTGCTTAATGCCGGACAAAGTCCATATTTTGGCACAAAGTCCACATGTTGCTAGCCAATGACGTATTAAAAACAATTTAAATTTAATGTTATTGATTATATACAGTTGTTGTTCATTTTCAATGAAAAATAAAGAGTCCAAGTTCAAGGTAGATTCTTCATTTTGAAAAAATGCCCTCATACATTTCAATAAAAGGTTTACATGGATCAAATTGTTTGCACTTAAGGTTTATTGCTTACATCTGGCGATAGTTGTGTCCATTTATAATTTCAAATAAAAAATAATCAAACAACGGCAAAACGTGTCGGCTATCTAGAAGAATCCATCAACAGTTGCTGTTAATATATTGTATAAATTGCTGCATTGTCAAACACTTTGGTGAAATGTGTAGATGTAAATGCAGCATATGAAAACCGCTTTGAAAATAATTTTTCTGTGGGTGGGGTGTCAGGTTCCCCATATCATTTAATTTCCACATAGTACTGTTTGTCTTCTTCATGTTAAGTTAGGCATTAATAATTTATTTTCCTCATTTTCATGCAAATTTTAACATCCGGCATTAGATCCAGCTCTCAGACTCTCAAATATGGTTGAATTGTTTAAAAATTCATTTTGACGTTTGTTGGATAAGCATATTACGTTCTTGTTTAGCTGAATTTGTAATTTATAGCAAAAATGATCGGCTCTCTAAGTTTTGCAAATATGATGAATCAGTATGTAACTGATTATGGGATATTATTGGGTATGGGATAAGGTACGCAGAAATACTTTCTAGATCAAACATGGTCTCAATCCAAAATTGTATCGAAATATACACAGAACTCGTCCATAACTCTTTTTGGAGGGTCTAATGCGTGTTGAAGGACTAACAAGTAAGAACGTGCTCAGCTCGGCCGGGCCGAATCGTATATACCCCCATCATGGATAGCATTTGCGCGGTATCTCTTTTTAGGCAAGATCGGTTTATATTGAAGCTGTATCAATCTAAAGATCGATTCAGACCATATTTAACATGTATGTTGAAGGTCATGGGAGAAGTTGATGTTCAAAATTTCAGCCAAATTGGATAATAATTGCGCCCTCTAGAGGCTCAAGAAGTAAAAATCCCAGATCGGTTTATATGGCAGCTATATCAGGTTATGT
Organism: Stomoxys calcitrans; assembly: GCF_963082655.1. NCBI lineage: Eukaryota > Metazoa > Arthropoda > Insecta > Diptera > Muscidae > Stomoxys > Stomoxys calcitrans. The sequence continues at coordinate 119,210,105 of NC_081556.1, forward strand.
ACCGATTTGCGCCATACTAAGTTGTTAAGTTGTTAAATGTCATAACAAAACCCCTCATGCAAAATTTCAGCCTAATCGGATGAGAATTGCGCCCTCTAGCGGCTCAAGAAGTCAAGATCCAAGATCGGTTTATATGGCAGCTATACCAAGTTATTATTCGATGTAAACCGTACTTAACACAGTGGTTGGAAGTGACACCAAAACACCACGTGCAAAATTACAGCCAAATCGGATAAGATTTTCGCCGTCTAAAAGCTGAAGAAGTCAAGACCCAAGATCGGTTTATATGGCAGCTCTATCAGGTTATGAACCGATTTGAACCATACTTAGCACTGTTGTTGGAAGTGATACCAAAACACCACGCGCAAAATTTCAACCAAATCGGGCGAGAATTTATATGGCAGCTATATCAAAACATGGGCCGATTTGGCCATGTACAATCTCAACTGACCTACACTAATAAATGGAAATGGCTAGATCGATTTAAAATATCATGGCGATTAAAAATATATATAGTTTTTGGTGTCTTAGACGCATATTTCGAAGTGTTACAAACGGAATGACGAAAATAGTATATCCCCCATCCTATGGTGGAGGGTATAATTAGTCCACTGGAAGATTATGGGGTGAATCCCGGTGCGGTCCAGTGCGGCGACTATAGATCCTATCTCCACATTATTGAAGGCCCCCTAAGTGAACTCCTTCTGTCGTAGAGACGTCTCGATCTCCTGCACCTTCTCGTGAAGAGCCCTCTCCACCGACCTGCCTTTGAGGTTTGTGTGTAGTGCCCCGCTAAAGTTTCCTGGCCTCAGTCACCCACTCACCTCCAGGTCAATCCGACTTTCCAGTGTTTTCAGCAAAAACGCTGACAGACTAATAGGCCTATAATCCTTCGTCGTACTGCGGTTTACTCTTCCCGCCTTAGGGATGCCCTTGGTATGTAGGACCATGCCAGTCTCCTGCAGAAGTGTCGGGATAATTCCGTCAGGTCCGTCCGACTTTAATGCCGGGAAAGTGCGGTCTGCACACTATCTTCTCCTCGTCAACGATGTCGCTGATGAGGTCATCCGTTAAGACCATATATGCGGGTTGCGATAATTTGATCGCCGACCAATTCCTGGCCACCTCCTCTGGGAGCTAGGCGTGATGGAATCTTTCAAGAGCACTTTACAATCCCAACCGAGCAGACACGGACAGACGGACATGTCAAGGCGATCAAGAATATATACACTTTGTTGGGTTTCAGATTAATAATTCGATGTGTTACAAACGGAATGTCGAAATTGTTATTCCCCCATCCCATGGGGGAGGGTATATAACTTGGACTTTTCATAATTTAAAAACTCAAAATTTCATCTGCGAAGTAAAATTAGAATCAGTCAGAGCTATCTAAACTTGAATCGGAACCGTTAGTTTATAGTGAGCCAAATCGAAATCATTAAAAAATCCTTCGATCAATGAAAAAAATCTGTAATGTGTTGGTAATTTTTATACTCACCACTGAAGGATGCGGGTATATTCATTTTGTCATTCCGTTTGCAACACATCGAAATATGCATTTCCGACCCTCTAAGGTATATATATTCTTGATCAGCGTAAAAATCTAAGACGATCTAGTCATGTCCGTCCGTCTGTCCGTCCATCTGTCTGATGAAATCACGTTACAGTCTTTAAAAATAGAGACATTGAGCTGAAACTTTGCACAGATTCTTTTTTGTCCATAAGCAGGTTAAGTTCGAGGATGGGCTATATCGGACTATATCTTGATATAGGGTCTTAGGTCCATAAAAGCCACATTTATTATCCGATTTTGCTGAAATTTGGGACAGTGAGTTGTGTTAGGTCCTTTGACATCCTTCTTCAAAGTGGCTCGGATCGGTCCAGATTTGGATATAGCTGCCATATAGACCGATCTCTCGATTTAAGGTTTTGGGCCCATAAAAGGCGCATTTATTGTCCGATGTCGTCGAAATTTGGGACCGTAAGTTGTGTTAGGCTCCTAGGCATTTTTCTGCAACTTGGCCCAAATCGGTCCAGATTTGGATATAGCTGCCATACAGACCGATATTTCGGTTTGAAGTCTTGGCCCCATAAAAGTCGCATTTTTAATCCGGTTCCACTGAAATTTGACATAGTGACTTATGTTAGGCTTTTTGACATCCATATCGTATATGGTTCAGATCGGTTTATTTATAGATGTAGCGACTAAAAAGATCAATATTTTGTTATACACAACTGAACAATGACTGGTACTTGTTAGTATTTGGTCCAAATTGAAACAAATGGGGCATAAGGTATGCATTTTTCACCGGATTTGGACGAAAGGTGGTTTACATATATACCCGAGGTGGTGGGTATCCCAAGCTCGGTCCGGCCGAACTTAACGCCTTTTTTACTTGTTTTTGTTTTTGTGTACGGCAATCGGACCTAGGTTCGCCATAAACAGGCACTGAAGTAAAAGGGTTAACGAAAGAGTATATGAGGCCAGTATAGTCAATCTTTACTTTTTCGTTCATAACATATCAAGTCTCATGGTGTTAGGAACTTTTACATGGTATTGGATTTATTAAAAAAAGCGATTTTTGCATATATTAATTATGTTGCCTTAGTTGCCTCAAAGTCTTTATTCCAAAGTTATTAAATTGTTATTTGAATTCACACTGTTTGTTGATAACAACAAATTTACTATTTTCTAGTCTATCGTAGAAAACATTTTATTATAAGAACTGAAATCACAACATTGTACAGTTTTTATTATTATTTTGATTTTTTGTTATCACCTAAAATTATTTAAAACGTTTCACCTCTTTGCGTATACACACTTTTCCTCGGTAACGAAAATTGTTTTGAGCATTGGCATACCAGCCACGTATAATTTGGTTAATTGGATGAAGGCCAACATTTAGATTTCCTAAATTTTGCCCAATGACCTATTTCCATGTGTTATCAAGGAGAATGGCAAGCCCACTTGAAAAAAGTTGCGGTGATTAGTTCTAGAAATGTGAAGAAATTGTTTGGGTTGATTAGGTTGTTGAACTCATCGAAACAAAGTAATAAAATTGCACTTTTTGCAATTGCAAAACAAATTCTTAAACAAAATTTCTGTTAAATCATATTTAGGCTTTAATAGGAATTTATTAAAAAAAAAGCGAAGAAGAAAAGTGAAAACGGTGAACAGGATTTTCAAATTCATAGTAAATTTTACTTTAGCAGACAATATTAAAGTACGTTTACACTGGCCACTAAATCCGGATTTATGGCCTTTTGAGATTTAAGTGCTAAATCTTGTGTTTTTATGCAGGTTTCACCAAAAAAATTATATCCCATTTTTGAAGGATTTAGTTTTAAATCCCAAATAAACCCGATTTCATAGCTGAATAATCGATAAAAGTCCCAAAATATGGAACAGTTTTCAAAAATTATGTATGGTTGTGTGTGATATGCACATTCGTGTAAACGCATGTATGCTTGTGTATGTCACTTAAATCCCCAAAAACGCAGTGTAAACAGACAGGATGTGCTTTTGGATTTAGTTAAATCCAGATAAAAAATTTCAATATAAACGTGCTATTAAACACTCGTTTAATCGATTAATTTAAAATTAAATTATTTAAAATAATCGAATAATTTATTTAACCATTCTAAATTAATTAAATTAAATTAATCGCTTGATGTTAAAAAAGCTTAAAAACATATGAATTGTAATGGCCAGTTTACATGGCACATCACGAGTCGTGGTCATTGAAATAGTATTGGTTGAAAATAAGGGTGTATGCGTCACATGTACACATAACCATCAATAATGGCTGAAAAATCAAAATCATTTGATTTTGTCGATTTTTGGTGTCTATTGATTATCCTCGAAGTCGAAGAATAGAAAAAATCTATGTACCGTTTTTGGCAGAAGCTCTATTAAACTCGTACACACGATGAGTACGATCATGATGTGCCGTATAAAAGGCGTATAATATTAGTCTGTCTTTCGTTCATTCGGGCCCTAGTTTTTTTGGTAAAAATTCCAGACTTCATTCTGACTCCTGTACATCTCAATTCGCTCACATTCACGAATTTTCATTTCCTTTATCTTTCTATGGAATAGACGTTTCTCCTCTTTCGTTTTCTCTCGAAACCTCCCATTTATTTGGCGCGTAGCTACTGATTGCAGGGTTGCCTTATATGCCGCATTCTTGGCTTCAGTAGCATCTCGACACTCTTGGTCGTACCGTGGGTTTCTTGGGGGAGGCTTCCGGTACCCAAGTACTGATTTTGCGGCATTTTCCATGGAGTGGGCAAAAGTTTGCTACTGCGTCATTATATCATCGGAACAAGTAGTGCTTTCATCAAGCAGTTGGGTCAGTCGAGTGGAGTATGCCGCTGCCATCTGTTGTGATCGTATTTTCCTCACCATGTTCAAACGGGTGCGAACCTTTGCTGCAACAAGGCATTACCTTGAAATTAATAAAAAGTATCAGTGCAAAATTTCAAGCGATTTTGACAGACGGACGGACATGGCATAATCCACTCAGACTGTCGAGACGATCAAGAATATATATATATTAAGAGTTCCCAGATCAATACTTCAAGGTGTTACAAACGGAATGACTATTAAAGTATACTCCCATTCTAAAGTGGTGGGTATAAAAAGTATAAAAAGAAAGGAAATGTGTGGAAAATTAAATTAAATCAAAGAAAATACAAAATCGACGTACCGTTTTCGGCAAAATCTCTAAGCAACACGTACACACGATAAGTACGAACGGTCATGATGTACCGTGTAAAATACTTATTTCGGTCTTGTGCGATCGAATGATCCAAAAATAAAAATAAATGTACATCATAGTAACTTTACATCTTTACCAAACTTTTTTTTTTGGGTATTTGTTTAACGTTACTAAGACAATATACTTCATGGACTTTTCGGTTAAAAAAATTCTCAACAATTTCTTACATCATTACTACATATGCAAAATTGTCTATTTTAGTTTTCTATTCCTATAACAAAGCGCCATGATTTTTGTAATATTTATTTTTGAATTCAATCACACCACATTTCGCAGCTAATGTAAAAGATCACCTTCTGTTCTGTTGGCCACTTCTTCTTTCGCAATAAATTCCTACTATTCCCTGAGTATATCTTCAAGCCACCAGATTTATTGACCATTTTAGCACCCACCACCATCAACTAACCAACATCTGCCGTTAGATTTCACAGTGCTTTCAAAATCTCTTGTCATTGCTTGATACTATACGGACATTGTCGTATGCTTCTAGTCTTCAATACTGCCAATTCTAGACATGGTCGCGTTTTCCTTTTTATTCGTGTTTTTGTTTTTTTCTCATTTTCATTTTTGCTGTGGTTAAATATCGCTGACGTTTGGTGGGAAAATGTTTTAGCGCTGCTGCTGTTTCTACCAAGACGTCAGCAACAGCTTACTTTTATAAATTTTATTTACAAAGAAAATAAATGGCTTGTGACGACCAATACTACATGTCAATGTGTGGGTATGATTAATTGATTTACAAAAAAAAAAACGAATAAAAAAAGGAAAATAAAAATCGTGCTAAGTTTGGTCGGACCGATCCATGGTACCGCCATGGATCGCATTTGTCAAGTTGTGATTATGAACCGATTCAGGCCATACTTGGCTTAGATGTTGGAGACCATAGTAGAATTATGCAACATTTCAGCCAAATCGGATAAGAATTACTCCCTCTACAGATTCAAGCAGTATAATTGGGACATGGGTTTATATGGGAGCTTCAACAGGTTATGAACCGATTCATACTTGGTACGTATGTTAGAAATCATAAAAAAATTACAGCAAATTTCAACCAAATCGAATAAGAATTGCGCTCTCTAGAGGCTCAAGAAGTAAAATCGAGAGATCAGTATATATGGGAGCTATATCAGGTTATGAACCGATTCAAATCATATTTAACATGTATGTTAGAGAGCATACGAAAAGTCAATACGCAAAATTTCAACCAAATCGGATAAAAATTAGGCCCGCTAAGGCTCAAGAAGTAAAATCGGAAGATCTGTATATATATGGGAGATATATCAAGTTATGGACCGATTCAGATCTTATTTGACACGTTTGTTAGAGGTCACACAGAAAGTCACTGTGCAGAATTTCAGCCAAATCGGATAAGAATTAGGCCATATAGGGGCTCAAGAACTAAAATCGGGAGATCTGTTTATATGGGAGCTATATGAGATTATAGACCGATTCCGACCATACTTGTTTTGGATGTTGGAGACCATAGCAGAAGTCATTGTGCATTGAATTCAGCCAAATTGGATAGGAATTGCGCCTTGTAGGGTTATGTGGGAGCTTTATCAGGTTATGAACCGTTTTAGAGCATATTTGGCACGAATGTCGAAAGTCATAGGAGTAGTCGTTGTACGAAGTTTCAAGCCAATCTGTTAAGAATCGCGCTCTCTAAAGGCTTAATAAGTATAATCGGGAGATTGGTTTGTATGGGAGCTATATCAGGTTATGGATTGATTTGGACCATACTTGGCGCCATAACAAAACACCTCATACAAAATTTCAGCCAAATCGCATAATAAATGCGCCCTCTAGAGGCTCAAGAAGTCAAGATCCGAGATCGGTTTATATGGCAGCTATATCAGGTTATTAAACGATTTGGATCATAATTAGCACAGTTGTTAGAAGTCATAACGAAACACCTCATACCAAATTTCAGCCTAATTTGATAAGAATTGCGCCGTTTGGAGGCTCAAGAAGTCAAGATCCAAGATCGGTTTATATGGCAGCTATATCAGGTTATGACTTCTTGAGCATCTAGAAGGCACATTACTACCCGATTTGACTAAAATATTGCACGTGAAGTTTCGCTATGACTTCAAATGGTCCAAATGGTATGGTCCAAATTAGCTTATAAACCGATTTCGGATCTTGATTTCTTGAGCCTCTAGAGGGCGCAATTTTTATCCAAATTAACATTAATTTAATTTTTATTTATTTTTAATTTTTTTTTATTTTTTTATATTCTTGTTGGATTAACCAGCTTAGACCAATGTGTTTTTATTTCTTGCTTTTATTTCAAAACAAAATAACAAAACTCCTTTGAGGAATCGCTGCGCTTGTGGTGTGTTAAATGTATTTTGGTGGCATGGCAGTCTGATGAGGCTCCGGCAAGGCCGAAATCGCGATCATTGTAGCCCACCCCTTATACATTTAACACACCACAAGTGCTGAGACTTTTAAAGGGTTTTTGGTTTTTTGTTTTGTTTTGAAATAGAAGCAAGAAAAAAAACTCAAGAAGCGCAAAAAACGAATGTATGCACGAACAGCACATCGAGAAATATGCAACTATGCTCATATTGAAAAGTTATTCTATGGCTAAGTTTGTCTGGATTTGGTTTTGAAGAGATTTTGGCTGTTAGATTTCAACTTTTCTCTTACTGCGCTTTAAGAAAAGGTTGAATACCAAGAACTAACATTTCATTCAAAAGTGCATGATTCTAACATTGCATTCCTCACTTATTAGCATGTAACCTTTTGTTGGCATCAGAGTCTGATGAGGCCCTAGCAAGGCCGAAATCACGATCATTACATTTTTTATATTTTTTGTACATAGAATTAAGAGTAATCCGTGAAGTGAAAAAAAGTCACCGATCGAAATGGGAAACGGAAGTTGTGACTGTTTCTTTGGTTCGCTCGTTATCACAAAAATCTTTTTGTGTGCACTAACATATGTATAACGCTAGGGATTTGTAGATGGGTTAGTATGGGGACACCTAAAAATGTTGTATCGGGTTTTCGAATAAGGACTTGAGAACTTTAAAAAAAAAACGCAAACCATTTGAGATATTTCAAACAATTTATTATCAGCTTGAAGTATGTACAATCAAAACGTTTACAAAAGATATTCAAATTCGTTCGTATTGTCACTGCGGCCACGGTAACGTAACGATTGCTATCGTGGACGAAGAAGTATGGCCCAATGACGCCGCCAGCATGCAAACCGCAACAAACAGTTTTTTTTTGTGAATGAAGTTTGATTTGGGAAGGACATGTGAAATTTCACCAGACCAATAACGCGTATTTTGCTTATTGACGAACCCATTTAGCTAAAACATGAGCTCCGTCACTGAAGATGGTTAAAGCCCTTAAAGTAGTGGTCATTTGATTTACAAAATATCAAATAACACTTTATTTATTCCTAAAAAAATAATTCCAAATTTTTATATTAAATATTATTAAGATATTAAAAAAATTGAAAATGTTTCTTCAAGAGTTCAAAATTTTTAATTTATTATCAGCAGACAGTGTTTGCTGATATCTGGGTCAATATTGTATATGTTTGCCCATCTACATTGTGTCTGTTCCGCATTGGCAATCTCAATGAGGTTTTCTTTTGGTTCTTATCTCTTTAAGAACATGTCTGACTGTAACCTTAATTGAAATTAATTGAAACTAATTTTACTACTGACTATTTTTTCCCAAGTTAAAATAATTTTCGTCATAATTTCCCTTTAATTTAATACTGTGTTTACCTGATGTACAATTCTTTACTTTTTGAATGGGAATTCTTTTCAGTCAGTGCATATTTAAGCAAGCGATTAATGTAGATCTTATTTGTATTTTTTTTTCTAGAAAATGCCTCCGTGCTAAACAGCTAAAATTGTCAGCAGATGATAAATGATTTTCTTTGTATTTATGTATATACATACATACATAAATATATTTATGAACACTTGTTGTATGACTTGTGTTATGGACTTTGTCCTAAAAGCATTGCGTATGGATATATAAGGAAAAAAGAAAATTAGAACAAACATTTTGGTAATATGTAAAAAAATCTTTGAACGCTAAAAATATATAAACGCTTATGGTGTGGGTTACGTTGTGGACTTTGTCCTTAGAGAATGTATAAGGAGAGAAAAAATTTTGTTAAGTATTTTGGTGCAATTTTTCAAGTTTTTTGCCTGTTAAGGCAAAGATCATTAAATTTTACATCTTTTGTTTGTTTTTCTTTCGATACGAGCTCAATGATCGGAAATGCAAATGGACAACTTAAAACTACCGTTGCTTAGAAACGTGAACAAAATTAAATAGTTTACTTTATTTTATTTCTTTCAAATGTATTTCTAATATTTACTTTTTTATTATTCTTTTTTATTTATTCCTAAAAATAATAAAAAATATATTTTATATATTTTTAATTTATTTTGCGTTTATTGGATATTATTTTGTTAATATAGATGTTTTTTTTTGTTTATTATTAAGAGGCAAGAAATAAAAACAAAGCTGGTTAATCCAACTACAAAATGAAAGAATTTTTGTGACCAAACTAAAAAAGCGCAAAAACGAATAAATGCACGAACGGCACGTCGAAAAATATGTAGACGCAATATTATTCTATGGCAACCAAAGTTTGTGTGGATAACAAGTATTTGGCTTTATGTGTGTTGTTGATGTAAGATGTCTTTTTGAAGAAGAGATGTCTTTTTGTTGACTGTTAGATTTTAATTTTTTCTTACTGCCTTATAAGAAAAATTTGAATAACAAGACCCAACGTTTTATTCGAAAGGCATGCTTCTATCATTGCTCTGCTCACTTATTAGTGAGTAGGTGGAAGCATGTAATTTTTTGGTGGCATCGCAAGCTGATGAGGCTCCTGGCAAAGGCCGAAATCGCGATCCTTGCAGCCCGCCCATTTAAAAGGTTTTTGTTGTTTTGCTTTTCTATTGAAATAGAGGCACTAAAAATAAAAACAAATTCAAAAAACAAAATAAAATATATATTTTTTTTCTTTTTTTTTTAATTTTTAATATTTTTTTATATTTTTTAATATTTTTTAATATTTTTAAAATGTGTTTGTTTTTTTTGGCAATATAACATTTAATAAATATGTTAAAGGAATATGCCAAAAAAGAATATTTTTGCTTCGAGATCATACTCTTAAAACGATATTAATGCAAATCAGAAAACGTACAAATGTAACCCAAAAAATGTGTATTTAAATTTTATTATGGTTTGAGTTAAGATTTTTGAGTATTCAGAGACTTGTAGAAGAATTTTGTGGCGAATATTTTTATATCCTACACCACTACTGCAGTACAAGGTTTTATAACTTTGTGCAGTACAAGGTTTTATAACTTTGTGCAGTACAAGGTTTTATAACTTTGTGCATTTGTTTGTAACTACCAAAACGAAGAGAAAAAGGACCAACAAAAATATACTTATCGATTCAGAATCACTTTCTGATTCCATTTGGGCATGTCCGTCTGTCTGTCTATCAGTTAATGTTAATTTATGTACAAAGTACAGGTCGCAATTTTAATCCGACCGTGTTCCAATTTAGTAGTGGCATCTTTTTGGCTAGGGACGAAGCCTTTTTTGATGGCCACCGTGGCACAGAGGTTAGTTGGCATATCCGTCTATGACGCCGAACACCTGGGTTCAAATCCGAGCGTGAACATCAGCAAATTTTTCAGCGGTAGTTTCCCCTTACTAATGATAGCAGCATTTCTGACGTGGCCTGCCATGTTAAAAATTTTCTACCAAGTATAGACAAGTAAAAGTGTACTAGGTTCTAAGTCAAGAAGTCAAATCGTGGTTCAAGAAGTCAAATCGAGATATCGGTTTATATGGGAGCTACATCAGGTTATAGACCGTTTTGAACCGTACTTGGCAAAGTGGATGGAAGTCATAACAAAACACTATGTGCAAACTTGCATCTAAATCGGACAAACATTTTGGCTTTATTTGCCTCAAGAAGTAAAATCGGGAGATCGGTTTATATGGGAGGTATCCCAGGTTATAGACCGATTTGGACCGTACTTGGCACAGTTGTTGAAAGTCATAAGTCAAAACATAACTTAAAAATGAGGCTTCCAGGGGCTCAAGAAGTCAAATCAGGAGATCGGGGCTATATCCAAATCTAATCCGATATGGCCCATATGCAATCCACAACGACCTCCATCAATATTTAGTATCTATACAAAATTTCAAGCGGCTAGCTTTTCGCGTTCGACCGCCATCGTGATTTCGACAGAGGGACAGGGCTAGATCGACTCAGAATGTCGAGACGATCCAGAATATATTGGGTAGTCCAAAAAGTAATTGCGGATTTTTTAAAAGAAAGTAAATGCATTTTTAATAAAACTTAGAATGAACTTTAATCAAATATACTTTTTTTACACTTTTTTCTAAAGCAAGCAAAAAGTAACAGCTGATAACTGACAGAAGAAAGAATGCAATTACAGAGTCACAAGCTGTGAAAAAATTTGTCAACGCTGACTATATGAAAAATCCCATTTTACTTTTTATACCCACCACCATACGAAGGGGGTATACTAACCTAGTCATTCCGTTTGTAATACCTCGAAATATTGATCTGAGACACCATAAAGTATATATATATTCTCGATCGTCTGGACATTTTGAATCGATCTAGCTATGTCCGTCCGTCCTTCTGTCTGTCCGTCTGTCCGTCCTTCCGTCTGTCCGTCCTTCCGTCTGTCCGTCCTTCCGTCTGTCCGTCCTTCCGTCTGTCCGTCCTTCCGTCTGTCCGTCCTTCCGTCTGTCCGTCCTTCCGTCTGTCCGTCCTTCCGTCTGTCCGTCCTTCCGTCTGTCCGTCCTTCCGTCTGTCCGTCCTTCCGTCTGTCCGTCCTTCCGTCTGTCCGTCCTTCCGTCTGTCCGTCCTTCCGTCTGTCCGTCCTTCCGTCTGTCTTTCCGTCCGTCCTTCCGTCCGTCCTTCCGTCCGTCCGTCCTTCCGTCCGTCCTTCCGTCCGTCCTTCCGTCCGTCCTTCCGTCCGTCCTTCCGTCCGTCCGTCCTTCCGTCCGTCCTTCCGTCCGTCCTTCCGTCCTTCCGTCCGTCCTTCCGTCCTTCCGTCCGTCCTTCCGTCCGTCCTTCCGTCCGTCCTTCCGTCCGTCCTTCCGTCCGTCCTTCCGTCCGTCCTTCCGTCCGTCCTTCCGTCCGTCCTTCCGTCCGTCCTTCCGTCCGTCCTTCCGTCCGTCCTTCCGTCCGTCCTTCCGTCCGTCCTTCCGTCCGTCCTTCCGTCCGTCCTTCCGTCCGTCCTTCCGTCCGTCCTTCCGTCCGTCCTTCCGTCCGTCCTTCCGTCCGTCCTTCCGTCCGTCCTTCCGTCCGTCCTTCCGTCCGTCCTTCCGTCCGTCCTTCCGTCCGTCCTTCCGTCCGTCCTTCCGTCCGTCCTTCCGTCCGTCCTTCCGTCCGTCCTTCCGTCCGTCCTTCCGTCCGTCCTTCCGTCCTTCCTTCCGTCCGTCCTTCCGTCCGTCCTTCCGTCCGTCCTTCCTTCCGTCCGTCCGTCCGTCCTTCCTTCCGTCCGTCCTTCCGTCCTTCCGTCCGTCCTTCCGTCCGTCCTTCCGTCCGTCCTTCCGTCCGTCCGTCCTTCCGTCCGTCCGTCCTTCCGTCCGTCCTTCCGTTCGTCCTTCCGTCCGTCCTTCCGTCCGTCCGTCCTTCCGTCCGTCCTTCCGTCCGTCCGTCCGTCCTTCCGTCCGTCCTTCCGTCCGTCCGTCCGTCCTTCCGTCCGTCCTTCCGTCCGTCCTTCCGTCCGTCCTTCCGTCCGTCCTTCCGTCCGTCCGTCCTTCCGTCCGTCCTTCCGTCCGTCCGTCCGTCCTTCCGTCCGTCCTTCCGTCCGTCCTTCCGTCCGTCCTTCCGTCCGTCCTTCCGTCCGTCCTTCCGTCCGTCCTTCCGTCCGTCCTTCCGTCCGTCCTTCCGTCCGTCCGTCCGTCCTTCCGTCCGTCCTTCCGTCCGTCCGTCCGTCCTTCCGTCCGTCCTTCCGTCCGTCCTTCCGTCCGTCCGTCCGTCCTTCCGTCCGTCCTTCCGTCCGTCCATCTTATTGATGTAGTTCATTGGGCATTCCAAATGGGCCATATCGATTCAGATTCGGATAAAGCTCTCATATAAGCCGATCTCTAGATTTGACACATTAAATCCCTAGAAGCCGCAATTGTTATCCGATTGGACTGAAATTTTGCATGTAGTGTTCTATTATGACTTTCAACAATTGTGCCATGACGGTTCAAATCGTTGTATAACCTGATATAGCTCCCATATGACCCGATCACAAGATTTGACATGTTGAACCCATGGAAGCCCCAATTTTTGTCCGATTTGGCTGAAATTGAGCATGCGGTGTTTTGTTATGACTGCCAATAACTGTGCTAAGCACGGTCCAAATCAGTATATAACCTGATATAGCTCCCATATAAACCGATCACCAGATTTGACATCTTGAGCCCATGGAAGGCGCAATTTTTGTTCGATTTGGCTGAAATTGAGCATGCGGTGTTTTGTTATGACTTCCAAGATCTGTGCCGGTCCAAATCGGTCAATAACTTGATATAGCTCCCATATAAACCAATCACCCGATTTGACTTCTTGAACCCCTGGAAGCCGCAATTTTTGCATGTGGTGTTCTTTTACGACTTCCAGTGACTGTGCCAAGTACGATCCAAATCGATATATAACCTGATATAGCTCCCATATAAACCGATCTCCCGATTTGACTTCTTGAGCTCCTGGGAGCTGCAATTTTTGTCCGATTTGTTTGAAATTTTGCATGTAGTGTTCTGTTTGGACTTTAAACAACTGTGCCAAATGTGGTCCAAATCAGACTATAACCTGATATAGCTGCCATATAAACCGAACTCCCGATTTGACATCTTTAGCCCCTGAAAGTCACAATTTTCGTCCGATTTCGTTACAATGTTGCACATTCGTTCTGTTATGACTTCCAACAAATGTGCCAAGTACGGACCAAAAAACCATAAAATTATGGCCTTCAACTAAACTTATTTTGTATAAAATTTGAGCAGTGGTGGTTGGTTCCAAGACACGTCCAGATTTTTAAACATTTTGTTTTGCTTTTATATATTTTTTTAATTTTTTTTATTTTTTATTTAAATTGATCTCTTGAATAAAAAACACCGAACGCTTTCCTTATACAATATTAAAACAGGTTTGTTTTTGTTTCAAAAACGTGATAAATTTATTTAAAAAGTCATCGGTTCATTTGATTGTATGCACTTACACGTGTATGTTCAAGAAGCATTTTAATGACAAAAGTATTGTATGTCTGTGTGTGGGCCAAAAAAAGAGGGAATATTATCATTGGATAAATGCCATAAATTCCCTAATAAGCACTACAAATTCCTGTGTAATTCTTTTAAGATGTCTCTATTGTCTCATTGTCTGTGCCCACTCATCATCCTCAGAAGTATATTTGATGTTGGATGTAGCATTTGCGAAGGGTTTCCTTTCGTAGCATTCGCTGCCAAAAATAAACTTTTTGCAAATGTATCCAAGTTTATTTTTAAATGTAATTTGTCTATTATCTAACGTTTGTTTTTTTTTATTTCTTTGTGTACATATCAAAGAGAAGGGAAATCACAAAACTAAAGATGCTTCACGACAAAAGTGAAAATGAGATATGTCCAATTGTCATCATTTGTGAGTGTTTTGTGAAATCATATAAAAATTTAAATAAATTTACGTACATCTATTATACATGTCTCAAGTTGGTGCATAACTACAAGTCTATGAGTGTATCTTAATTGGCTGAAATTGAAATTTGCCATAAATAATTAAAAAATTAATTTAGTCTATAATGATGTAATTTGTATATTTTGTATTTTGATAAATATTTTCCCATGCATAAAGCTGAACCTAATCTAGAGTAAAGAGTATATGTCAACTAGTAATTTTTATTGGCAAATAATTTTTTTCCGCAAATTTTAGATCCCTGCACTTTTAGTTTCTGTCGTATATCTAGCGAGCGACTGTTACATACACCCCTGTTACTAGATTGACGTCGTTGTTGTCATTCATTAAGTTTGTTTATTTTGCTTTCTAGCTGGCTGAGTATTTTTTTTAGCTCGGAAGATATACAATAAACATTTTACACGTGTTTTACAATGAACAGTGGGCGCCTTTAGGCAAACAAAGGTAAAACTTGTTTTTAATAACAATAATAATAACAAAATTATCGATCAGTTAGGTTAAAGAGGTTTCCCCTAGATAACCAGGAATTAATGGTGTCAGTATCATGAACAGTCGTTGTTGAAAATATGTACAGTTCACCAAGCCAAATTTCAGCGAAATCGGTTAACAAATTCGGTTAATAAATGCGCAATAACTTATTTCGGAAGATATATGACAGCTATATCCAAATATAGCCCGCTCTAGACTATACCCAATGGGATTGTCCATGGGACTAACACAACTCACTGTGCCAAATTTTAGCGAAATCGGTTAATCGGCTCAAGATGTGCAATCGGGAAATCGATGGGATCGTCGATGGACCTAACACAACTCACTGTGCCAATTTTCAGCGAAATCAGCTAATAAATGCGCCTTTTATGGGCACAAGAACCTTAATCGGGAGATAGGTATATATGGCAGCTCTATCCATATATAGTTCAATCTAGATCATACTAGATGGGAACGTCGACGGGCCTCACACAACTCACTGTGCTAAATTTCAGCGAAGTCGGTTAATAAATGCGCCTTTTATGGGCACAAGAACTTAAATCGGGAAATCTGTATATATGGCAGCTATATCCAAATCTGATGCATATTCAATACGAACCTCGAGGGGCCTAACACAACTCAATGTGCCAAACTTCATCTAAATCGGACCAGAACAGTGTTCTTTAAGGTCTCAAGAAGTGCAATCAGAAGATCGGTATATATTGCAGCTATATCCAAATATAACCCGATCTAGACCATTCTCTATGGGAACGTCGACGAACCTATCGCAACTCACTGTACCAAATTTCAGCG
Source organism: Stomoxys calcitrans (assembly GCF_963082655.1). Taxonomy (NCBI): domain Eukaryota; kingdom Metazoa; phylum Arthropoda; class Insecta; order Diptera; family Muscidae; genus Stomoxys; species Stomoxys calcitrans. Next base: position 119,225,885 of record NC_081556.1, read on the forward strand.
AAATCGGTTAATAAATGCGCCTTTTATGGTCACAAGAACTTAAATCGGGAGATCGGTATATATGGGAGCTATATTCAAATATTGACCAATTTAGATCATATTTAACAGGGATGTTAAACAGTAAAATACAGCTCACTGTGCCAATTTTAAGGGAAATCGGTTAATAAATACACCTTTTATGGGCACAAGAACTTCAATCGGGAAATCGGTATATATGGCAACTATATCCAAATATAGACCGATCAGAACCATATTCGATACGAACATCGATGGGCCTAAGACAACTCAATGTGATAAAGTTCAGCTAAACCGGACTAGAACTGCGCCCTATAGGGGCTCAAGAAGTGCAATCGGAAGATCGGTTTATATATGGGAGCTATGTCGGATTTTGAACCGATTCAGACCATATTTGGAACTTCTGATGGAAGTGATAGTAGTAGAAGCCATTGTGCAAAATTTCAGCCAAATCGTATAAAATTTATTCACTCTATAGGTTTAAGATATAGAATCGTAAGATCGGTTTATATGTGAGCTATGTCGGATTTTGGACCGATCCAGACCATTTTTAACATGCAAGTTGAAACAGAAGGAATTGTGCAAAATTTCAGCCAAATCGGATAAGATTTGCGCCCCCTAGAGGCTCAAGAAGGAGATCGGTTTATATGGGAGCTTTATCAGATTATGAACCGATTTAAATAACACTTGCAACAGTTGTTGGAAATCATAACCAAACACTTCGTGCAAAATTTCAGCCAAATCGGATGATAATTGCGCCCTTTAGCTGCTCAAGAAGTCAAGATCCGAGATCGGCTCGTATGAAAGCTATATCAGGTTGTAAACCGATTAGGACCGTACTTAACATAGTTGTTGGAAGTCATAACAAAATACATGTTGCAAAATTTCAGCCAAATCTGATAAAAATTGCGCCCCCTAGTGACTCAAGAAGTCAAGATCCGAAACCGGGTTTATATGGCAGCTATATAAAGTTTTGGAACGATTTGAACCGTACTTAGCGCAGTTGTTGGAAGCCATAACAAAACACCTTATGCAAAATTTCAGCCAAATTGGATAAGAATTGCGTCCTCTAGTGACTTAAGAAGTCATGATCCAAAATCGGTTTATATGGCAGCTATATCAAAACATGGACCGATATGACCCACTTACAATCCCAACCAACCTACACTAATATGAAGTATTTGTGCAAAAATCTAATGTAGCTTTACTCCTTCGTAAATTAGCGTGATTTCGACATACAGACGGACAGCTGGACGGACATGGCTAGATCGACTTGATCATGACCATCAAGAAGATATGTAAATACTTTAAAGGGTCTTAGACGAATATTTCGAGGTGTTACAAATGGAATGACTAGATTAGTATACCCCCATCCTATAGTAGAGGGTATAAAACTTTGTTCCCTTCTTGCTAATTTCCATCTGTAATAATGTCCTCTGGTTTTTTGTTTGGAAATCTTCTACTGTGCCATATAAACATCTGCTCACTCATATGATTAAGAGGATGGTTTCGGATAGGTGCTTAGTATGCCACTCGCGTATACAAGTTTCTTCGTCTTGCCTACCATTATCCCCGCTTTTGCTCTATTTCTGAGAGCTTTGCATTGTAATACGAGAGGCGGCATTGATAGCTATACTAATTACTCTGCCCTTTTCTAAGGTCGCTGTAATTGTTGTTTTTGTTCATCGCCCCTCACCATGCCCCCTGAGTGTAAACTCTTTTTTTGTTATCTTTTAATAACTAAATTGTTGAATACATTCTCCAACATTGTTTCTTGTCTTTCATTCTTTCTCTGGTCAATATATTAGTGTTTGTGACGAAGCTCGTAAATATTTACTGCCATGTGTTTTGTTAGTAAATACACAACGCCTTTTTAATGATAAAGAAAAATAAAGTATGTACGTACATACATACACACAAACATACATACGTATCTGTTGATTTCGATGATGCGAGTCCCAATAAAGCTGTCGTTGTGTTGAAATATTTCGAAGAGAATTTTGTTTACCTCTCGTTTCGGCAAATAAAACAATACAATTTCACATTTATAATCCCACCAATATTGTCAATATGCCGACATCAGTTATCGATAAAGTTTATTTACAATCGATGATAGCAACCGTCTAAGCTAGCAAATGAAGTGTAAATGGGTCATTGTGTAAGTGTAATGGGTCATCCGTAATACTACTACAGATATTGTACGTTGTGTTACTAAAAGGCTCATTTCGTACACTTTGGCTTTAATAGGTGCAACGGGATTTATTGAAAGGGGGTGCTACTAAGAAGATATATTGTCTTCTTTCATTGGAATGAAATCGTAAACTGCATTTTATTGGCTTAATAAAAATGTTGGTGGCGAGAACCGTCACCATTGCCACTTTTTTTTTATCGGTGATTATAGCCTCACTTAGACTAATCTAAAAATGTTGTTAAATTTCTTTGAAAATAATAACATTGTACTATACTTCGTTATTGCTGGGGGCCACCGTAGTGCAGAGGTTATCATGTTAGCCTATGACGCTGAACGCCTGGGTTCCAACCCTAGTGAAACATCGGAACAATTTTTTCAACGGTGGTTATCTATCCCCCTAAGGCTGACAACATTTGTGAGGTTCCCTTTACGGCACGCTGTTCGTATTCGGCTATAAAAAAGGAGGTCCCTTATCATTGAGCTTACACTTGAATCGGACAGCACTCATAGATATGTTAGAAGTTTGCCTCTCTTCCTTCATATACTGGCCATGGACAACATTTGCTATTTTGCGTTATTACTCTGGCCTTGAAAATACTAAATACCCTTAAGACCTTAGAATGGAACAAAGAAGCGTCATAATAAACTTACCTAATATATTATTAATTAAGCGTGCAAAATTGTAACAAAGGCTTTACAAATGTTTAATAAAAAGTGAATACATAAAGAAACCGACCGCAACAGCAGATAAGAGTTTCGCAAACAAAACTACACCAACAGTCATAATGCATTATGTATGCGTTACCAAATCAGTATTCGAATGCAAGCACTTATTTTGTTTGACTGTACATAACACATGAGCTCATTTAAGTGGAAGAAATAATGTGTTGTCAGGGTCTTGTAAATGGCTTATTAACATGCGCAAATGGCTTGCCAGGGGCCCATCTGATTTGGGAAGTGTGCTTAAGGCTTTCTAGAATTATATCAAGGCATTTAAGATTTTTGCCTATATCTATCGGCCTTTAACTTTGGGCATAGAATATTGTTTAAATTTTTTCTAAGTATTTTCAATTCTTTGTTGTTACTTTAATTGAATATTAAAGAAATTTATTTCCGCTAGCCGAATTCAGAATAGATTCCCTAGCGACTCGAACTTTTGCGCTTCTTCTTGAATTTCTAACACCTAGTATCGAAATGTATTTCTCCCCGTGATCTTTCCATCGGAATTTTGACCTTCCCCCTACAATGCTTGCTTTGGTATAACTTCTCGTTGGAGTTTCTTCATTCATTCTGACAACGTGACCTAGCCAACGTAATCGTTGTACAATATTTTGATACGTTTATCTATGCTAACGATATTCTCCGTCCACGCAGACTTTTCTAGAACAATCTTTCCCACAAACACTCCAAGTACTCCCTCGAATGCGTTCACAAGTACCCATGCTTCGAAACCATATAACAACTCGTTAAGTATCAGTGTCTTCCATAGTGTGATTTTCGTGTGATGAAAGCTGGATGTGTTCTTGAACTGCTTGCTTAATCGAAAGTAGCTTTTGTTATCCAATAATATTCTTTATTTTAATTCAAAACTGGCACCGACATTCGTTCGATCATGTCGGTGCCGAGGTAGATGAAATTGTTGACTATCTCAAAGTTAGGTTAGGTTGAAATGCTAGGTTAGGCCAAAAAGTTAGGTTAGGTTGAAAAGTTGGGTTAGGTTGAAAAATTAGGTTAGGTTGAAAAGTTAGGTTAAGTTAGGATAGTTGGAAAAGTTAGGTTAGGTTGAAAAAGTTAGGTAAAGTTGAAAAGTTAGGTTAAGTTAGGATAGTTGGAAAAGTTAAGTTAGGTAAGTTTAGATTAGGTTGAAAGTATGGTTAGGTTATGTTGAAAAGTTGGGTTAGGTTGCAATGCCTATAGTTTTCAACTGACTTGGTTTGGACTTTCGAAAATTGATATGAATCTCGTATAAATACTACCTCTCTGCCTGAAAACTCGTTTGTTATCAAACTGTTCGGATAGAGGTTTTTTTCCCATTCATACTGTTCTTAGCAGCAAGTGTCATCCTGCAGAGTCCAATTATTGTTATCAGATTTCCTTGTATTACCAGGCATATTGTAGTTCCAATTGGCTCTATCGGATATAGACTTCTTAAGCCTCTAGAGGGCGCAATTATCATTCGATCTGGCTGAAGTTTTGTACTAAATGTTTTATTTCACCTTCCCACAATTGTGCCAAGTATGGTCTAAATCGGTTCAAAACCCGATATAGCTCCCTAATAAACTGATCTCGGATCTTGACTTTTTGAGCCCCTAGAGGGCGATTTGTCTAAAATTTTGCACCAAGTGTTTTATTTTGACTTTCAACAACTCTGCCAAGTATGATCAAAATCGGTCCATAACCTGATATAGCTCCCTTATAAACCGATCTCGGTTCTTAACTTCTTAAGCCTCTAGGGGGCGCAATTATCATCCGATCTGGCTGAATTTTTTTTATTCCACCTTCCCACAACTGTGCCAAGTATGGTCTAAATCGGTTCAAAACCCGATATAGCTCACGAATAAACTGATTTCGGATCTTGACTTTTTGAGCCCTATATGGCGAAATTATCATCCTACTTAGCTGAAATTTTTGCATGAAGTCTTTTGGTTTGCCCATCAACAACTGTTTCAAGTAAGTCACAAATCGGGTCATTTCCTCATATAGCTCCCATATGGATTGATCTCGGATCTTCACTTCTTGAGCCGTTAGATGGTGTAATTCTCATCCGATTTGGCTGAAATGTGGCACCAAGTGTTTTAACAAGTTTTTCTAACAACTGCGCCAAGTATGGTCTAAAAGTCAAGGTCCGAGATCGGTTTATAAAGGATCTATATCAGGTTATGTACCGATTTGCGCTATACGTAGTACAGTTATTGGAAGTCATAATAAAACACCTCATGCAAAATTCCAGTCAAATCGGATGAGAAATGCGCCCTCCAGCGGCTCAAGAAGTCAAGATCCAAGATCGGTTTATATGGCAACTATACCAGGTTAGTTGTTGGAAGTGATATCAAAACACCACGTGTAAAATTACAGCCAAATCGGATAAGAATTGCGCCCCCTAAAAGCTGAAGAAGTCAAGACCCAAGATCGGTTTATATGGCAGCTATATCAGGTTATGAATTGATTTAAACCATACTTAGCACAGTTGTTGGAAGTTATGCCAAACTACCACGTGCAAAATCGGTCAAATCGGACGAGAATTGCGCCCTCTAGAGGCTCAAGAAGTCAAGACCCTAGATCGGTTTATATGACAGCTATATCAATACATGGACCAAGATTGGCCCATCTACAATCCCAACCGACCTAGGCTAACAAAAAGTATTTGTGCAAAATTTCAAGCGGGTAGCTTTACTCCTTCGATAGTTAGCGTGCTTTCGACAGACGGACGGACATGGCTAGATCGCCTTAAAATGACATGACGATCAAGAATATATGTACTTATTGGGCTCTTAGACGTATACCCCCATCCTATGGTGAAGGGTATAAAAATATATCAGTACTCAGGAAACACTAGAAAAGCATTTTATAGGTGTAAAGTGGTCCACTTTTAAATTCTTTATCTTGTATTCTGTTAAAAACACGGGCCAAAACAAAATATTATGAATATCGTATATGCCACTCTATAATGTTACTAGTTACTATCTGGTATTTTAGACTTTAAAATCGAGGTACCATATATTTGTATGGATGTCTTCGTTCGCCAGTCCCCCACCTACCTAACTAACTATCTATCTACTTTGTACCTGTCTATCTATCGAACAAAGTATTTTTATTAAACAAATATTTAAATATCATCGTTTTTTTAAGAAAAACATTTCACGACAGCTTGCGAACATTTCCAGTGCAAAAAAACCACTCCAAATAACAACAAACGCAAAATGTAAACAAAAGAAGTCCAAAGAGCAACGAAAAACGTGTTTGGTCCAAAAAAGGAAATAGCACAAAAGTTTTTAAATAATATCAAAAAAGAAAATAATAAATTCATACAAAAACAACACAAATGGGTAAAAAAATATTAACCTCGAACCAAAAACTCAACATTTTAAAACATTTCGCATTATATTTTTCTACCACCCTACTACACTGAGCAGATATAAAACTTATGCTTACTCATACATCTACAACAGTATAGTAGATGACAGTTCATTCTCATAGCCCCACCAGTACCTTCTATTTTGTTAATTTGAGCAAAAAACAAAACAAAAACTTTATGCCAAAAACAAAGTCAAGAAATACGCTCAGCAGCAAAAGCCGCCAACTATCATGGCGCGATACTAAAGACGGACACATTTAAGTGTGAAATACGTGAGTGGAAATAAACCAAAACAAAGGAAAACAACAAGTAGACAGGTTCCTCGTATCAGCAACGTTGGAAGGCTCGCTTCCTCGCTCGTCACCATTCATGTATATGTATATTATGTAAAAATACATTGTTTTCATTTTCATCATAGACACACACCCCCTTATCTATCAGTGTCTTAATCTTTGTCTCCGTACCACTGTCTGTCAGTCAGTATGTCTACTTGCGCTGTCGTCTTTAAATTTCTAGAATGTGTACTTGTACTAAATACGTGTAGGTATATGTAACGAAAATGGATTTATAGTATGTGCGTGAACATATTGGAACACTTGTACGTCGGTCTCGTCGTGACAAAATTCTTTGTACTCAAAAAAAAAAAAAATTGGAAAATATAGATTTCATAGCGTCCGGTTTGGAATTGTGAACACATTTGTTGTTGGCTTTATGTTTAAACATTTTTTTTTTTGGAAAATAACAGCATTTTATTTTTTTTATTTAATTTTGTTTTTAATTCGTTTGCTAATTAAAAATGATATTCTTAATCACTATCAATGCGCATTTAAAGGTATATTAGAGGGGGTCGCAATGGAAGATCCTGTCTTATAAATAAACAAAAATGTCAAATATTTATTGGATTCATGCGAATGACCATCCAACTCCACCCTTTGTGGAGTGACAATATTTGTCAACAGTAATGCCAACAATTTGTCAGCAAAAAGCGTAAAAAAAATTATAAAAACGGTAAAAAAGAGAGTAAAAAATGGGTAAACAAGTAAAAAGTGCGTCCGAGCCGAACTTTGAATACCCACCACCTCGGGTATATATAAACCACCTTTCATCAAAATCCGGTCAAAATGCATTGTTAATGAACCAATATATCCAAATATGGTCCGAAAACTCACTAAATCTAGTGCGAAAAGCACTAAGTTGACATGGCTGGGTGTTGTTGTTGTAGCAGTTTATTGTGTTCTATCTTTCGTCTGCTTAATTCTGTTAAGTGTCAAGACCCAGGAACTCTGCGACTAAGATGAGGTGCGTCCACAGGGATCTGGGTCTGAGTCGAGTGGGTCTGGCCGGGCAGTTAAACAGGTGACAAGTATCGTGCGGTCCCTGGTTACAATCGGGACATATATCTTGCACGTCGGCATCAATCCTAGCTCTGTGGGAATTGAGGCGGCGGCATCTGCCGGAACGTAATTGAGCCAGAACCACTCTGGTTTGCCGGGGGAGGTCGATTTCTTCGGGTGCAATGGGTGGCGGCGTTCTCCAAGGACTACATTCACCCGGTAGCCAATTACCGCGTCCGCTACCGTGTCTGCATGAATGTTGTTCAGACCCGCTTGAAATGCCCCTTGATCTAGAGGTTCTCTCTTGTAGCGCTGAACCTCACGCTCTAGATCGTGTAGTTCTACCTTAAGGCTTCTTTGCGGTGGGTATATATCCACAAGATGATGATTTGGATGGTTTCAGCGATAACAGCCCAAAAGGTATTGCTTAGACAGCATGTAGTTATTCTGACAGATCTGAATATTATTCCACTGCGTGTCACAAAGTTGACGAGACCACACTGGCGCTGCATAACTTACCACAGACCGGCCAATTGCTTTGTACGTGGTCAACAAGGCTTCTTTGTCTACACCCCAAGTGCTGCCAGCGAGTGACTTGAGGACCTTGTTTCTAGTTTTGACTTTATTGCAGATTGCTGTGGCATGTGAGGAGAAAGTGTAAGAGCTGTCAAAAGTATTTTGAGACACTTGATGGTCGGAATCATTTCTCCATCGACCATCACAGTCAGCTCAGTATTCACCTCACGCGTTTTTGTAGTGAACAGTGTGGCTGAAGATTTGGTGGCGGATATCTTCAGATTTCTTGCAGCGAAATATGAGGCAAGCTCGTTGAGGTAGACGTTCAACCTATCGCATATGTCATCAATGGGTGGGGGGCCTGATGCCATGATCGTACAATCGTCCGCATATGATAAGATCTCTATGCCGTCTGGAGAGGGTGGAATGAAGGATAGGTAGAGGTTAAACAGTGCCGGAGATATCACCCCACCTTGGGAAACTCCCTGTTTCACTCTACGGTGTTTCGACTTCTTATCCCTAAATTCCACAAATGACTGGCGACCACACAGATAATTCGCGACCCATCATTTCAGACCTGGCTGGAGGGACGTGTTGGCGATGTCCTCAAATAATTTGGCATGGTTGACCGTGTCGAATGCCTTCGATAGGTCCAGTGCCACGAGGACCGTCCTATCACATGGCCTGGATTGATTGAAGCCACGGCAAATGTGTGTGGTGATGGCATGCAAAGTGGTTGTTGTGCTGTGCCGTCTCCGAAATCCATGTTGATGCTCGGCGAATGGAAATTATCCAACGAGGCTCGGGAGGAGTAATGCCTCAAGCGTCTTTGCCACTGGTGAGAGAAGGGAGATCGGTCATGGAATGGCTGGTTGTGAATGAACATTGTGAATGGCAACAATTGTGAATGACAATCTCATACTAGATGTTTGAACATGCCATTTGATCTTTTCTTTTTATCTTTTTATACCCACCACTCAAGGCGTCTTTAAAAACTGTTAACAGCCGGCCAGGTTTGACGTTATTAAGATGACAGATTCTTGTTTGCATTCTCTTTGTTATTACCTTCGTTCTCCTATGTTCTCTGCTCATGTACGCGCACGTATATACACACAAATTTCTTTGTGTGTGTTGGCAAGACGTTGATCAGCTTAAAGACAAGATGGTGGTTGTTGTACAAATGAGACCACCTTTAATTATTTCGCAATGCCCACCATCATAGGATGGGGTATACTTATTTTGTCATTCGGATTGTAACTCCTCGAAATATTTGTCTAGGACGCCATAAATTATATATATTCTTGATCGTCTCGTTGTTTTGAGACAATCTAGCCATGTCCGTCCGTCCGTCTGTCGAAATCACGATACCGGTCGAACGCGTAAAGATAGCCGCTTGAAATTTTGCACTGATACTAACAATTGATGTAGATCGTTGTAGATTGCAAATGGGCCATATCGGTTTAGATTTGGATATAGCTCCCATATAAACCCATCTCCCGATTTAATTTCTTAAGCCCCTGGAAGCCGCATTGTCCGATTTAGCTAAAATTTTTCACTTAGTATTCTGTTATGACTTCCAACAACTGTGCTTAGTACGGTTCAAATCGGTCTATAGCTTGATATTGCTCCCGGATAAACCAAGCTCCCGATTTGAATTCTTGAGCCCCTGCAAGCCGCAATTGTTATCCGATTTAGCTTAAATTTTGCACATAGTGTTCTGTTATGACTTCCAACAAATGTACGAAGTACGGTTCAAATCGGTCTATAACCTGACATAGATCCCATGTAAACCGATCTCCCGATTTGAATTCTTGAGCCCCTGGGAGCCGCAATTTTGGCCGATTTGGCTGAAATTTTGCATGTGGTGTTCTGTTGTGACTTTCAATAACAGTGCCAAGTACGGTCCAAATCGGTCAATAACATGATATAGCCTCCATATAAACTGCTGCCTTGTTTAGTGTTCTGTATGACTTCCAACAACTGTGAACAGTACGGCCCAAATCGGTTTATAACCAGATATAGCTCTTAAATAAACCGATCTCCTGATTTGACTTCTTTAGCCCCTGGAATCCGCAATTTTTTCCGATTTGGTTGACGTTTTGCATGCGGTGTTCTGTTACGATTTTCAACAAACTGTACTAAGTCAATCGCTCTATAAACTGGTATTGCTCCCATATAAACTAATCTTCCGATTTGACTTCTTGAGTTTTTACAAGCCATATAAACCAGTCTCTCGATTATCCCTTTGTACGGTTCCAAATATATTATATAAATATATAAATTAAGTTTGTATAAATGTTTAGTAGAATCCATGGTGGTGGGTTCCCAAGATTCGGCCCGTCTGCTTTTACATGTTAATACTGACTAGCAAAGGTTACACTTCTCCTACAGTTAAATTTTGATTTATTTGCATTGTTTCAATAATATTTTCTTCGATGTATTTTAATGAGGTATTGAAATGTAAACTTTTCGACTGTTTTTAAATCCCTAGACAATGAATTACTCGACTATCTGAACACATTTACGCGCACATTCATAGACGCAAAAATGAAATACTTCCTGGTAGTGACAACTATTGTGAGAGGGATTCATGTGTAAGCAGTTTTATTTTTAATTGAATTGCATTTGAGTTGAATAGCGTCATTTACATAAAATATTTTACAAAATAGGCTATAAGCACGGTGAGTGCTTGTTATTTGGGATTTCACTTTCGAACTTGTTAAGTGAAAGCAAAATATATAGTCGAAACTTTTAAATGATTGACAGTTTTCATAAAAGTGCGAAATTTTTATATTGCAGATTTGTTTTTTCAAATTTGCCAATTTCTCAGTATATTGCTACAACAAAATTTTGTTTTCAATTTTATGTTTCTTAGAAAATGCCACTAAAATTGGATTTTTTTTTCAAATTTTATTTTATTTAACATTTTTTCTCAAGAATTTAGCCACCATTTGTTTTTACAGATAATATTGTAGTTTAATTTTTAGAGAAAATTTTTCGAAACTAGTATTTCATTGGAAATGATGTCGAAATTCGTCGATGTATTTTTTTTGTATTTAATTTTTAGGAAAATGTTATTTGTTTAGAAAATTTTATTATTGCGCATTTTATTGTGAATTTTCTCATTGTTATGCATTCTATTATTATTATTGTCATTTATGTTATTATTGTGAATTAGGGTATTATTGTGAATTAGGGTATTATTGTGAATTAGGTTATTATTGTAAATTAGGTTATTATTGTAAATTATATTATTATTGTGAATTATATTATTATTATGAATTATATTATTATTGTAATTTTATATTATTGTTGTAAATTATATTATTATTGTGAATTATATTATTATTGTGGATTATATTATTATTGTGAATTATTTTATTATTTTGAATTATAAAGGGTGGTTAAATTTTCAGTTACGTTTTTGTACGTAAACCAGTTTGTTCTACCATTCATTTGACATTTCAAAATCAACATCGACCCTTCAAATTTAACCTATTAAACCATACAAAAAATCTTTTAGTCCTAGCCAAACTTGTGCACGTGAGCACGCTTCATGCTATTATTCATAAAAGCTCGACTTCAAAATAAATCATTAAAGAAGCTTATCTCACTTCTCTAAAAAAAACTATATAGGCCAAAACCGACCCGAATTGATAAGTAAACATAATTAACCTTAACTTATTTGTATATTAAGGACCCCCTTGGGAGAATTAAATGAAAAAGAAACGGAAAAAAAACAAATAAATAATATTTGTGTTCATTAGCATAATGACAATCAAAGGCAAAAATAGCCAATAATTTTTATACAAATTCTCTTTTTTATTAAAAATATTATAAAAACATTTTTAAAAGTATATTTTCATACAATTTCCAAATTTTTCTTAAAAATTTCATTTTGTGACAAATTTTGTCCAAATTATATTTTTTCGTTCCGCCTATTGATCCATTAAAACAAACAATAAAATTTTATTTAATTATTTCTCAATATTTCGGTTGACTCCGTCAAAATCGGTCTCAAGGGATGTAATGAGTTGCTGCTCGGTAACAGTTGACAGCGGACAATTAACCGAGCAGCAACTCATTACATCCGGGTTTAAGAGAGTCAAACATGGCGCTATCCAGAAATTGCCACACCCACGCGGCAATCCCTGGATAGCGTCAACAACAACAATAAGTAGCACGTCTCCACCGAGGGGGCAGTTTGGGTTGCTTGTGGATCGAAGATCTTAAAAACAAAATTGTCTCTAAATTTCGATCAAATTCGCCCAACGGTTGATACTGCCAGTGCTGATTTGTGTATAGGCAGTGACCTACACCACATGCGATGTGCCTTTCGTTTGATTTGTGTGTTTGCGCTTTCTCTTTTCGGTCTTAAAATATTATTGAGATTCCATTGCAGGATATTGTCCGGCTTAAGACCATTGTTTAATGCTTTCTATTCAAAGAATAGTATTGCAAAAAAACATTTTAAAGTCAACAAAAGTATGTTGTCGCTAGAAGCATTTGACTGGTTTTCCGTATCGCGATTGCAATTTCGACCAATAAATATCATCACCTGTTGTATGGTCCTTATGTTGCACTTTTTCTCCATAGCAGTCCACCAAACTACTGAGGCTTAAGTAAGTAGTTTGGTGGACTGTTCTGAAGAAAAACTGCAACATAAGGACCATACAACAGGTTCAGAGAACATGTTGTCTTGGTATGGGCGGAGCGATGAGGACCACGCCCACTAGGGCACTGGAGACTATTCTAGATATCCAACTCATTGACATACAGATTAAGTGTGAGGCAGCCTCTGCGGCTATGAGACTTATGGCGATAGAATGAATTGAGGATGGGAGCCGTTTATATCATCGCGGTATAATCGAGGCGACGATAGGAAACCTGGAAGGAAGGGAAGAAGTTTCAGAGCGGATACCTGAGATGAACCTTGAGGTCGAGTGTGAGACACTGCTGCCAGCGGACCCTGAACCCTTTGTGACGAACGCTACATTTTGATATACACCACCATAGGATGTGGGTATACTATCTAGTCATACCGTTTGTAACACCTCAAAATATTCGTCTAAAACCCCTTAAAGTGTATATTCTTGATCGTCTTGACGTTCTGAGTCGATCTAGTCATGTCCGTCCGACTGTAGAAATCACGATACCAGTCTAACGCGTAAAGCTAGCCGCTTGAAATTTTGCACAGATACTTTTTTTGATGTAGGTCATTGGGGATTGCAAATGGGACATATCGGTTCAGATTTGGATACTGGTCTCATATAAACCGATCTTCCGACTTGATTTCTTGAGCCCCTGGAAGCTGCAGTTATTGGTCAATTTGGCTAAAATTTGGAACAAGAACATGAGTTATGACTTTCAACATCCATGCCAAGTATGATCCGAATCAGTCTGTTCAAAATACATTTATTTTGAACATGAGAGATAACGCATTAGCATTTCATAGCCCACGCGTTGTTATCTTATAGAGTCTGTGTGCGGTATAGGGTCTATTTGTACGATCGCCTATCTCATAAAACCAATACGCACAGCCGTATAAACCCTGCATGTGTACTTTTAAAAAGGGAATAGATAATGAGTCTAAGAAATGCATGTGTGTGTTTACTTAGGATCGTAAAATATCAGATAAGGAGAAACGGAGATATCACTGCGTTGGTATCTCGTTCTAGTTTAGTTTTAAGATTTTCATTTATTGTAGTGATAGGAAATTTGAAAATAAATGGTCAGTATAAATCTAGCATCAGAGAAGTGCGTTTTAGATTCAGCTCAACATTTGGTCCTTCGTAAAATTGAGTTATCCCCCACCCGAGGTAAGAAGCTCAATGGAACTAGGCCTATAAAGCAATTTAATAAAAATTGTTTAACACCCACTGAAAAATTAAATTCTGTGAAGAAGCGTCCTCGTGGCTTTAAACAACGAGAAGAAAAATAATAATAGAAATCACAATCCACTAAAAAGTGGAAATACAGTGAAGAAGCGTTCTCGTGGCTTTAGACAACGAGAAGAAAAAAAAAAAAAAAAAAAAACACATAATAAAAATATCAGAAAAATAAACAAACAAAACTACAAATAAAGTAAAATGGTTCGTCAGCAGTTATACAAGCGTCAAAATGAGATTGGTGAATATATCATCAATTTGAAGCAAAGCTGCCTTAAGGAAACCGCAAGAAGTGTGGCTAAGGAAACCTGCAAAGCCCAGTTGGGGCAAGTTTGGCAGGAATTCAAAAATAACCACACGAAGTTAACCGAATTGGGTATCACCGAGGAACCGTACTTTAAAAACAAGTATTATGAGAAGGTGAACTCATTGGTGGAGGAAATCTGTGCAGCCCTAGAGACGAACGAGGATGCAGCCAGCCAATTGGAAACTGGAAAAACTGAATCGTCGGGGTTGAAATTACAACAAATCCAACCGCAGGAAAATGGGGAGTCCAAAAATGAGAAGGAAAGAATAGCGGGAAAAAGGAAGGAAAGAATAAGAAAACTTATTCGAAAGTTAGTAGGAGAACTACTAGAGTTGGAACAACTCAATATTAAAGTCTTGCTGGAAGAAGCAAAAAGATCATGGGAAACACAGATGAATCAAATTAATGATCTATTATGGGAACTCACTATCAACCATGAGGGGTCTTACGAAGACATCACTAAAGAAGTTGATGAAGTAGAAAACCTCTACAAAAGAAGTAAAACAACGCTGATCTTAAGATTGGACAAATGTAAGGAGGAGAGATGTCCTATAAAACTAGCGGAGATAAAAATACCGGACTTCTACGGTAACGTGGAAGAATGGCCATCTTTCCATGATTTATACAAGAAGCTCGTACATGATGCCGAGAGCTTATCGGACGTTGAGAAAATGTTTTATCTGAAAGCTCATATTAAAGGAGAAGCGTCAAAAGTAATTAAACATTTACCGGCAGATGGAAGCAATTACCAGCCAGCGTGGGAGATACTAAATCAACGCTTTGGAAATAAAAGAATTTTGTTTCAAACGATACTAGACCGATTGTTAGGTCAACCCCATGTGTGTAGTGAGAACGCTAAACAAGTAAAAGGATTACTTGATACAACAATTGAATGCGTCCAAGGGTTAAAAGCAATGAAATGCAACATCGAGGATGCTGTAATGGCGCGTGTAATCATCCGTAAGCTAGACAAAGAAGGTTTATTATTATACGAGCAGCATACAAAGAAATCGAAAGAAATTCAGGAGCTTAAAGATGTTTTGGAGTTCTTGGAGGAACGATATCAAAATTTGGAGGCAGCAGGTACAAAGAAGTACAGCAGCAATTACAATCATCGGCAACAGCAGCCTATGAAAAGTACGACACTCTATACGGATAAAAGTGCGTGTCTATACTGTAGAAAACAAGGACACTTAACGGAAGAATGTCGAAGTCTGTTGAGATTGCCAGTGGCGGAACGAGTATCATGGGTTAAAACAAAAAATATATGCCATAGATGCTTGAACCACAATCAGAATGCAAGATGCGATAGTACCATCAAATGTGGAACCTGTGGGTTTAAACATCATTCGGTACTCCATCTAACTAAGACATCCACTACATGTGTTGCTAACGGGACAAGGAGTGTCCTACTGGCAACGGCTCAGGTGCAGGTCAAGAATATACATGGAGAGATGGTTACCTTGAAAGCTTTGGTGGACCAAGGATCACAGTCAACGTTTTTAAGGGAAGAAGCAGCACAGATACTTCAAATCCCTCGAGAAAAGGCCAATATGGAATTGCATGGACTAGGTGACAATTTGGTGGGAGTTGCAAAATCAAAAGTAAAAGTTAGGATCCATCCGAGATTTCCCAGCAACTATTCACTCGATGTCGAAGCTCTTATTTTACCAGCGTTAGCTTCCGTCCATTTGGATTCTTCGTTAGTACACAACCAGGGTGTATGGAAAAACTTTCAATTGGCTGATCCAAACTACTACAAGAACGAGAGGATAGATATGGTGCTTGGCGGAGATGTGTATGTGGACATACTAAAGAACGGAATACATAAGAAGCATGGAATGTTGGGGCAACATACCAAGCTGGGATTAATGTTGTCCGGCCCATTAACGATTCGAGTCCCAGTAGCGAAAAAAGGTGTCAATGTCACTACAGAGATTGAAAGATTTTGGGAAACTGAAGAGTTGGATATGGACATGGTTACAAACGATGACGAAAAATGTTTGGATAATTATGCTGCTACAACGAAAAGAAATGAAGAAGGGCGGTTTATAGTTCAAATCCCCTTCAAAGAAGATAAAGAGCTGGGAACATCGTATAAACAGGCAGCAGCCAGACTCATTAGCCTGGAGAAAAAGCTCATCAAGGATAATGCTATGAAGCATGAATACTCAAGAATTATGGAGGAATATATTGCACTGGGGCACATGAAGCCAGTGAAACAGATTCATAGCGGTAAATATTATTTACCACATCAAGCGGTTGTTCGAGAGGACAGTCTGACTACGAAAGTCAGAGTGGTTTTCGACGGTTCCGCGAGTACAAATAATGGAAGAAGTCTGAACGACATAATGCATGTCGGGCCACGGTTGCAGAGAGACGTCTTCGACATACTACTCAACTTTCGTTTAAAAAGGTTCGTGATTTCTTCAGATGTTGAAAAAATGTACCGCCAAATAATGGTGGATGAGGAGAGCCAGCGGTATCAACATGTTCTGTGGCGGAAAGATAGGAATGAGGAAATCAAAGAATATCAGCTGACAACAGTGACATTCGGAACAGCAAGTGCCCCGTTCTTGGCCGTAAGAACCTTAATGCAGATTGCGAAAGAATGCGCGGATACGAAGGTGAAGCAAATAATTGAAGAAGATTTTTATATGGATGATCTTCTTACGGGGGCAGACACAATAGAAGAGTGTCTCCAGCTTCGATTCAAAATATCAAGGCACTTAGAGGGTTATGGATTCCATCTCAGAAAATGGTGTTCAAACAATGAACACATTGTGAAATCATCGAAAGAAGACAAGGAGAACGAAATAATAAACATCAATGAAACCACTAATGTAAAAACCCTGGGACTTCAGTGGAAACCGAAGGAAGACGAATTTCGATTTAAAATATCGGAATACCCAGCGGAGAGTACAACAAAGAGGCTGGCTTTATCATATCTAGCAAAAATATTTGATCCGCTTGGGTTGCTGACACCAGTCATAATAACGGCGAAGTTGTTTATTCAGAGTTTATGGTTGCTAGAGATGCAATGGGACCAGAAAATCGATGGAGATTTGGAGATCAGCTGGAAAGAATTCGTGACACGTATTTCGTCTCTACAAGACGTTAAGATACCTAGATGGCTAAACTCTTCATCCGAAAGTAAAATTAAAATTTTGGGATTTGCGGATGCATCAGAGAAGGCCTATGCAGCAGTGGTTTATATTAAAACCGATAAAGGAGTTTCCTTGATGGCTGCAAAAAGCAAAGTAAACCCGATTAAAAACAAAAAGACGCTTCCGAAATTAGAGCTGTGTGCAGCCTTCCTATTGGCCAGGCTGCTAAATAGAATAATTAGTGTGGTCAAAGCCGAATCGGAAGTTTATGCCTGGAGTGACTCCACAATTACACTTGCTTGGATTGAAAATAACAAGAGCAAAGATAAATTTATAAGGTCACGAGTAACCGGCATAAAAAATTTGGTATCTCAGGCGCAGTGGCGGTATGTAAAGTCAAAAGAGAATCCAGCAGACTTGGGGTCAAGAGGCGTGTCCCCAGATAAACTTGTAGACTCAAAGCTATGGTGGGAAGGTCCCCAGTGGCTGCTGTTGCCGGAGGCGGAATGGTCTCTAACCCCTCCAGAATTGAAGACATGCGCTTCCACGGCTTCCAAGGAAGCACCTACCTTATTGAACGATTTGATAGAAAGGTATTCATCATATGGAAGACTTCTAAGAGTTTACTCTTACATCTTGCGGTTTGTTGAAAAACTGAAGGGAACCCGATCCTTCCCGTCATATCTAACGAGAGAGGAGTTGTTAAAGGCGGAGAAATACATCGTTAAAGGTCATCAGAAGATAGAATGGCCAAGTGAGGTACAAAAACTTAGAGATGTCCAGAAAACAAATGTCGATCTAAGGGGCTTGCAGTTTCATCATATGAGTGGTCATGCTGCTCTTATTTTAGTTATTCTCATAATAATAATATTAGCGATATGTTTTATTAAGAAGTTTATTCAAAGGCAAAATGTATCAGCTTTAAATTTTTAGATCTTTAGAACTTATGTAAAATAATATATCTAATATTACAGTCCACTATTACAAATTATCGAACGACAAATCAAAGATATAATTAGACAAAAATACAGTCAGTCCACTATGTAGACTTACGCGCCCGGCAGAATGTTCAAAATACATTTATTTTGAACATGAGAGATAACGCATTAGCATTTCATAGCCCACGCGTTGTTATCTTATAGAGTCTGTGTGCGGTATAGGGTCTATTTGTACGATCGCCTATCTCATAAAACCAATACGCACAGCCGTATAAACCCTGCATGTGTACTTTTAAAAAGGGAATAGATAATGAGTCTAAGAAATGCATGTGTGTGTTTACTTAGGATCGTAAAATATCAGATAAGGAGAAACGGAGATATCACTGCGTTGGTATCTCGTTCTAGTTTAGTTTTAAGATTTTCATTTATTGTAGTGATAGGAAATTTGAAAATAAATGGTCAGTATAAATCTAGCATCAGAGAAGTGCGTTTTAGATTCAGCTCAACACAGTCAATAAACAGATATAGCCCCCATATGAACCGATCCCTGGATTATACTTCTTGAGCCTAAGAAGCCTCAATTGTCATCCGATTTGGTTGAAATTTGGATCATGAACTTGAGTTATGATTTTCAATATCCATACCAAGTATGATCTGAATCGGTCTATAAACAGTTATAGCCCCCATATGAACAGATCCCTGGATTAGACTTTTTGAGCATTTAGAAGCCTCAATTGTCATCCGATTTGGCTGAAATTGGAACAAGAACTTAGTTTTTGACTTTTGACCAACATCCATGGCAAGTATGATCCGAATTAGTCTACGAAACGATGTAGCACCCATATAACCCGATACCCGGATTTGACTTCTTGAGCCCATAGAAGCCTCAATTTGCATGAAATTTGGAACAAAGATTTGTGGTATGACTTTTAACATCCATGTTAAATATGATCTGAATCGGTCTATAAACTGTTATAGCCCCCATATGAACCGATCCCTGGATTAGACTACTTGAGCCTTAGAAGACTCAATTGTCATCCGATTTGGCTGAAATTCGGAACAAGAACATGAGTTATGACTTTCAACATCCATGCTAAGTATGATCCGAATCAGTCAATAAACAGATATAGCCCTCATATGAACCGATCCATGTATTAGACTTCTTGAGCCTTAGAAGCCTCAATTGTCATCCGATTTGGCTGAAATTTGGAACAAAGATTTGTGGTATGACTTTCAACGTCCATGCCAAGTATGATTCGAATCGGTCTACAAACAGATATAGCCCCCATATGAACCGATCCCTGGATTATACTACTTGAGCCTAAGATGCCTCAATTGTCATCCGATTTGGCTGAAATTCAGAACAAAAACCTAATTTTTGACATCCAACATTCATGCCAAGTATGATCCGAATCGGTCTATAAACAGATATAACTCATATGAACCGATCCCCGGTTTAGACTTCTTGAGCCTTAGAAGCCTCAATTGTCATCCGATTTGGCTGAAATTTGGATCATGAACTTGAGTTATGATTTTCAATATCCATGCCAAGTATGATCCGAATCGGTATATAAGCAGATATAGCCCCCATATAGACCGATCCCCGGATTAGACTTCTTAAGCCCTTAGAACCCTCAATTTTCATCCGATTTGGCTGAAATTTGGAACAAAGACTTATGTTATGACTTCCAACATCGATACCAAGTATGATCCGAATCGGTATATAAGTAGATATAGTCCCCATATAGGCCGATCCCCGGATTAGACTTCTTAAGCCCTAAGAACCCTCAATTTTCATCTGATTTGGCTGAAATTTGGAACAAAGACTTGTGTTATGACTTCCAACATCCAATTAAAGTATTATCTGAATCAGTTTATAAACAGATATAGCC
Organism: Stomoxys calcitrans; assembly: GCF_963082655.1. Lineage (NCBI taxonomy): Eukaryota > Metazoa > Arthropoda > Insecta > Diptera > Muscidae > Stomoxys > Stomoxys calcitrans. The sequence goes on from NC_081556.1 coordinate 119,246,148, forward strand.
CCCATATAAAGCGATCCCCGGATATGACTTCTTGAGCTCTTAGAAGCCTCAATTTTCACCTGATTCTGTCTGAAATTTGGCCCTAAACCCTATCTTATGAACGGTTTTACTTGTTTTTGGAAAATTTGATAAATAAATACTTAAAATTTGTTTCTTTGTCATGTTTATTCATTAAACAAATATCGATAAAAAAAACTGTTTATTGATTTTTTCCAAATTGTTAATTAAAAAAAGTTAATATTTTTATGGATATTGTCCATTATTGCTCCCCCTATTTCTTATGACAATTGAGGCATGAAGATAAATATTTTTTTTGAACTTTTTTGTTTAAGTATTCAAGTTCATAATAAAAATAATCAACAAAGTGAAAAACAGGCATATAATTTCCACAATAAAGAAATGGTTTATACATATTTAATACTACTGTTTACCGCCACCAAAACAAATTCATATTTGCTGCAATAAAACATTTTAGGAGAGAGCTATCAAGTTAACACCATTTTGCAAAAATAAACAAAACAAGAAAATAACGAAAACCCATTTTGGGTTATATTGTTGTGAGTTTATTTGTTGTCAAAATGATTAGATATTAATATGCTCCGGTGATATTATCATCATCGTTGGGACATTGTGGCCTAGAATGTTAATGGGGATAGCAGCACCTATTTGTACATACCCCACAACTATATATTGGGTTGCCCAAAAAGTAATTGCGGATTTTTCATATAGTCGGCGTTGACAAATTTTTTCACAGCTTGTGACTCTGTAGTTGCATTCTTTCTTCTGTCAGTTATCAGCTGTTACTTTAAGCTTGCTTTAGAAAAAAAGTGTAAAAAAAGTATTTTTGATTAAAGTTCATTCTAACTTTTACTAAAAATGCATTATTTACTTTCTTTTAAAAAATCCGCAATTACTTTTTGGGCTACCCAATATATATATGTCTAATATTCATATACATATATATATATATGAATATTTATTGTGTGCTGATAACAAATAAGTCCGCCGCAATAAGAAATGTATGTATTTTTGTATTCCAAATGGCACACGGTCCCTAATCGCCAGACTATATGTTTTTTTTTTTATATGTATAAAATAGAATGATGTATTGTAAACAAAACAATTGAGAAATGGAAATACTATAAATTTTATATATTATTATTGATAATTTCTATAAATCCGATTAGACTTATTTGAAGAGCACTTCTTAATTGATTATTTATGTCATTCATCAAAAAGTGTCTGATTTGTGTTTTCTTTTTGTCGCCTTGTTATTTGATTGTTCCCCTTTTGTTTCAGGTCAAAATGCCTGCGAAAAGAAATCTTATATTTTTCTGCGCAAGGAACTTCCAGTGCGTTTGGCCAATATCATGAAGGAGATTGCTCTGTTGCCCGATAACCTATTGCACACACATTCAGTGAATCAAGTCAACTCATGGTATGTGAAGAGTTTCGAAGAAGTCTTGGAATATGAAAAGGCTGATCCCACGCATGATAATCTAAAATCGTAAGTTAATCAAAAATATAATAAAAACCAGTAAGGAAAGGCAAAAGTCGGGCCGAGCCGACTATACTTTTAATAGATAGCACTTACATCTAAATTTAGTCAGACTTTAATTTTGCATACCTATTGAAATATCGAATAGAACCTTATACAATTTTCTTACGATGGTACGAAAATTGTGGCTTCTACAGCCTTAAGAGTCGAAACGCTTAAAAGATATATATGGAAGTTTTATTTAAATTGAGTTTGATGAAAATTTGCACACGCATTGGGATGTCAATTAAACATCTCATGAAAAATTTTGTAGAGATCGGACTAAAAAATGTGGCTTGTATAGCCTTAAAAGGTCATATCGGATGAAAAAATATATATGGGAGATATATCTAAATCTGGATAGATTTTTATGGAACTTTGCACACATATGAGAACGTTTAATAAAACGGCCCATGCCAAATTTTGTAAAGATAGGATCAAAATTGTGGCTTCTATAGCCTTAAAAGGCCATATCGGATGAAAAATATATATGGGAGCTACATCTAAATCTGGACCGATTTTTATGAAACTTTACACACATATGAGGGCATTAAATAAAACGGCCCATGCCAAACTTTGTAAAGATCGGATCAAAATTGTGGCTTCTACAGCCTTAAAAGGTCATATCGGATGAAAAATATATGTGGGAGCTATATCTAAATCTGGATAGATTTTTATGGAACTTTGTACACATATGAGAACGTTGAATAAAACGCTCCATGGCAAATTTTGTAAGGATGAAACCAAAATTGTGGCTTCTACAGCCTTAAAAGGTCATATCGGATGAAAGATATACATGGAAGCTATATATAAATCTGATCCGATTATGATGAAATTTTGCACACATATTGGGACGTCACAAAAAGCACTTTGTGCCAAATTTTGTAAAGATCAGACCATCAGACCTTAATAGGTCGAATCGGAAGACGGGTATATATGGGATCTATATGTAAATCTGAACCGATTTATATGAAATCTTGCACACATATTGGGACGTCACACGAAACATTTCATGGCATATTTGGTACAGGTCGCACCAAAATTGCGGCTCTTACAGCTTTAAAAGGGCATATCGGATGAAAGATATATATGGGAGCTATATCTAAATCTGAAGCGATTTATATGAAATTTTGCACACATATTAGGACGTCACATGAAACATTTCATGCCACATTTGGTAGAGATCGCACCAAAATTGCAGCTCCTACAGTTTTAAAAGGGCATATCGGATGAAAGATATATAGTGGAGCTATGTGAAAATCTGAACCGATTTCAATGAAATTTTGCACACATATTAGAACGTCAAAAGAAACACTTTGTGCCAAATTTAGTACGGATCGGACCAAAATTGTGGCACCTACAGCTTTAAAAGGGCACATTGGATGAAAGATATATATGGGAGATATATCTAAATCTGAACCGATTTCAATGAAATTTTGCACACATATTGGGACGTCAAAAGAAACACTTTGTGCCAAATTTTGTAAAGATCGGACCAAAATTGTGGCTCCTACAGCCTTAATAGGTCAAATCGGACGAAAGTTATACATGGAAGCTATATCTAAATCTGAAGCGATTTATATGAAATTTTGTACACATATTGGAACGTCACACGAAATAATTCATGCTAAATTTGGTAGAGATCGCACCAAAATTGCGGCTCCTACAGCTTTAAAAGGGCATATCGGATGAAAGATATATATGGGAGCTATATCTAAATCTGAAGCGATTTATATGAAATTTTTTACACATATTGGAACGTCACACGAAACAATTTATTCCAAATTTGGTAGAGATCGCACCAAAATTGCGGCTCCTACGGCTTTAAAAGGGCATATCGGATGAAAGATATATATGGGAGCTATATCTAAATCTAAACCGATTTTTATGAAATTTTGCACACATATTTCATCGTTAAACAAAACACCTCATGCAAAATTTTGTAAAGATCGGGCCAAAATTGTGACTTCTAAAGCCTTAATAGGCCATATCGGATGAATATATCATCATATATCGAATCAGGAAGTAATTCTAAGCCGTTCGGTATACTTAGCAATGGGTCCTCGTCTCCTTCTTAGCGTTGCAAACAAGTGCACAAATTTTATCACAGTAGTGGTGTAGGGTATAAACACCATAGTGTTGGTCAACTCAAAACAAGTAAAAGCGTGCTAAGTTCCCCGGGACTGAATCTTATATACCCTCCACCATGGATAGCATTTGTCGAGTTCTTTGCGCGATGTCTCTTTTTAGGCAAACAAAGAATAATGAATAAGAACTATTATGCTATTGGATCTATTTATATCAAGTTATAGTCTTGAATGCTGAACATTGTAGAAGTCATTGTGTGACATTTCAATCCCTTCGGAAAAGAATTGCGCCTTGTAGGGGCTCAAGAAGCAAAATCGGGAGATCGGTTTATATGGGAGTTGTATCAAGCTATCGATCGATTCACACCATATTGGACAGGTATATTAAAGGTTATGGGAGAAGCCGTTGTACAAAATTACCAAATTGGATGAGAATTGAGCCCTCTAGCGGCCTAAGAAGTCAAGATCCAAGATCGGTTTATATGTCAGCTATATCAGGTTAGGTACCGATTTGAATCATACTTAGCACAGTTGTTGGAAGTCATAACAAAACACCTCATGGAAAATTTCACCGCATTCGGATAAGAATTGGGCCCTCTAGCAGCTCTATAAGTCAAGATCCAAAATCGGTTTATATGGCAGCTACACCAGGCTGTAGGCCGATTTCGAACACATTTGTTGGAAGTGATACCAATACATCACGTGCGAAATTTCAGTCAAATCGGACGATAATTGCGCCCTCTAGAGGCTTAAGAAGTCATGGCCCTAGATCGGTTCATATGGCAGCTATATCAGGTTATGAACCGATTTAAACCATACTTAGCACAGTTGTTGGAAGTGATACTAAAACACCATGTGCAAAATTACGGCGAAATCGATTAAGAATTGCGCCCTCTAGTGGCTGAAGAAGTCAAGACCCAAGATCGGTTTATATGGCAGCTATATTAGGTTATGGACTGATTTAGACCATACAGAACACAGTTATTGGGAGTCATATCAAAGCACCTCATGCAAAATTTCAGTCAAATCGGATGAGAATTACGCCCTCTAGAGGCTCAAGAAGTCAAGACCCAAGATCGTTTTAAATGGCAGCTATATCAAACAAACGATTTGGCCCATTTACAATCCCAACCGACCTACACTGATAAAAAGTATTTGTGCAAAATTTCAAGCGCCTTGCTCTACTTCTTCCAAAGTTAGTGTGCTTTCGACGGACAGACGGACGGACATTACTAGATCGACTTAAAATGTCATGACGATCAAGAATATATATGTATTTTATAGGGTCTTAGACTCATATTTCAATGTGTTACAAACAGAATGACGAAATCAGTATATCCCCATCCTATGGTGCAGGGTATAAAAAATAATAATTTACTAATTTCAAAACTATTTTCTCATGTTCCTTTTTCTAGATTCTGCAGTGCCTTGGAGCACATACGAAATCGTCATAGTGATGTGGTTCAAACCATGGCTCAGGGTGTCCTTGAAATGAAGGCTATCGAAAATGGCAATGTGGACTCATCGATGGAAACCTCAGTACAATATTTTCTGGATCGCCTTTATATGTCACGTATTAGCATACGCATGTTAATCAATCAGCACAGTAAGTGAAAAATGAAAATAAAAAGAAAAACATCGATGCATTTTCTTCCACTTAAAGCATGCTAATGTGGAGCGAATTGAAAAATTCTCACAGCTATCTGTGAAAATGATTATTAGAGTGGCTTTCTTTTGAAAATATTGATAACATTTGCAAATATTAGCCATAATATGTGTTTGGCTATCTTCTACTAGCCAATATGGGTATGCAATAAATGTAATATAGGGTTGCCGAAAAAGTAATTGCGGATTTTTCATATAGTCGGCGTTGACAAATTTTTTCACAGCTTGTGACTCTGTAATTGCATTCTTTCTTCTACCAGTTATCAGCTGTTAATTTTAGCTTGCTTTAGAAAAAAAGTGTAAAAAAAGCATATTTGATTAAAGTTCATTCTAAGTTTTATTAAAAATGCATTTACTTTCTTTTAAAAAATCCGCAATTATTTTTTGGGCAACCCAATAATATTATAGCATTAAATTATAGTGTCAAGTTGATGATATTAGATGTATTCGTATCAATTTTTTCTCATTTAATGAAACCAATTTGAGTAATTTTATTGCCAAAGCACCGGAGATGGCTACACAACTTTATCAGGGCTTACTTTTTGTTGCCATTTTTATTTCCTGTTGGCAATTAAACCGACAGCTATAAAAGCTTCATTTAATCGGTGTAGATTACAGTTAATCTGCCTACAGTTAGTTTCATATTTAGGCCAATTTATTCTTTTTTATAAATTATTTCAATAAATACATATTTTTAATTAAATATATTTTGTGTAGAAAACATGCATGTACAAAAAAACAGCAAAACATATTCATAAAATTGGAAGCACTTACATTTTTGTGTTCATACTGTATGCATTACCGTGAAGCGCAGATTTTTCTTGGGTAAACTACAGCTGCACGGTGGTTGCTGCCATTGATCAAAATTCTAAAACTAAAAGTCTAACATTTGGTACCGTATATGCATACATTAACTGTTAAGAGGTTAAGCATCTCAATAGTATACCTGTGATTGACTTATTCTAACGGTACTCTTGAAGAATAGCACCAAAAGACAGAAGGTAGAATTTGTTGGTTTCATACGTGTGATACTGAAAATTTATAATGGATACCCAAAGCGAAGCATGTTAGAAGGGTTGATAATTTACGGCCTATCTCCATACTTCCTGCAATGTCTAAGATTGTTGAACACATAATGAAGAATCAAATATTACAATCATCGCAGCTTCGAATACACGATTTGCAATATGCCTTTCGCCAAGGACTCAGCACCACTCATTTGCTGCTTAAGCTAACTGATTCCATCCGAGTGAATGCCAATAACGGAAAACGCAGTGTGATGGTTTCTCTTGACTTGTCACAAGCCTTCAATTCTATTAATTTTGTTCGATTACTTACTAAATTGCGTGATTTTTTCAATTTTTCTACATCTGCCTGCAAACTGATACTTTCTTACTTAAGTAACAGATCTCAGTATGTGGTTCTGAACGGTGCAAACTCAAGCATGCTTTCTCTTCATTCTGGTGTACCACAAGGTTCCATCTTGGGTCCACTTTTATTTATACTTTACGTGAATGATTTGCATCGTTTTACTTCTTGTAGGAGTTGTGAGGCGTTTATGTTTGCTGATGACATTTTCTTGCTATTTAATGGCAGTTCTACAACACCTGATATTCTTGAGAATGATATATTGGGTTGCCCAAAAAGTAATTGCGGATTTTTTAAAAGAAAGTAAATGCATTTTTAATAAAATTTAGAATGAATTTTCATCAAATATACTTTTTTTTTACACTTTTTTTTCTAAAGCAAGCTAAAAGTAACAGCTGATAACTGACAGAAGAAAGAATGCAATTACAGAGTCACAAGCTGTGAAAAATTTGTCAACGCCGACTATATGAAAAATCCGCAATTACTTTTTGGGCAACCCAATAAATTGGGGTTTGGGCAGGGTTGTTAACTGGGCTTCTGTCAATGCTTTAAGGATTAATCCCACTAAATCCAAGGCTCTAATGTTTGGAAGATATACTACCACATCTCTTAACATTTTTGTTGGAAATTCTGAAATTGAGTTTGTCGACCGACATAGATGTCTGGGTGTTATTGTTGACACTGAGTTATCTTTTAGGTACCATATTGATGACTTGTCAGGGAAGGTTTTACGAAGGCAAGATTGGTCTTGTATGTATTCTTCGATTGTTTACCTACCTTTCAAGGTGAAAAAGCTTCTGGCTTATTCTCTGTTAATGTCTCAGATACTTTACGGTTTGGAGTTTTTTTCAGGTACTATTCAGGCTAACTTTACAAAATTGAGGCGAATTGTAAATTCCTTTGTGCGGTTTGCCTACAATGTCCGAAGACGAGATCGTATATCTTGCTTCGTAAAAGGTTTTCTTAATTGCTCATTTAAAAGGTTTGTCGAGTGTAGGAATTTACTACTTTTTCATAACGCTTTTGCTAATATTAGACCTGTTCCTCTAAGGAGGATTTTTGTATTCTCTCGGTCTACTAGAAACCCGCAATTATTTATTCCCAGAATTAGAAGGAACATACATGCGAGATCATATGCTGTTAGAGTAGCAAGATGCTGGAACCGACTGCCTCATGAATTACGCATCTTTTCCCATTCCAACAACGTTTTCCGTTTAAAACTTCTTGATTATTATAACTTTTTTGCCGATGGTTAATTTTTTTCTCCTTGTTCTATTCTTACTTCGGATTTTCAAAGCTGCACTATTTTTAATTCTCGTGAACTTTGTTGGACCACTTTCTATTTATCGCTCTCTTCCATTTGGATTTCTTTTATATTCTTTATTTTTTATGGCTGGGGAGCCAAATATTAGGTAAATAATATAATAAAGTACCTCATTATGTTAAGAAATGAATTTAATTATCTGTTATACTCAGGTTACTGAAATGTTTGTATGTAATTATTTTATGGGCCTTATTGGCTTTATATGGCATATTTGGTTAATGAAATGAAAAATGAAAGGTATTAACTTGAGTTTTATGTACTGCTGTGTATGTTATGTTGTTGTATAGGTTATTCAAAATTCGTGTTTTTTATTTGTATGCTTTGTAATGTTATCTCGCCAGTTTAATTGAGCTTTACGAAGGTTTTTAGTTGTGTTCCCTCTTGAATTCCCCATAGAAATTTTACACCAATGACGATGGTGGTCTTAAGAAGCTTCATGCAAAATTTTAGCTAAAAATGTTTGCAACATTTGAAGTTATAACCAAAATACTAGAAATGCCTGTATGTTTTTGGTCAGTTTTAAATTTTTTTATATACATTGGTTAGGTTAGGTTAAAGAGCGTGCAGATATTAATCTGTCCCATGCCACTATAGACATACACCTAAGCCAGTAATCGACTTGTTGTGCATTTTAAAAACTATAAAGTAACCTCTAAAAAGAAAATTTTAAGTTAGGAATTCCGTGCTACTTACAAAATGCTTAATTGTTTTCAATACCATTCCCCTAAGTTGGTTCATGTATGATATTGTGTCTCCACCTATTATGGTACCGGTATCTGTTGGACGCGAAAGCCGGGCAATAACAAAGGAAATGCGCCAACGTCGCATCATCTTCCCCGCATGCATATCACGTGCCGCACCGTTTTTACATAAGTAAGCTCGTAGTCCTATGTGTCCCGTTATGACACCAATAGCTACACTGACCTCCTTCTTGCTTTCTTTCAGTAACAGCCTCGTCTTCTCACGATCTGGATCCCCCATAGGATTTTTACCGTTCTACCGACCGTTTCGCTGTTCTACAATGTTACATGCGCATTCGTCGCCCACTCTCTTAACTCGGACTGCGTCGACCCAATAGGCTTCGGGTTAACCAAGTTTATTGACGGCAGTCCTCTGTCCTCCACCGCCAAATCGTCTGCTCTTTCATTTCCTCTAACTCAGTTATGGCCCGGCACCCAAACGATGCGTACTTTCCCATCCTCAGAGAAGGATTTACATACATACTAGTTTGGGGCGATTAGTATGGAAGAAAAAAATTCTTTATGGGCCCCTTGCGTTTCTGACTTATAGGACAGTACTGAGCAAAAAGTCCATTAGACTATACGTCTACGGCGAAAATAGAGTCTCCAGCCTTTGATTTCTCAGTCCTCCTCAGAGAAGGATTTACATACATACTAGTTTGGGGCGATTAGTATGGAAGAAAAAAATTCTTTATTGGCCCCTCGGGTTTCTGATTTATAGGATAGTATTGATCAAAATATACGTCTACGGTGAAAATCGGACTCCAGATTTTAATTTCTCAGTCACGTTTTTTTTGATAATTTGGCCTATAACAGCCAAACCATTGAGATCTTCGATCCAATATTAAGACAAAAATGGTAGCCAAGACAATAGTTAAGAACTCTGTAGTACATCGCAAAAGCATTGGAAAGCTCCTTCAGGCAGTTTCGGCCTTGTGAAAGTGAATTTTTTTTTGAAAATATCAACAAATTACTATGAAAATCTGAAAATGGTCGTGGCAGATCCGTCTGTAGGCAGCTATATCGAAATATAGTCCAATTAAGTCCATATTTGGTTCGAAATTCTTACAATTAACTGTTCCAAATTTCATCGAAATCGGGTAATAAATGCGACAATTATGGGCTTAAAACTAAAAATCGACAGATCGGTCTATATGCCAGCTATATAGAACTATAGCCCGATTTGGACCATATTCGGTTCGGATAATATTCGGGTAATGAATGTGGCTTTTATGTATTTTTGGCCGCTCTTTCCATAAAAGTCCCACTACATTGGCCTGTGGTGGTGATTTCGAGCCGTAGCATACTCTCTGCTACTGAAACGTAAACTGGGGAAGCATCTTCGCCGGGTTTTACTAGCCGCCAACCGACTGATGTGTGGAACATTTTGACGAAGTTTCCTGGCTCGAGTCTTGCAAAAGAGAATTCCTTTCATTTACCTAAGCCATTGATCCTCTCTGGCTTATAAGAAGAAGAAAGACCTTTAGTAGACATGGGGAATATAAGCTGGCCTGGCTATCCCAAACGTTAATTTTCTAATTTGGCAACGGTTCAGCAAGCATTCAAAAAGCATGAAAGAATTTCATCCCCAAAACACCTAAGACCAACAATAGTTTTAAAAGTCTTCGAATCTTTACTAATATCGCTAAGACAGGTTAGTGAGTTTAGCAAGGAAAACTGAAGAAGAAGTGTCCATACGCCAAGCTTTTCGCCGCGCAGAATGCTCTGATGCAACTAGTGAATGAACCGACACAAAGTTCATGTGTCGAAGGGTACCAACATAACACTCTTGACCTATTCTTAACTTCGCACCCTCAGAAGTATCAAGTTAATCTCCTTGCACCTCTTGGTAATTTCGATCACTTCACCATTTCAGCATCTTTTTCGTACTCTGCTCTCCGCGTCGCCTCTTCCCCAGCCCCGAAGCGATCAACTTCTGTATACGAAAGTCCACGATGGGCTGAGCTTAACGAATTTTTCCATCATTTTATTTGGAAACTTGGTTTTCTAAACGGTTTCGCAAATGCTGCTGCTGAAATGGTGGAGGGAGTAATATTAATAGGAATGAGATCGTGCATTCCGACTAAGAATTTATCGGTTAAATCAAAGGATAACATTTAGTTTAACCGGGCATGCAGAGATGCTTTCAGATGAAAACAGGATACATTTAGGATTTGGCGTCTGAACAAAAATGCCAATACCGAAATGCTGCGCAAACAGGCAAGAACTTCGCGTGCCAGAGAAATTAGATACGAAAAGTTTCTTTACGAACAACGTCTACGTCTTAAAGATAATGCTTCTTCGAGGGGAAGCAAGGCTTTGGTCATTTGTAAAAATAGTAAAGGGCAACCCATCGGCAGTCCCAACTCTTGTTAAGGGTGACCAGGTATTCACTGACTCGGTTGATAAGGCTAATCTACTGGCTGAAATGTTTGCAGGAAATTCTTTCTCGCCTTTTAGCAATCAACCACTCCCCGTGATTGAAAGTGTATCTTCTTCGATGCCTAGATATTCTTTCGAACACATGGAGTTAAAAGGTTCCGTACGGATCTCAACGTTAATAAAAATTCGGGGCCTGGTCGGTATATCAACACTCGTCCTTTGTAAGTATTCTTTGACGCTTGCTCGTCCACTATGCAACCTTGTTTACCTAGCGGTAGTTTTCCCGGCGCGTTGGAAGGTTGCATAGGTTCAGCCCATCCCCAAAGAAGGTGGGGTGAAAAACCTTGCGAATTACCGGCAAGTGCGATATGCTCCTCGCTCTCCAAGGTTATGGAATGGAGGGAATGGTTAACCATTATCTTGTGAGATACTTAGAGTCCAATGGCCTTCTTAGCGATTGAGAATATGTGTTCGCTCTACAGGAGACCAAATGGCATTTCTCTCGCAACGTTGAAGTAGCTCTATCCACCAGTTTGGTGAGAGTAAGGTTTTGCCTCTGGATATCTCCAAGGCATTTGATAAGGTCTGGCATGGTGCACTTTTATCGAAGCTTTTCGCTTTTGGAGTCGGTAATAACTTCGTTCGATTTATATCGAGCTTTCTCAGAGATCGGACTATGCAAGTTGTTGTAGACGGGTTCTCATCCGATGTGTATACATTGACCGCAGGTTTGTCACAAGGCTCTGTCCTTTGCCCTTCACTTTGTCTTATTTTCCAGTTTACGAACCCAGTTTACTCATTTGCCGATGACAGTAGTCTGTGTCATTCATATTCATTCGACCATAGGCCCAGTCTTTTTGTCTAGTCTTGTGGACAGAATGCGCATTATGAATGAGACGCTCTCCCATGATTTGTTGGCCGTTTTCGAGTGGGGTAGAATGAACAGAGTAGAACGCACCCTATCTTAGTCGCTGAGTTCCTGAATCTGCCAACTCAACAGAATCAAGCAGACGAAAGATAGAACACAACAAACAAGTTTACTGCTTTCAACTAAGTGCACGTGTCCATCTCAGCTCTAGGTCAAGCATCGTGCCATGTGGGTTTGAACAGCCCTTATAACGATACGCTTGCAGTGGACAGTTACCGATTGATGGACAACCGCCTTCCGTAGGCCTCCGTAGCGCAGAGGTTAGCATGTTCGCCTATGACGCTGAACGCCTGGGTTCGGATCCTGGCGAGACCATCAGAAAAATTTTCAGCGGTGGTTTTCCCCTTCTATTGCTGGCAACATTTGTGAGGTACTATGCCATGTAAAACTTCTCTCCAAAGAGGTGTCACACTGCGGCACACCGTTCGGACTCGCCTATAAAAAGGAGGCCCCTTATCATTGAGCTTAAACTTGAATCGGACTGTACTCATTGATATGTGAGAAGTTTGTCCCTGTTCTTTAGTGGAATTTGCAATTTGCAATTTGACAACCGCCTTCCATAGCATCAGAAAAAGTTTACATTCCACGTTAAACCTGTGTAGCCCTGACTTAACTGCGATCCGACGGATTTAGCCGTCGCCTAGTGGATAAAATTACAATCCACGTATACTATCCTAGTTGCAAAGTGCATAGATCTGAAAAGCATCTGCTTTAATGACTAAAATACGCACAAAGGCCACCGGCAAAATGTTCTCAAAAAACATGTCACTACAGTAATTTGACCATTTGTAGGTTCGGAAACACCTAACTTGTACTTTCCAAATGCAATTCGATATAGCCTGTGCCTTATATCAGTTAATCAAACCAACCATTCTCAATGTGACTCAGATAATTAATTAATTAAACTTTTAATTTTAGATGATCGATGGAATAATGGTATCTTTTAATACATATTTTGTTTTTAAATAAGTTGACCGAGTGCAAAATAAAAAACCAATGCAACTAAAATTTTTATCATTGGAGATAATTATGTCTCTGTTTGAAAATATACTTTAGCCACTTTTGACTCTATCTACCAAAACAAAATAGAAATGACTTAAGAGCTAAAGAAGTCAAGTCTAAATTTTAAAGCAATGCAAATGTATTTACTTCCAATTAAAGAAAAGAGGGGAACTTCTCTCTTTTCATGTCAAGACAAATTTCTTCTATTGGGTTGCCCAAAAAGTAATTGCGGATTTTTCATATAGTCGGCGTTGACAAATTTTTTCAACGGCTTGTGACTCTGTAATTGCATTCTTTCTTCTGTCAGTTATCAGCTGTTACTTTTAGCTTGCTTTAGAAAAAAAGTGTAAAAAAAGCATATTTGATTAAAGTTCATTCTAAGTTTCATTAAAAATACATTTACTTTCTTTTAAAAAATCCGCAATTACTTTTTGGGCAACCCAATACAACCCTGGTAGTCTTTAAGCCTGTTCAATATCACTACCTTTCCCTCTCTCTCTCTCTCTCTCTCTCTCTCAACCCTTAGCAATACTATTTGGTCAATCAGCAGAAAGTCAAGGACGTCATGTTGGTTGCTTAGATCCTGCCTGTAAACTCTCCGATGTTGTGCATGATGCCTACGAGAATGCCCGTTTTCTATGTGACCAATACTATTTGGTTAGTCCAGAATTGGAAATCGAAGAACACAATAGAATGCCCGGTGAATCGTTACCCATACGCACAGTGTATGTTCCCTCACATCTGTATCATATGCTCTTTGAGCTCTTCAAAAATTCTATGCGTGCTGTTGTGGAACATCATGATCAGGATGAATGTGATAAATTGCCCCCCATTAAAGTTGTGATTGTGCGTGGCAAAGAAGATATTTGTGTAAAGGTAAGTTAATGTGGGACACCCTATTGTTTTGAAATTTTCTTAAATCGCTTTGTCTTTTACAGATCTCAGATCAAGGTGGCGGCATTGCTCGCTCACAAACCGATCAATTGTTTAAGTATATGTATAGTACGGCTCCCCAGCCCTCCAAATCGGATTTGCACACTGTACCTTTGGCTGGCTATGGGTATGGTCTGCCTATATCACGTTTGTATGCTCGCTATTTCCATGGTGATATTGTGCTATTGTCATGTGAAGGTTATGGCACTGATGCCATTATTTATTTGAAGGTAAGTCGGACAACAAAGATTTGTAAAAAAAAATTAAAAAAGGAAAATAATTTCCTTATTCGATTATGGTATGATATCTTCTGCTTGATTCTGTTGTATATCCAGATCCGGGAACTCTGCGACTAAAGTGGCACTCCACAAAAGGGGAACTGGTTTTGAGTCGAGTGGGTTGTTGTTGTTGTTGTAGCAGTTTATTGTGTACTATCTTTCGTCTGCTTGATTCTGTTGAGTGTCAAGACCCAGGAACTCCGCGACTAAGATGGGGTGCGTCCACAGGGATCTGGGTCTGAGTCGAGTGGGTCTAGCTGGGCAGTTAAACAGGTGACATGTGGTCCCTGGTCACAATTGGGACACACATCCAGCAGTTCGTCTTCAATCCTTGCTCTGTAGGAGTTGAGGCGGTTGCATCTGCCGGATCCCAATTGAGCCGGAATCACTCTGGTTTGCCGGGGGAGGTCAATTTCTTCAGGTGCAATGGGAGGTAGACGTTCTTCAAGGACCACAACCAGCCGTCTGTCTGTCCGTCCGTCTGCATGAATGTTGTCTAGACCCACTTGATATGCCGCTTGATCTAGAAGTTCTCTCTTGTAGTCCTGAACCTCTCGGTCTAGATCATGTGGATCCACCTTAAGGCTTCTGGCCAGTGGATGATGACTTTCCAGTAGGTATTGCTCGAACAGCATGCAGTTATGGTTTCGCACGGGAAGGATCTTTCTCTCTTGATGGAGATGATCCACGTAGGAACTGAGGAGACAGTTCGAAGAGTGGCATTCTGACAGATCTGAATATTATTCTTGCGTGAAACATAGCTGACGAGACCAAATCGGCGCTGTATAAATTACCACAGACTGGCCAATTTTACGCGGTCAACAAAGTTGCTTTGCTTGCGACTAAGATGGGGTGCGTCCTAAGATGGGGATCTGGGTCTGAGTCGAGTGGGCCTGGCTGGGCAGTTAACGTGACATTTCGTGGCGTCCCTGTTTACAATCGGGACATATATCTTGCACGTCGGTATCAATCCGTGCTCTGTAGGAGCGACATCTGCCGGAACGTAATTGAGCCAGAGCTACTCTGGTTTGTGGGGGGAGGTCAATTTCTTCAGGTGCAATGGGAGGCGGTCGTTCTCTAAGGAATAAATTCACCCGGTAGCCATTTACTGAATCTACTACCGTGTCTGCATGAATGTTGCTGGACCTGCTTGTTTTCTCTTGTAGCGCTGAAGCGCTCTAGCTCATGTAGATCTACCTAAAGGCTCCTGGGTGGTGGATATCTATCCACAAGATGATGATTTGGATGGTCTCTGCGATAACAGCCCAAAAGGTATTGCTGAGACATTCTTCTCACTGGTAGGATCTTTGTCTCCTGATGGAGGTGGTCCACATGAGAACTGAGGAGACAGCCTCCCAGTTTGGAGGGGAGCATTCTAACATATCTGAATATTATTCCACTACGTGTCACAAATCTAATGAGACCACACTGGCGCTGCATAACTTACCACAGACCGGCCAATTGCTTCGTACGTGTTCAACAAGGTTTCTTTGTCTGCACCCCAAGTGCTGCCAGCAAGTGACTTCAGGACCTTGTTTCTACTTTTGACTTTATTGCAATTTGCTGTGGCATATGGGGAGAATGTATAAGAGCTGTCAAATGTGACGCCAAGTATTTTGGGACACTTGATGGTCGGAATCGTTTCTCCATCGACTTCACCTCATTATTAACCTCGCACCTATTTGTAGTGAACCATAAAGATTTGGTGGCAGATATCTTCAGATTTCTTGCATCGAAAAAAGCGACATGGTCGTGGAGGTAGTCATTTAACCTATCGCATATATCAACAATGGGCCGGGGGCCTGATGCCATGATCTTACAATCGTCTGCATGCAATCTCTATGCCATCTGGAAGGGGTGGAATTGAGGATAGGTAGAGGTTAAACAGTGCCGAAGATATCACCCCACCTTGGGGAACTCCCTTTTCACTCTACGGTGTTTCGAGTTGTTTTCCCTAAATTCCACAAATGACTAGCGACCACACAGATAATTCGCGACCCAGCGTTTCAGGTCTGGTTGGAGGGATGTGTTGGCGATGTCTCAAATAGTTTGGCATTGCTGACCGTATCGAATGACTTCCATAGGTCCAGCGCCACGAGGAATGTCCTATCACATGGCCTGGGCTTATTGAAGCCACGGAAAATGTGTACGGTGATGGCATGCAAAGTAGTTGTTGTGCCATGCAGTCATCGAAAGCCATGCTGATGCTCGGCAATTCCCCAACGAGGCTTGGGAGGAGCAGTCCTTCAAGCGTCCTGACCACTGGTGAGAGATGGGAGATTGATGTGTACGACTCCCGATTATATTAATCCCTTAGGCTTCAGTAGTGGACAGTAGATTGGCAGAGTTATGCCCATCTTCCAGATATCGGGCACTATAAGAGTGTTCAAAGACAGGTTGAGGACAATGAGACTCCGGCACTTAGGTGGGACTAAATACTAGACTTCAACCAGCATAGGGACATGGAATGGAGAGGCCACCTTAGCGCAGGATCAGCATGCGCCTATGACGCTGAAGGCATGGGTTCGAATCCTAGCGAGACCATCAGAAAAATTTTCAGCGGTTATCCCCTCCTAATACTGGCAACATTTGTGAGGTACTATGCCATGTAAAACTTCTCTCAAAAAGAGGTGTCGCACTGCGGCCCGCCGTTCGGATTCGGCTATAAAAAGAAGGCCGCTTATAATTGAGCTTATACTTGAATCGGACTGCACTCATTGATATGTGAGAAGTTTGCCCTCATGGGTAAAATTTGCAATTTGTGAATAGCATGGAATTCCTGTCTTAGACTATCCCATGGTAACCGGTTGTACGTACCGGATTGTTGTTGTTGTAACCACATTTTCATGTGGAGGTGGCGATCCTCGTCAAGCTCTTATAGATGAGCAAGTTTGTTCCGGTCCAAAGGACCGATCGCCACGAAAACAGGGTGGCCATTGGTTGTTTAAAGGCGACAATAACCCCCTTTTCATATCGAGTATCATAGGCACTCAGTATTTGTGCAAGAGCCGGTGCCGCCCGACCTCTCAATGAGACTCTCCGCTCGATACCGCTGATTGTCCGCGACTGCCGTTGCAACTATTTTGTATGGAGCATTCCAGTATCCTATGTAGTCCTATGTGTTCCGTTATGATACCGAAAGCTTTACTTCCTTTCAGTAAAAGCCTCGCCTTCTCACAATCTGGATTTCCCCACAGGATTTTCGCCATCCTACCGACCATTTCTCTGTTTCTCAGGATTACATGGGCATTCGTCGCCTACGCCCTTAACTCGGACTGCGTCCACCCGAATGGCTTCGGGTTAACCAAGTTTATCTGGCCTTTACTGCCAAATCGTTTGCTTTCTTATTACCAGTTGCTCCGCTATGGGCCGTCACCCATGCATTGCAAGTTATTCCATCCTCAAAAAAGGCATTCATCTCCTTACATTGCAAGAATGTTCGCGATCTTACCGTCCTGGTTGTTATTGCCCTTATGACTTTTTTACTGTCCGTAAAGATGTTCATACCCGACGCCCTCGCGTTAACACCATACCACCTGACGTATTCCGTGATAGCCCGGAACTCCGCCTGCAGGACCGTATTATGGTCAGGCAGTCTAAAACAGAGCTCAGTCCCTGGGTTCTTAATGTAGACCCTGGCCCATTCTGTCCTCTAGCTTTGATCCATCCGTGTAACACGAACTTTTTGACGGTGTCAATACATTCCACCGACACAAAACGCAGCTTAAAGATGTCCCCTCTAAATTCGCAGCTCATCATTTGTATGGTTGGAGCTTGTATAGAGTTCCACACATGTTGGAAAAAGCGCTCCTTAATCACATCCTCCTCATGGGACCGATGATCTAGTGGAATCCTACCGGATGCACTTTTGTGCTTACCATTCTCAGCGACCATCTTCCCCTTCCGATATGTCTGTGACCTACTTTTGGAAGTCTGGGGCCGTGCGCGCTTCCTTCATTCCTATTCCGACTTTTTCTCCCTCCGCAGGACACTGTCTGGAGTTTCCACTGTGGGAGGGCTGGCTTGGTTTTCCTAAAGTACTTGAAAGCGGGTAGCTCTTTTTCTTCTTTAGCATCTTGCCAGTGTCGTGCTCTTCGGGAGACCTGATTCCTTTCGCCTTTGACGTTGAAAGGGTCGGTTCGAGTCCTAGCGAAAACATCAGAAAAAAACGCTAGCGCTGGTTATCCTCATAAATTCTGGTGAAAATTGCAAGGTCCCGCCGTCCCCGGCATATGTGAACCACACGGGTTGGAGCTCTAAGCTCCGATTTGTGGGGTGTTCATTGTCATTACGAGAAGCCTAGCTAGGAGCTACCGGGTGCGTCCACAGAATGCAGATGCTTCGTATACGGAGTAGCTGCAATTGCAGTCGCGGACAAACAGTAATATCGAGTGAAGAGTCTTATTGAGAGGCCGGGAGGAACCTGCTCTAATATAAATACTTTGTGCCTGTGATACTCGATATTAAAAGGCGAGTTATTGGTGCCTTTAAATAACCAATGGCCACAACGTTCCCGCGTCAATTGGTCCTATGGGCCGGAACGAGCTTGCTCAACTATAGGGCTTGACGAGGATCGCTAACTCCACATGCAAATGTGACTTCAACAACAACACCGACCTCCCACTGAGACTCTCCGCTCGATACCGCTGATTGTCCGCGACTGCCATTGCAGCTACTCCATATGGAGTATTCCACTAGCTCGCAGCTAAGCCTTTCGTGACAGCAGTGAACACCACGCAGATCGGACCTCAATATTCCAGCCTGTGTGGTGCTCACAGCTATCCGGAAGCACTCTTTGGTATGAGAGAAGTATCTCTGTTGTTCGATAATGGATCATTATTATTTATTTAGTAAGCACAGTTGTTACTAAAAAAAAGTTCATATTAGGAGCGTTATAAGAATCCCCCTCTAGGGCTTAATTAGATTAAATTTTATATTACCTTTAATTCTTACTTACCATAATGTTAATATTAACTTTATTTTTTCTTTTCCCTCGTTTCAGGCTTTATCCGATGAGGCTAATGAATTGCTACCCATCTTCAATAAGACAAGTTCGAAATTCTATAGGGCCACTGTACCGACTGGCGACTGGTCGAATCAGGTAAAACATTCTAAAAAGAAACGAGACAAAACAAATGACGAGAAACAAGACATTGTACATGCCTCCAACTGACATTTGTAGTAGTATGCGAGACACATGGTGGGGCCAAAAACACTACTCCACCAATACACACACACACAAACACACGTTCAACAAACGAAGAATATATGTGACAACAATTAATTGGCAAATTTCCTTTTCATATAAACTGTATACAAAATTGCTCACAAAGTGTGTTGTGGTTGTTGGTTGACTCCCAGAAATCAAAATTCAAATTCATCACTGTTTTCAGATGCAAAAAACTTCATTGTTTTGTAATAGCTCAATATTTGTTTTTATTTTATCCTTTTTTGTGTTTCATGAGTTCTATAATGATTTGTATTTTAAAACTTTAATTACTAGAATGGTTTCTTAAGCAAACAAAAGGCGTATATTGTTACTCTTACTCTTATATGTGTAGATAATTTGTTTTTTTTATACCCTCCACCATATGATGGGCGTATACTAATTTCGTCATTCTGTTTGTAACACCTCGAAATATGTGTCTGAGATCCCATAAAGTACATATATTCTTGATCGTCATGTCATTTTAAGTCGATCTAGCCATGTCTGTCCGTCTGTTCGTCCGTCGATTTGTCCTTCGAAAGCACGCTAACTTTCGAAGGAGTAAAGCTAAGCGCTTGTCATTTTGCACAAATACTTTTTATTAGTGTAGGTCGGTTGGGATTGTAAATATGCCAAATCGGTCCATGTTTTGATATATAGCTGCCATTTAAACCGATCTTGGGTTTTGACTTCTTAAGCCTCTAGAGGGCGCAATTCTCGTCCGATTTTACTAAAATTTTGCACGTGGTATCACTTCCAAACCACTACGCTCTAAGTATGGTTCAAATCGGTCCATGTATTGATGCAGCTGTCATATAAACCGATCTTGGGTTTTGACTTCTTGAGCCTCTAGAGGGCGCAATTCTCATCCTCAATTCTCATTTGGCTGAAATTTTGTATGAGGGGTTTTGTTATGACTTCCAATAACTGTGCTAAGTATGGCGCAAATCGATACATAACCTGATATAGCTGCCATATAAACTGATCTGGGATCTTGACTTCTTGAGCCAATAGAGCGCCGAATTCTCATCCGATTTGGCTGAAATTTTGCACGTGATGTTTTGGCATCACTTCCAACCACTGCGCTAAGTATGTTTCAAATCGGTCCATGTTTTGATATAGCTGCCATATAAACCGATCAGGGATCTTGACTTCTTGAGCCTCTAGAGGGTGCAATCCTCGTCCGATTTGACTGAATTTTTGAACGTGGTGTTTTGTTATCACGTCCAACAACTGTGTGGAAGTATGGTTCAAATCGGTCCATGTTTTGATGTAGCTGCCATATAAACCGATCTTGGATCTTGACTTCTTGAGCCTCTAGGGGGCGCAATTCTCGTCCGATTTGTTTGAAATTTTGCACGTAGTGTTTTGTTATCAATTCCAACAACTGTTTAAGAAAGATTCAAATCGATTGGTATTACTTCCAACAACTGTGCTAATTATGGTTCAAATCGGTTCATGTTTTGATGTAGCTGCCATATAAACCGATCTTGGATCTTGACTTCTTGAGCCTCTAGAGGGCGCAATTCTCATCTGATTTGGCTGAAATTTTGCATGAGTTTTGTTATGACTTCCAATTACTGTGCTAAGTATGTTTCAAATCGGTCCACGTTTTGATATAGCTGCCATATAAATCAATCTTGGGTCTTGACTTCTTGAGCCTCTAGAGGGCGCAATTCTCGTCCGATTTGACTGAAATTTTGAACCTAGTGTTTTGGTATCACTTCCAACAACTGTGCTAAGAATGTCGCAAATCGGTACATAACCTGATATAGCTTCCATATAAACCGATCTGGGATCTTGACTTCTTGAATCTCTAGAAGGCGCAATTCTCATCCGATTTGGCAGAAATTTTGTACAACCTCTTCTCTCAAGCCCTTCAACATACGTGTCTAATATGGTCAGAATCGATCAATAGCTTAATACAGCTCCCATATAAACCGATCTCCCGATTTTGCTTCTTGAGCCCCTACAAGGCGCAATTCTTATCCGAATGAACTGAAATATTACACAATGACTTCTACAATGTTTAGCATTCATTTATGGTCCCAATTGGACTATACCTTGATATAGCTCCAATAGCATAACAATTCTTTTTCAATATTCTTTGTTTGCCTAAAAAGTGATGCTGCGCCCAGAACTCGACAAATGCTATCCATGGTGGAGGGTATATAAGATTCGGCCCTGCCGAACTTAGCACGTTCTTACTTGTTTTAGATTTTTTCTAATAACATAGTACTAAGACTTTTGTTAGCTATATGTTTTTGTTTGGTATGTTTTTCTGAATTATCTTACCAAGATTAGAAATGGTTTTTTGAAATTTATTGTAAAAATTTTAGTATGTTTAGAAATGAACATCAATTATTGAAAATTTATAAAAAAATATTTATTTTTTAATTTAGGCTAACATTCCAAAATTGTTTATATCGAAATTTCTTTAATTGATTAGCTAACTAGTACATAGAAAATGTGTATTTCTAACCTACGGGAAATGTGTAGTCAATTGCCCCAAATATACCCGTCCTTAATTGGAGAATTAGTTGTTACCTGTCACAGGACATATCCTACAGAGCAAGGCGTATTTATTAAAGTGGACGCATCGGCGAATTGCTACAACAAAGCATCTTTTTTGGAAACTTGATATGTCAAAATTTATAAGCAAGGAGAATAAAATTCGCCTTCTCTCCAAAGAGGTGTCGCTCTGCGGCACGCCTTTCGGACTCGGCTATAAAAAGGAGGCCCCTTATCATTGAGCTTAAACTTGAATCGGACGGCACTCATTGATATGTGAGAAGTTTGCCCCTGTTCCTTAGGGAAATGTTCATGGGCAAAATTTGCAGGTGCAGGATTGTGGCTATCTTCAGGCGCATAGTCCTTTTACCATTCCTGACTAATATATTGGGTTGCCCAAAAAGTAATTGCGGATTTTTCATATAGTCGGCGTTGACAAATTTTTTCACAGCTTGTGACCCTGTAATTGCATTCTTTCTTCTGTCAGTTATCAGCTGTAACTTTTAGCTTGCTTTAGAAAAAAAGTCTAAAAAAAGTATATTTGATTAAAGTTCATTCTAAGTTTTATTAAAAATGCATTTTCTTTTTTTTTAAAAATCCGCAATTACTTTTTGGGCAACCCAATAGCTTTAAATGGCAGATTGTAGGGAACTCTCCAACCCGCCTTACCGCCGTTTTGTCATGCATTTTGGCTTCTTCTTCATTCTAGTGTCTTACATTGTACTGACGTAAATTTTAGATGTGTTCTTTTGCCCTTTTTTAAACTATTTGGGGGCTACTCAATGGACCTAAGTTCGATGAGTGAAGCTTTCAGAGATTGAGGTTGTTAGACGCGTGCTGCCAATATTACCTAAGTTTAAGAACCATAACAGCAACAAACAAAAATCAATTAAAAAAATATTTTTTTAATTAAAACTTTAAAAAAAAAAATTTTTTTTTTAAAGTTTATATTTTGTAAGGCGCATTAAAAAAATTAATTGACGTATCAAATTCTATCAGCTGGGTTGATGCGGCCACCTGATTAATACGTCTTGCTACAGAGAATGAAAATTTTCAATTGTCATAACTTATGATTCTTAATTAGATTTTAAAAAGTCGCTTAATTTTGTTGTTAAAAATTGCTTATCCGTTAAATATATTTGCTAACTAATGTTATGTCCCTGAAAAAAATACTTGCAAAGTATACTCATCCTTTGCGAAGTGTCCCAGGACCTATCCTACGGTGTTAGAATGGTGGCAGTTCGTCACCTCGAGCGACAAACCTTTATAAAAGCGATGGGTTTTTTTTTCATGTTAGGGGACGAGAACTGCGACGGGTCCCTATCACCAGAGGACCTATCTCGTGATAGGTTTGGGACCTATCCCTTGACAGGTTTGGGACCTGTCCCATTTCCCGTAGGGTATGGACGCATGTTTTTGTTTTTTTTTTTTTTTTTTTTGATTATTTTGTGAGCAACTGTTGCAAAGTTCCGTTTGTACTCTTTGTAGTATGTCTGTGTATTTATGCAAAAATTTAGTTTTTTTTTATTAATTAATTTGCATATTTTATTGTTTTAATGCCACTACTCAAACTCACATTAATGGTTGAATGCTTTACCATCTTACCACTTACCACCTGCCACCTGTCTTATCTAACTACCACTTAGACCCTAAAAGTTATGATAGACCTCCCCTCCCCTACTGTATATCCTGTATTCAAAGTTAATATGCTCTGGCAAGATGAACGAAGTTTTTAGTGCATTATTTACATTAATAAGTTATATTTGAATATAGTGATGCTAAATGTAAAATATGTATTAATAATTGAGAACGTAAATTGTTATTTACTTTTTAGTAAATATAAAAAGAAAATAAATCATAAACCCCTAATATTGTTGAAAACTAAAAAAAGGCCAAATATGTTTTTTTTTTTTTAATTTTGTTATCATTTTGGTATGGTATCCACACCTGTGTTTTGAAATCATTTCTCCCCTTTATCTTTCACCGACCGCTGGCTGTTCGTTAGTTTGGTCTTGGTCATCCTGTTGCTGGTTGTGGTCCTCATGCTTTTTGTTATGGTTATCACACTCCTCTGCATTTTTCTGTTTCCCCATAAAATTTTCTTTTTAATACTCTCTCTCTCCCACTCTCTCTCTCTCTCTAAATATCTTTCTTTATGAATTAATTTTTATTTTCAGAGTATATCCATACGTTGGCGTATAAATATGTAATTTATAATAACATTATACAGAAAACAAGTTTAACATTTTAGTTGTGTTCAAAAACAAAACGATACAAAAAAAAAACCGAAACCAAAGCAAAAACAAAAATTGTGTTAACTACTAGTGTGTAATATTAATTTTTATCGAACATTTTAGACTGTGACACTTTCATCAATGTACGATGATGATTTTTTTTTTTAATTGTTTTTTTAGTATTTTATAGTGCAATTTTTTTAAAAGGAATGAAAATAAAATTTGTGCATTTTTTAATAAAATTATTTTCTGATTTTTTTCTAAACATTAACACATATTTAAAAGTTATAAATTTTTAATATTTTTTTAGTAATATTTTTTTTCTTATTTTTTTTTTGTATTTTTTAAACTATGCTTAACTAACTAAAAACTTGGCTCAACTGTGGTTTATTATTTACTACTACATTCTTAATTTAGATAAAACAAGTATAAAGGCATTCGTCCCGGCCGAACTTTTGATACCCACCACCTTGGATACACATATATATTGGGTTGCCCAAAAAGTGATTGCGGATTTTTTAAATTTTTTTTTTAAACTACCTTTCGTCTTAATACGCTATTAAAATGCATCATTTATTCCGATCTCCATGGGTATATGTATCAGCTATATTCAAATCTGGACCGATCTGGGCCAACTCGCTTTACCAAATTTCAACGAAAACGGACAATAAATACGCCTGTTATTGGCCCAACACCCTAAGTTGAGATACCCTAATTGAGAGAGAAATTTTAGCGAAATCGGACAATAATGCGACTTTTATGGGCACAAGTCTATATGGTCTATATGGCAGCTACATGCAAAACTGGACTGATAATAATAAAACAAGGATGTCGAGAGCCCTAACACAATTCACCGACCCAAATTTCAACGAAATCGGACAGATCGATCTATTGGGTTGCCTAAATAGTAATTGCGGATTTTATAAAAGAAAGTAAATGCATTTTTAATAAAACTTAGAATGAACTTTAATCAAATATATAATTGCCATTTTGTTCGATAACCTTTTGCCATCTTCCTGGCAAATTTAGTATTCCACGCTCATAGAACTTCTGGCCTTTATCTGCAAAAAACTGAACCAAGTGCGATTTTATAGCCTCATCATTGCCAAAAGATTTACCATTTAAGGAGTTCTGCAAAGATCGAAATAAATGGTAGTCTGATGGTGAAAGGTCAGGGCTATATGGTGGATGCATCAAAAGTTCCCAGCCAAGCTCACTCAGTTTTTGGCGAGTGACCAAAGATGTGTGCGGTCTAGCATTGTCCGGGTGGAATAAGACACCTTCACGATTGACCAATTCTGGTCGCTTCTCCTTGATGGCTGTATTCAATTTGTCCAATTGTTGACAGTCAACATCCGAATAAATCGTTTGGTTCCTTGGAAGCAGCTCAAAATATACCACACCCTTCCAATCCCACCAAACAGACAGCATAACCTTCTTTTGGTGGATATCAGCCTTTGAAGTGGTTTGAGCTGGTTCACCATGCTTGGACCATGATCGTTTTCGACTAACGTTGTTGTAAACAATCCATTTTTCAACTCCAGTTATGATTCGTTTTAAAAACGGATCGAATTCATTGCGTTTAAGGTGCATATCACAAGCGTTGATTCGGTTTGTTAAATGAATTTCTTTCAATACATGTGGTACCCATATTAAAATTGACGCCAAACAAACAAATGTAAACAAATTTTGGCGCACTTTTTTTCTAAAGCAAGCTAAAAGTAACAGCTGATAACTGACAGAGGAAAGAATGCAATTACAGAGTCACAAGCCGTTGAAAAAATTTGTAAACGCCGACTAAATTACTACTATATTACCGACAATTACTTTTTGGGCAACCCAATAGCTCCCATACAAACCGGTTTCTCGATTATGCTTATACGTTTCCTAGAAGCTTTAATTGGAGGCCACCGTAGCGCAGAGGTTAGCATGTCCGCCTATGATGCTGAACGCCTGAGTTCGAATCTTGGCGAGAACATCAGAAAAAAATTTTCAGCGGTGGTTTTCCCCTCTAATGCTGGCAACATTTGTGAGGCGTCGCACTGCGGCACGCCATTCGAACGCGGCTATACGAAGGAGGTCCCTTATCATTGAGCTTAAAATTGAATCGGACTGCACTCATTGATATGTGAGAAGTTTGCCGCTGTTCCTTAGTGGAATGTTCATGGGCAAAATTTGGAATTGGCAGAAGCTTTAATTTATGCTGGTTGAACAGAAGTTTTGTATTTGGAAAAAATTATGCCCTTCAACTAAGTTTAGTTTGTATACATTTTTAGTAGAATCCACGGGGGTGGGTTCCTAAAATTCAGCCCGTCCGAACTTAGCACGCTTTTACTTGTTTACCATAAGCAGGTTAAGTTTCAAGATGGGCTATATCAGATTATAGCTAGTTATAGCCATCATATAGATGGATCTTCATGTTAAAATTCTTGAGGGTAGTTAAGTCTCCGACTTACTCAAACTCCATAGCCATGTCTCGTACAATCACAGTTATTACAAAGAAATGGGTCACCTTTGAGTTTTGTTGTGACGCCTCGAAAATCATGGTCCTCAATTCGTTTGCGGGGGTCGTCAGAATTAAGGAGTTAGTTTTTTCATTGAAATTGATATTTTCTGCAATGGTGGGTCTCAACCATGACAAAAATACCAGGTTCTGAGTACAATTTTTTCTCGCGAAGTGCTACGAGTTTTGGTTCTGTGTGTGTGCTATAGTTAAGAACCATGGCACACACAAACAAGAAATTAGGGTTGCACTAATCACTGATTTTGACAGATAGTGCATTCAATATTTTGTTGTTGGGCAACTGCCACTACCTGTAAATGAATATATGTATCTTGGTCTTAACCATGTTTCAAGCCCCAGGTGATACCACGAAAAGGTCAGTGTGCTCAATTGAGATGCTTGAGGTACCAAGATAGGCCAGGACAAATGTAAGCCACAGGAGATACTAAGTAATCGATCTTGTCTTCAACGCCAATTTTCTTTTCTTAGGGTTGGTACTGAGTTCGCTTTTCGCGAAATTTTTTCGTGTTTACTTTTTTTAGACAAAAGATTTTGAAGCAAAAAAACTTGCAGATTTCATGCAGTGGGACATTCCCTAATAATTATTGAAACAATTTTAAAAAAAGTGTTATGTTATATGTTATCGTTGAGATTTTTGTATTGTTCCAAAAAAGTAATCGCGAAAAACATGGTTTTTTCAACTGTGAAAAACGACAGCCATTACAAAAAAAAATGTTCTTTATTTTTGGATTTTTTTTGCTAAATTATTATTCGTTTTTTTTGCAACAAAAATGTTTTATTACCATTTTGTCCAATGTCTGGTGTTAGAAAATTAGTATTGTATTTTCTTCTGGTGATGGTTATATTTTAATCCGTTTAATTAGCCTTTGACCATTTAATTTGGTTTAATATCATTTTTAAGCTTTTTTTCCATTGTGTTGGTATAAAATTTTAACATTCTTCAAAAGGACATCATATCGAATTTTAGTTTGAAAAACAAGCTGTGTCATCATGGCAGATTCCAAGAAACATCTCAAAAATCCAATTTGATATTAAAAACCAAATCTCTTTTAGAATTCCGATATGAATACTCGTCAAATGAATGCCAGTGGACCGAAAAAAATTGTAAATGGAGCCTTATAGGACGACGCCCTGCCTCCAAGTCCTATCTAAATTGGAACTTTAGGATCTTGAGGGGCCTAGACTATGTCAAACAAACAAACAACAGCAGCAGCTAAGACACCCATGCCACCTGAACACCTCCCGAGGCACAAAAGTACAACCCCAAACACGCCACCAAAACTACGAACCCAAAACAAATATGGCACCGGCTTTACCAAAACGCCAAAAGCAGCCCAAACAACAGCAACAGCCATCTGACACTGTGACGACGATATGCAATAAAAGAAAAAGATGCGATTCATTTGTTAACAGCACAAACTAAAATAGTGTGTGTTTAGTACTCTCCTACTTCCCCTCAAATCGATATCAGGAACTAAAGTATTTTTAATGTATTATTCTGTAACACTATTAAATAAAACTCACACACACACACACACACACATAGAGTTCTAAAAGAAAGCAACAAAAATTTAATATGAGAAAATTGCTTTAGTATGATTTATGATATGATGATTTAGTTTGTTATTAATTTTTTAAGTAAATGTCTGGTGTTGAAACGAGAACAGTAATCAAATAACACATGCAAACATATATTATATACTAAATATATAATAGTATTCATATATTTAATAAAGCGAAAAGAAAAATATCATGAAGTCCTTTAACACAAAAATTCAAGTCTCTGTACTGTCGGCTTAAACCATCAGGTAAGTATTCAAAAGGCTTTTTAGCTGGACACAGCAGAACTTCCATTGACATGACAGAACTTGGCCCAACAATTGCATTGGTTACTATGTATCGTAGCGCCTAAGACGCTGAACGCTTGGGTTCGAATCCTGGCGAAACCATCAGAAACAAGTAAAAAGGCGTTAAGTTCGGCCGAACTTTAGATACCCACCACCTCGGGTATATATGTAAACCATCTTTCGTCCAAATCCGGTGAAAAATGCATACCTTATGCCCCATGGCAGCTATATCGAAATATGGTCCGATTTGGATCAAATACTAATAAGTACAAGTCATTGTTCAATTGTGTATAACAAAATATTGGTATTTTAAGTAGCTACATCTCACAAGTAAAAGCGTGTTAAGTTCGGCCGAGCTGAATCTTATATACCCTCCACCATGGATCGCATTTGTCAAGCTTCTGACACGGTATCTCTTTTTAGGCACACAAAGGATAAAAGAAAATAATTGCTATGTTATTGGAACAATATCAAGTTATTGTTAATTTCAGACCATAATTGAACTGAATATTGAAGACCATAGTAGAAGTCATTGTGTAAAATTTCAGCCAAATCTAGTAAGAATTGCGCACTTTAGGGGCTGAAGAAGTAAAATAGGGAGATCGGTTTATAGGGGAGCTGTATTAGGCTCTAAACCGATTCATGCCATATTCGACACGTATGGTAAAGCTCATGAGAGAAGCCGTTGTACAAAATTTTAGCCAAATCGGATAATACTTGCGCCCTTTAGAGGCTCAAGAAGTCAAGACCCCAGATCGGTTTATATGGCAGTTATATCAGGTTATGGACCGATTTGAACCATTATGAATACAGTTGTTAGAAGTCATAACAAAACACCTCATGCAAAATTTCAGCTAAATCGGATAAGAATTGCTCCCTGTAGAGGCTCAAGAAGTCAAGACCCCAGATCGGTTTATATGGTTATGGACCGATTTGAACCATTCTTAATACAGTTGTTGGAAGTCATAACAAAACACGTTGTCGTCTTCGGAGTTTAACAACCAATATTTGTATTGTGAGCTTATTTTTTGAGGAAACACACTGAGGATTGCTCTAATCGTAGTTTTAGGACACGAACTTCAATTCTGAATGCTTTTCTCAAAAAATTTTGGGGCTTCCAATATTGAAAATTTTTATAGGCTAACCCATTGCTAAAAAAAACACGAAAAAAATCAAAAGTGAAAATTAGAAGAAAAGCCTCGACCCAATGATTCCTATTGGGATTTCAAATGCAGGGATGCTTTCCAATATTCGAAAATGTGACGGTGATACAGCATTTTCGAAGTGACATGGACTTTTCGGAGTTTAGCCATCAATTTTTCGATTGTGAGCTTGTTTTTTGAGGAAACACACTGCGGATTGCTCTGATCGTAGTTTTAGGACCCGAACTTCAATTCTGAATGCTTTTCTCAAAAAATTTTGTGGCTTCCAATATTGACAATTTTTATAGGCTAACCCCTTGCTCGAAAAAAACGAAAAAAATCAAAAGTGAAAATTGGAAGAAAAGCCTCAACCCAATGATTCCTATTCGGATTTCAAATCCAGGGATGCCTTCCAATATTCAAAATTCGAAAATGTGACGGAGATATAGCATTTTCGAACAGACATGGACTTTTCGGAGTTTAGCCACCAATTTTTCGATTGTGAGCTTGTTTTTTGAGGAAACACACTGAGGATTGCTCTGATCGTAGTTTTAGGACCCGAACTTCAATTCTGAATGCTTTTCTCAAAAAATTTTGTGGGTTCCAATATTGAAAAATTTTATAGGCTAACCCCTTGCTCGAAAAAAAACGAAAAAAATCAAAAGTGAAAATTGGAAGAAAAGCCTCGACCCAATGATTCCTAGTCGGATTTCAAATCCAGGGATTCTTTCCAATATTCGAAATTCGGAAATGTGACGGAGATACAGCATTTTCGAACTGACATGGACTTTTCGGAGTTTAGCCACCAATTTTTCGATTGTGAGCTTGTTTTTTGAGGAAACACACTGAGGATTGCTCTAATCGTAGTTTTAGGACCCGAAATTCAATTCTGAATGCTTTTCTCAAAAAATGTTGTGGCTTCCAATATTGACAATTTTTATAGGCTAACCCCTTGATCGAAAAAAATCAAAAGTGAAAATTGGAAGAAAAGCCTCGACCCAATGATTCCTGTTCGGATTTCAAATCCAGGGATGCTTTCCAATATTCGAAATTCGAAAATGTGACGGAGATACAGCATTTCGAACTGACATGTACTCTTCGGAGCTTAGCCACCAATTTTTCGATTGTGAGCTTGTTTTTTGAGGAAACACACTGAGGATTGCTCTGATCGCAGTTTTAGGATCCGGACTTCAATTCTGAATGCTTTTCTCAAAAAATTTTGTGGCTTCCAATATTGACAATTTTTATAGGCACCCCTTGCTCGAAAAAAAACGAAAAAAATCAAAAGTGAAAATTGGAAGAAAAGCCTCGACCCAATGATTCCTAGTCGGATTTCAAATCCAGGGATTCTTTCCAATATTCGAAATTCGGAAATGTGACGGAGATACAGCATTTTCGAACTGACATGGACTTTTCGGAGTTTAGCCACCAATTTTTCGATTGTGAGCTTGTTTTTTGAGGAAACACACTGAGGATTGCTCTAATCGTAGTTTTAGGACCCGAAATTCAATTCTGAATGCTTTTCTCAAAAAATTTTGTGGCTTCCAATACTGACAATTTTTATAGGCTAACCCCTTGCTCAAAAAAAACCAAAAAAAATCAAAAGTGAAAATTGGAAGAAAAGTCTCGACCCAATGATTCCTATTCGGATTTCAAATCCAGGGATGCCTTCCAATATTCGAAATTCGAAAATGTGACGGAGATACAGCATTTTCGAACAGACATGGACTTTTCGGAGTTTAGCCACCAAGTTTTCGATTGTGAGCTTGTTTTTTGAGGAAACACACTGAGGATTGATTTAATCGTAGTTTTAGGACCCGAACTTCAATTCTGAATGCTTTTCTCAAAAAATTTTGTGGCTTCCAATACTGACAATTTTTATAGGCTAACCCCTTGCTCAAAAAAAACCAAAAAAAATCAAAAGTGAAAATTGGAAGAAAAGTCTCGACCCAATGATTCCTATTCGGATTTCAAATCCAGGGATGCCTTCCAATATTCGAAATTCGAAAATGTGACGGAGATACAGCATTTTCGAACAGACATGGACTTTTCGGAGTTTAGCCACCAAGTTTTCGATTGTGAGCTTGTTTTTTGAGGAAACACACTGAGGATTGCTCTTGTTCGTTATCTGATGGGGGGGCGCACCCTCCTCTTTACCCTAATTTTGAAAAATACCAGATTTCGGAGATGAGTGAGTCGAGTTAAACGAAAGATTGATTACACTCTTATAGTAACTTGGAATTAAAAATTTTAAATTCAAATTTGGAGACAAGTATAAAAGGGGGCGCCCCAAGCCGGAATATATGCGGATCACTACAATATGGAACTAAAATGAAAGGTATTCGAGAGATCGATTCTGATATCCATTTTTAGGACCAATGGGGGACACATTTATTGACCATGGTAATATTATTTCGGGACCAAGTGTCTGGTGTCCGCCCATCCACAAAACGTCCCACAATAAAACTTATTTACTGACCATGGCAATGAAAGCCTTAAACAAAGTTTATTAGAGAATGAAAGAAAAGCGCTACGAAGACGGCCCGGAAAATATTTCATATTTTTTTTTTTAATTTATTTATTTTTTATTATTTTTATTTGGTTTTTTATTAATAAAAATATTGGGAAACAAGAAAATAATAATAATAAAGATATACAATAATAATAATAATAATATAATAATAACTAAACTAAATAACATTTATACAAGTAAACAATATAATAATCGTATCATGATCGTATATAATATATTATGATATAATATCAGATTATATACTACCTTCGTTCAATCATTCATTAATGTTATATGCATGGATATGTGTGTAATTTTATATATAAATAACATTTTTACTATTGCAGCACTTTATTTTGTTTTGATTTTGCGTTCAACTTTAACTTTATTAGAGATTTTGAAAGGTTTTAGATGGATGGGTGGAAGCAAAAAATCTATTGCTACCCTTCCACCAAGTTTCATTCCTACAAAATGCATAAAGTTGAAAAATTCGAGTTATTTATATGCTATCACTTTGTTGCAGAAATTTACAAACAAATATGAAAAATATTGAAATACATTTTTTCAATTATATTAGCTAAGGTGATGCTTTGTGCTTGAATGCCAACAAGTTGTAGGGAAAGTATTTTTTGATTATAGACAATATTTTTGTGGTTTGTATGTGAAACCACCACTATTTTTCTTTCCTGTAAACAACCGCATACACAGCTTATATTGACATTCAATCACTTGTTCATTTAATGCATGTACATCATTACCAAAAGACCAAATTCATAACATTTATGAAAAAGTTCATAGTTCATGCGGAATGTGTTGTGTTGATAAACCTTCGTATTTTTTTTTTTTTGTTTTTTTTATGAATACAGACTTAGATTATTTAGAAAACGAGTTTATAATCTTACATCTTAAAACATTTTAACTTTAAGGCGAAGAAATTGGTAGAGAATCAATCTATTACATCATTTCAAAAAGGCCCTATGCTGGTGGGGCTTTTGAAAATGTTGAACATTTTATGTATAATAGATTAGTGATGGTTTTTGTTTTATCTATCCCTTTATACAAAACAACTGGCTACTTATTCTTGGGGCTTGATTGATTGATTGTTCGCTTGCTGTTGTTGGTTTTTCAACTTATTTTCAACTTATCCTATCATTTCCTTAAGGGATCCAAACTTTCCAAGGTGAAATCATCTACAGACATTTTGCTAATTTTCTGTGGGAAAATACTGTGGTTGCCACTATTCGATGTATCGAATGGATCCGAACCAAAGAGATCGGCCAGATTGTTGTTGCCATTGCTCATAAGATTGTTGATGGCATTTGGTGTTGTTGTTGTAGTTGAACTATTAGTTACCGAGGTGCTGCGTCGTGATGCAGAGATTTTTGGTGGTGGAGCCACTGGAAATGCACATAGTAAAGCAAAATATGATTAGATGTAGTTGTATTTTTTAAATAAATCAAAAGAAATATTTAAATGAGAAAAAAAAAACAAGTAAAAAGGCGTTAAATTCGGCCAGGTCGAACTTTGGATACCAAACCACCTTTCATCAAAATCCGGTGAAATATGCATAACTTATGCCCCATAGCAGCTATATCGAAATATGTTCTAATTTGGACCAAATTCTAACAAGCCATTGTTCAATTTTGTATAACAAAATACTCATCTTTTTTGTAGATTTATCTAAAAATAAACCGATCTGAAGCATATACGACAAGGATCTTGAAAAGCCTAACATAAGTCACTGTGTCAAATTTCAGCGAAATCGTATTATAAATACGCCTTTTATGGGCCCAAAACCCTAAATCGAGATATCGGCCTATATGTCAGCTATATGCAAATCTTGATCGATCTAGGACAAATTGCAGAAATATATCGAGGGGCTTAACCTAACTCACTGTCCCAAATTTCGGCGACATCGAACAATAAATGCTCCTTTTATGGGACCAAAACCTTAAATCGAGAGATCAGTCTATATGGCAGCTATATCCAAATCTGGACCGATCTGGACCAAATTGAAGAAGGATGTCGAAGGTTCTGACACAACTCACTGTCCCAAATTTCGGCGACATTGGACAATAAATGCGCCTTTTATGGGCTCAAAACCTTAAATCGAGAGATCGGTCCATATGGCAGCCATATCCAAATCTAGACCGATCTGGACCAAATTGAAGGAGGATGTCGAAGGGCCTAACACAACTCACCGTCCCAAATTTCGGCGACATTGGACAATAAATGCGCCTTTTATGGGCCCAAAGCCTTAAATCGAGACATCGATCTATATGACAGCTACAATATATCCAAATCTGGAACGATCTGGGCCAAATTGAAGAAAGATGTCGAGGAGCCGAACACAAATCACTGTCCCAAATTTCAGCAAAATCGGATAATAAATGTGTCTTTTATGGGCCTAAGACCCTAAATCGACGGATCGGTCTATATGGCAGCTATATCCAAATCTGAACCGATCTGGACCAAATTGAAGAAGGATGTCGAAGGGCCTAACACAACTCACTGTCCCAATTTTCAGTAAAATCGGATAATAAATGTGGCTTGTATGGGCCTAAGACCCTAAATCGGGGGATCGGTTTATATGGGGGCTATATCAAGATATAGTCTGATATAGCCCATCTTCAAACTTAACCTGCTTATGGACAAAAAAAAAGAATCTGTGCAAAGTTTCGGCTCAATTTCTTTACTTTTAAAGTCTGTAGCGTGATTATAGCAGAGAGACGGACATACGGACGGACATGGCTAGATCGTCTTAGATTTTTACGCTGATCAAGTATATATAGACTTTATAGGGTCGGAAATGAATGGATTGGCGGAACCCTAGTACTGCCATCTGGAAGATCATGTTACACGAATGGATCAAAGCTAGAGAAGAGAGTGGGCCTGGGGGTCTACATTGAGAACCCAGGGACTGAGATGTGTTTTAGACTGCCTAATCATAATACGGTCCTGCAGGCAAGTGATAGCATGTGTAGGGCATACGGGGAAGATGATGAAATGTTGGAGAATTTTCTATGTCATTGCCCGGCTTTCGGGGCTAACAGGTACCAGCACTTAGGTTGGGACACAATACCAGACTTGAACCAACTTAGGGACGTAGCAAGAAAAACAATTAAGGATTTTTGTTGTTGTTGTTGTTGTAGCCACATTTTCATGTGGAGGGGGCGATCCTCGTCCAGCTCCTGTAAGTGAGCAAGCTTGTTCCGGTCCAAAGGACCGTTGACCGCGGGAACAGGGTGGCCAAATAGCCCGTCTTGTCATATCGAGCATGATAGGCACTCAGTATTTGTGCAAGAGCCGGTGCCACCCGACTTCTCACTGTGACTCTCCGCTCG
The DNA here is from genome assembly GCF_963082655.1 of Stomoxys calcitrans. NCBI lineage: Eukaryota > Metazoa > Arthropoda > Insecta > Diptera > Muscidae > Stomoxys > Stomoxys calcitrans. The sequence goes on from NC_081556.1 coordinate 119,281,712, forward strand.
ATACGGCTGATTGTCCGCGACTGCCGTTGCAGCTACTCCGTATGGGGCATTCGACTATCCGCAACCTGTGGACGCGCCCGGTATCTCACAGCTAAGATTCTCGTAACAGCAATAAACACCATACAGATTAGCCGTGCCGGGCAGCATTCTGGTAGCACGGAATTCCTACCATAGATTTTCTTCTTCAAGGTTTCCTTTTCTTTTGTATTTAGGGCGCACAACAAGTCGATTACTGGCTTAGTTACAACAACTGAGCCAGATATAGTTCCCATATTTTAGCAGAATTCATGGTGGTGCGTTACCAAGACTCGGCTCGGCCGAACTTAGCACGCTTTTACTTGTTTATGCGATTGCTTTTCTACTTACACAATGGTGGTGTTATGGTCAACTCCGTGAAACTGTTGTTGGTGTTATTGCTTATAATGCCGGAGTTATGGATGTTGTTGCCGTTGTGATTGTTATTCAGGAATTTATTATCATTGTTGTTGTAGAACAATTGTTGGCCAAATGAGTTGGAGGGTTCAAAGCCAAACAAATCATTGGTAAGATTTTTACCACCACTGCCGGTGCTATTGCCATCGGTGGTAGACTCGTCAGCTCGAGGATCAAAATCACTATCTGAGTCGGAATTCAATAGAAGCTCTTCCAGTTTTTGGGTATTGCCATTGTTATTGGTCCCCGACTTGGACATGGACATGTTATTGCGTGGCGGTACAGCGGGTAAGAACAGAGACGATTTTAAAGAATTCGATGAATTTGAATTGGTATCGATCAAGAGAGTCTTATCATCATGATTCGATAGACCATTAGTGCCATTGGTGAGATTGGTGGAGGATTGCAAGTCTCCATTGGTGATGTTAGTCTGTGGTGGTACTTCGAGTATATCCTTGATGCCTTGATTAAACAGATACGAATCCAATTGGGATTTGTTAAGCTTCTGTGAAAGATCTTTCAGGCGATCCTTGTAGAGACTGACAGTTTTCTCCAAATCGGCAATCTGTTGTTGCGCTTTGCCCAATTCTGATTTTTCGGTGTTGTTAACATATTTTCTAAAAAAAAAATGAGGAAAAATGGATTAGACATTTTTTTTCTTGTTTAATTTTTTTCTTTCGCTCACCTAAAAGCCAATTCAAATGCCTGACCTATGGTCAATGTTATATCCGAGGCCAATTTATTTGATATGAATACAAAACATTCATGTGTTTCCTCGCCTGATGAGGACTGTGTGGAACCATCCGGACTACTGCCTCGGCCATTTGAGTTATTATCGCCTGGTGATTTAACCGTTTTGGCTATAAAACTAAAGAATTTCTTGACACCTTTCTCATCGGCACAGTACGATATATTGTGCAAGGGAAACTGATGCAGAATCTTTTGCGTTCTGGGCTCTTGCACGGCAACGCCATCTACACTAATGGTGATTTCGACTTTTTTGAATTTCTCTTGGGTTCCTGTTTCCGCCTTCTTCATTTGCTGGGCAAATTGTAATTTCCTTATGGTGTCCTTGACGACTTCAATACCCTTTGGCTGATCCACCGAAACATTGCCAAAGAACTGCGAAAAAAGAGATTGGAGAGTTTGAGTTTAAGTTGTGCCCTCTATTGAAAGTTGTCTTAACTTACTTTGACTAGATAGACTACATGACCATTTACTAGAGCTTCAGGTGTGTGTAACCAATTGCGTTTGGCTGCCTTGCTATCTTCCTTATTAGCACCATTTTTAGTTTCTGTTGTTTCCGATTCTTTGTCTTTGTCTTTATTGGCATTGTTGTTTTGTTTATTCCAAAACTTTAACTGAGATATTTTCGCCGTCTTCTCCATAATGCGTCTTGAGGAAGCGAATTAGGGAAATCTGCAAAGATAAATTGAGGAAAAAAATTAAATTGGCAAATTATAACAAAATGTTGAATCAAAGGTGAAAGAAAGTGTAGTTCCTGAATTTAACATCCTGATCCTGATGAGCATAAGCCATCAAACACTCAGAGACAATCATGCCTATGTCCTTGTCCTTGCCGGACAGATCTGACAGTTTAGTGTATAATTTTGAAAAAATTTTCTATAGAAATAAAATTTTGACAAAATTTTCTATAGAAATAAAATTTTGACAAAATTTTCTATAGAAATAAAATTTTAACAAAATTTTCTATAGAAATAAAATTTTAACAAAATTTTCTATTGAAATAAAATTTTGCCAAAATTTTCTATGGAAATAAAATTTTGCCAAAATTTTCTATAGAAATACAATTTTAACAAAATTTTCTATAAAAATAAAATTTTGACAAAATTTTCTATAGAAATAAAATTTTGACAAAATTTTCTATAAAAATAAAATTTTGACAAAATTTTCTATAAAAATAAAATTTTGACAAAATTTTCTATAAAAATAAAATTTTGACAAAATTTTCTATAAAAATAAAATTTTGACAAAATTTTCTATAAAAATAAAATTTTGACAAAATTTTCTATAAAAATAAAATTTTGACAAAATTTTCTATAAAAATAAAATTTTGACAAAATTTTCTATAAAAATAAAATTTTGCAAAATTTTTCTATAAAAATAAAATTTTGACAAAATTTTCTATAAAAATAAAATTTTGACAACATTTTCTATAGAAACGCAAAAATATAATTCGTTTCACGTAAACGCAATTTCAATCCTAATATAGACCGATCTGAACCATATATGACACGGTTGTCGAAAAGCTTAATATAAGCCACTGTCATAACGCAACTCACTGTCCTAAATTTTGGACAATATTGGACAATAAATGCGATTTTTATGGCGTCAAGACCTTAAATCGAGAGATCGGTCTATATGGCAGCTATATTCAAATCTGGACCGATCTGGGCCAAATTGAAGAAGGATATCGAAGGGCCTAACACAGCTCTCTGTCCTAAATTTCGGCGAAATCGGATGCTTAATGCACCCTTTACCCAAGACCTTAAATCGAGAGATCGGTCTCTATATCCAAATCTCAACCGATCAGTGCCATATTCAAGGAAAATGTCGAGGGACCTTACACAACTCTCTGTCCCAAATTTCGGCGAAATCAGATACTGATTGCGCCTTTTATGGGCCCAAGACCTTAAATCGAGAGATCAATCTATATGGCAGCTAAATCCAAATCCGCACCGATCTGGGCCAAATTGCAGAAAGATGTTGAGGGACCTTAAACAACTCACTGTACCAAATTCCCGCTACATCGAACAATAAATGTGTCTTTTATGGGTCCAAGACCTTAAATCGAGAGATCGGTTTATATGGGAGCTATATCCAAATTTGGACCGAACTGGGCCAAATTGTAGAAAGATGTCGAGGAACCTAACACAACTCACTGTTTTAAATTTAGGCAAAATCGGACAATAAATGCGCCTTTTATTGGTCCAAGACCTTAAATCAAGAGATAGGTCTATATGGCAGCTATATCCAAATCTGGACCGATCGGGGCCAAATTGAAGAAGGATGTCGAGTGGCCTAACACAACGCACTATCCCAAATTTCAGCGAAATCGGATAATAAATGTGGCTTTTATGGGCCTAAGACGTTAAATCGGCGGATCAGTTTATATGGGGGGTTATATCACGATAAAGTCCTATATAGCTCATCTTCGAACTTAACCTGCTTATGGATAAAAAAGGAATCTGTGCAAAAATTTCAGCGAAATATCTTTATTGTTAAAGACTGTAGTGTGATTTCAACAAATAGACGGACGGACCTAGCTAGATCGTCTTAAATTTTTACGCTGATCAAGAATATATATACTTTATAGGGTCGGAAATGGAAATTTCGATGTGTTGCAAACGGAATGACAAAATTAATATACCACCATCCTTCGGTGATGGGTATAAAAACGTTGGGCTTTGTTTACGATAAAACTACATGTTGTTTGCGATAACTTCTTGCAAGAATTTGTGACAAATATAAAGTTTTTTTATATTACCACCATAGGATAGGATATTCTAATCTAGTCACTCCCTTTGTAACACCTCGATATATTGATCTAGGACCCCATAAAGTGTATGTATTTGTGATCGTCTCGACATTCATGTCCGTTTGTCCGTCCGTCCGTCTGTCGAAATCACGATAGCGGTCGAACACGTAAAGCTAGCCGCTAAAAATTTTGCACTGATATTTACTATTGATGTAGGTCGTTGGGAATTGCAAATGGGCCCTATCGGTTCAGCTTGGATATAGCTCCCATATAAAACGATCTCCCAATTTGACTTCTTGACCCCTGGCAGCCATAATTTTCATCCGATTTGGCTAAAATTTTGCACATAGTGTTATGTTATAACTTCCAACAACTGTGACAAGTACCGTCCAAATCGGTAAAGAACCTGATATAGCTCTCATACACTGGAAGACACAATTTTTGTCCAATTTGGCTGAAATTTTGCACATAGGGCTCAAATGAATGGTGTTTGGGGGTAGAGCACGAAATTGATATACATTTTCGGGTCTACGTTTTTGGGTTCCACTCTACACCCATCAAACACCACCCTGGGTGCTATCCTACTCCCAAATCCCAAAAATTGACCCTCCCCCTTACCCTAATTTTCAGAAACGCCAGATCTCGGAGATGGGTGGTGCGATTTAAGCGAAATTTTGTGTGCACTCATATAGTACCCTAAAAATAAAAATGTGGTATCCAAATTTCGGATGGGGTACCTAGGGGGGCTGCCCCACCCTAAAACCTACCAAACATATACTTAGACTAATCACGACAATATGGGACTCAAATGAAAGGTATTTAGGATAAGGGGGACCACCCCAACCCCCAAAACACCCCTAAATCTGATATATTTACCGACCATGGCAATATGGGACTCAAATGAAAGGCATTTGAGAGTAGAATACGAATCTGATATCCAAATGTGATGTCAATATTCGGGAAAAGTGTCTATGGGACCACCCCACCCCCACAACACCACCCAACCCCCAAAACACTCCTAAATCGGACATATTTACCGATCATGGCAATATGGGACTCAAATTAAAGGTATTTGCGAGTAGAATACGAATCAGATATCCAAATGTGGGACCACGTTTCTGGGGGTCCACCCCTTCCCCAAAACACCCCCAAACAGGACTTATTTACTGATCATGGGAATATGGGGCTTAAATAAAAGGTATTTGAGTGTATAATTAGAATCTGATATCCAAATATGGGACCAAGTGTTTGGGGTCCCATCCCCCAAAGGGGAAAAATTTACGACCATATCTATATGTGGCTCAAATGAAAGGGCTTTGAGAGTAAAGCACGAATCTGATATCAATATTCGGGAAAAGCGTCTATGGGGCCACCCCACCCCCACGACACCACCCAAATAGGAAATATTTGCTGTCTATTGCAATATGAGGCTCTAATAAGAGGGTTTTTAGAGTAGAACACGAATCCGATATATGTTTTCAAGGCCAACTCACTGAGTGGCCGCCCATCCCCCAAAATACCCCCCAAGCCGATCATGTTTGCCGACTATGGAAATATGGGGCTCAAATTAAAGGTATGTGGGAGTAGACCACGTATCTGATATCAACATTAGGGACCAACTGTCTAGGGGACTTCCCACCACCATAACAACTCCCAAATTGGACGTATTTGCTTACCAAGACAATTTGGATCTTAAAGAGAGTGGAACTAGATATTTATAGTTTTTAGGGCCAATACCCCAAACCGGGCATATTTGCTGACTTTTGCAATAAGGAGTTTAAATAAGATTTGAAAACGAATGTGATATTTAATTTTGAGGCCAATATGGGGTTCAAATAAATGATATATAGATATATGCGAATAGAGCACGTTGCTGATATATTTTCCGGGCTTAGTGTTTGGGCGACCACCCCTATCCCCGAAACACCCCTAAATAGGCCATATTTACAGACCATGTGGATGTGGAGCTTAAATGAAAGGTATTGGGGGTAGAGCAAGAATTGATACCCAGTTATATGGGGGTCAAACAAATGATATATAGATATATGAGAATAGAGCACGTTGCTGATATATTTTCCGGGATTAGTGTTTGGGGGACCACCCCAATCCCCAAAACACCCCTAAATCGGCCATATTTACCGACCATGTCAATGTGGAGATTAAATGAAAGGTATTGGGGGTAAAGCAATTATTGATACCCACTTTCGGGACCAATTTGCTGGGGGTCTACCCCTTTCCCAAAATACCCCACAAACAGAAATTTTTTACTGACCATCGCAATATGGCGCTCAAATAAAGGTATTTGGAATAGAATACGAATTTGATATCCAAATGTAGGACCATGTATTTAGGGCATCACCCCTTCCCAAAAACATCCCGCAAAGGGAACAATTTTTCGACCATGCAAATATGTGGCTCAAATGAAAGGTATTTGAGAATAAAAAAAGAATTTGATAACCTATTGGGTTGACCAAAAAGTAATTGCGGATTTTTTAAAAGAAAGTAAATGCATTTTTAATAAAACTTAGAATGAACTTTAATCAAATATGCTTTTTTTACACTTTTTTTCTAAAGCAAGCTAAAAGTAACAGCTGATACCTGACAGAAGAAAGAATGCAATTACAGAGTCACAAGCTGTGAAAAAATTTGTCAACGCCGACTATATGAAAAATCCGCAATTACTTTTTGGGCAACCCAATATTTTGGGGCCATATGTTTAGGGGACGCCTCATCGTGTAAACTCCCCTAAACTAATGGCAATATGGGGTTTAAATAAATGGTTTTTGAAAGAAGAGCACGATGTTGATATTTTTTCAGGGCCAAGTGTCTGGGGGACCACCTCACCCCCGAAAACACCCCTAAATCAGATATCATGAGAATATCGGGCTGAAATTAAGCATTTTAAGAATGGAGTACACCTTATACCAATAAAGATCATATGGGATTCAGATAAAGGCACTTATATTGTTAAACAATTAGTCATTAGCGATATACTATTTTCGTAGCATGGTATTTCACTAAAAGCTCTTTAATTGTCGAAAATAAATATTCCAAAGAAACTTTTGTTCCATATAAAGTAAAAGAATGCGCAGCGGAGCGGGCCCGGGTCAGCTTGTCTTCCATAAAAATAAAAAAACAAAAGTTATTGCTACTTTATGTTTCTTCAATTTCAAATAAAAAAGTACCCATTTGTTCCTCCAACAAAAAACCACTATTAAATGCAACCTTAAAATATGCTTCTATTGTATTTAAATGAAATTCTTTTGAATTAATTTTTAAAATTAATATTCTTATAATAAAATAAAAAGTTGAAAGCGTTTAACACATCTATTTTAATCTCATGTTTGCGGAAGAAGAACAGCAATCCATAGAAATATTGCCATGCCTTTGTTCATCAGGGAAGGGGAACAAAGAAAAAGTGCCCATCACACATGCGATTTAAATAAATTAGAAAACTACTGCGGTGAATGTCCATTAAGTGTTGGCAGCGACTGTGGTGGTGCATGTTTGCTCCTCACTTCTCGACATCTTTAATTAATTGCTGAGGTTTGTTTAGTTTTATTTTTTACAGCATTTTATATTTATTCATCGTTATTATTCTAATCTTAAGTGACGGGCTATTTGATCAACACTCCCTCATTGTGATGATAAGTTTAGAAAAAAATAAAAAAAACACATAAATTGTAAGTGCATTTAAATGAGTGAGAGAAAAAAAAACTGCTATCGGTGTCACGTTAATGTCCATGCTCAGTTCTAAAAATTAATTAAATATTTACAACTTAACAAACAGATGATGCTGGGCTTTGTGATGTGCCACAAGTGGTTATGCCTTTACTTGCGGTGTAGCTTGAATAAAGTTTTATAATTCAATAAAAAAAAACAAAATTGTAAAATTTAATGAATATGCACATGCACATCTAACTAAAATAGCTTCTGAAAAACTCAAACAATATAATAAAAAAAAACTTTTAAATGAAGTCATTAACACACTGAACAATTTCATATAGAAAAAACTGGCAGTCTGCATTCCATCACGAAATGCTTAATTTGAGGGATATTAATTCAAAATTATCCCTAGGGTAAAAAGTTTCAAACAAAATATTCCATAGAAAAATACATATTACAATTGGATAGGTTACGAAAAACTATTGGCTTGCCCAAAAAGTAATTGCGGATTTTTCATATAGTCGGCGTTGACAAATTTTTTCAACGGCTTGTGACTCTGTAATTGCATTCTTTCTTCTGTCAGTTATCAGCTGTTACTTTTAGCTTGCTTTAGAAAAAAAGTGCGCGAAATTTTGTTTGGCTTCAATTTTAATATGGAGCCCACAAAGGAGTATTTTCGTCATATTTTACTTTATTATTTCCGTAAAGGAAAAAACGCGGAGCAGGTTGCTAAAAAGTTACGAGATGTGTATGGTGATAAAGCCTTAAAAGGAAGCCAGTGTCAAAATTTGTTTCGCAAATTCCGTTCTGGAGATTTTTCACTTAACGATGAGCCACGTTCAGGTCGGCCAAATGCAGTTGATGATGACCAAATCAAAGCATTAATCGAATTGGATCGTCATGTAACTGAGCATGAGATAGGAGAGAAGTTAAATATACCAAAATCAACCGTTCATTATCACATAAAAAGTCTTGGACTGGTGAAAAAGCTTGATATTTGGGTACTACATGTGTTGAAAGAAATTCATTTAACAAACCGAATCAACGCTTGTGATATGCAGCTTAAACGCAACGAATCATAACTGGAGATGAAAAATGGATTGTTTACAATAACGTTAGTCGAAAACGATCATGGTCCAAGCATGGTGAACCAGCTCAAACCACTTCAAAGGCTGATATCCACCAAAAGAAGGTTATGCTGTCTGTTTGGTGGGATTGGAAGGGTGTGGTATATTTTGAGCTGCTTCCAAGGAACCAAACGATTAATTCGGATGTTTACTGTCAACAATTGGACAAATTGAATACAGCCATCAAGGAGAAGCGACCAGAATTGGTCAATCGTAAAGGTGTAATATTCCACCAGGACAACGCTAGACCGCACACATCTTTGGTCACTCGCCAAAAATTGAGTGAGCTTGGCTGGGAACTTTTGATGCATCCACCATATAGCTCTGACCTTGCACCATCAGACTACCATTTATTTCGATCTTTGCAGAACTCCTTAAATGGTAAAACTTTCAGCAAAGATGAGGCTATAAAATCGCACTTGGTTCAGTTTTTTGCAGATAAATGCCACAAGTTCTATGAGCGTGGAATACTTAATTTGCCAGGAAGATGGCAAAAGGTTATCGAACAAAATGGCAATTATATATTTGATTAAAGTTCATTCTAAGTTTTATTAAAAATGCATTTACTTTCTTTTAAAAAATCCGCAATTACTTTTTGGGCAACCCAATATTTGTAAAGTGTTTGCTAAGGAATTATGCAACAAAACCAGTGAGAAAAGGCTAAAGTCAGTCGGAGCTGACTAATAGCCTGCTATATATAATACTGTATATCGGCCGTAGAAGCACACATCGATGTGCATATGTACATATATGGGAGTCATATATATCTTACATGACCCAGGCCTTCGAGGACCCTGCCTATTATCCAACAAATACCTCATCTTTAACCCATTTCATATCAGTGTGAGTGTTAACACGGTAAGGAAAGGCAAAGTCGGGCGGAGCCGACTATATAATACCCTAGACCAACTAGTGTACGTACATATAATTTTTATATGTAGGACTTATTCATTCTTTTGCGCTTCTTTAGTTTGGTCACAAAATTTCATTTTGTTGTTGGTTATTATTTTTTATTTCTTGCTTCTATTTCTAACAAAACAACAAAAACACTTTAAAGAGTCTCAACATTTGTGGTGTGTTAAATGTATCAAGGGGCGGGCTGCAATGATCGCGATTTCGGCCTTTGCCAAGGGCCTCGTCAGACTGCTATGCCAACAAAAGATTACATGCTTCCACCTACCCACTAATTAGTGAGCAGTGCAATGGTAGAAGCATAGGGTATAAATGAAAGTATTAGGGAGTAGACTACGAATATGGTCTGGAAGGAGAAAAAGGCTATAGAATTTGTTGATATCGTAAGGGGGCGTACCCTCCCCGTTACCCCAAAACGCACCACCCAAACATTAAAGTGGACCGATCGGGACAATAGGGGACTTAAATGAAAGGTATTAGGGAGTAGATTGAGAATATGGTCTGGTAGGAGCAATAGGCTACACAATTTGTTGATTTCGAAGGGGGCGGACCTTCCCCCTTACCCCAAAAGCGCCACCCAAAAATAGAAGTAAATCGATTGAGACAATATGGGACTAAAATAAAAGGTATTCGAGAGTAGAGTACTAACTTGATAATAAACATTGGGTCCAGCTTCCTAGGGGTGATATCACCGACCCAAAATCCCTCAAGTAGGCACAATGGACGATAATGACAATATGGGACTCAAATGAAAGGTATTAGGGAGTAAATTGGGAATACGGTCTGAAAAGAGCAATAGGCTATATAATTTGTTGATAACGGAAGGGGAGCGGATACTCACCCTTACCCCAATAGCACCACCCAAAAATAAAAGTGACGCAAATGAAAGTTATTCGAAAATAGAGTACTAATAGGCTATGTAAATTGTTGATACCCGAAAGGACACTTCCCCTTACCTCAATAGCACCACCCAAAAATAAAAGTGAACCGATGGGGATAATATGGGACTCAAATGAAAGTTTTTCTGAGTGGAGTAAGAATTTGATATTAAAAATTTGGTTAAGTACGGCGACGGACCGAAAACCCACTCAAATGGGCATTTTGGACGATTATGACATTATGGAACAGCAAAATTTCTCCCCAAATGGGAATATTTGCCAATCATGGCTATATAGCGTACAAATAAAGGGTATAGTATTCGAGAGTAGATAAACAAATTGTTCTGGGGAGATTGATATGGTACTAAGAAAAAAAAACATATTTTTGCGTGGTGTTAATCAGGGCGCAGCAGAGCGGGCCCGGTTCAGCTAGTTCCATATAAATCCAAAATTTTGATTTGATTTAGTTCACCTATAGCGAAAAGGTATCACATATCACGAACATTTGATAGATTCCTACCAAAATTGGTAGGTTTTTATTCTCTTGGTAGGTTGGTAGGTAGACCTCAATTTTTGGTGTAGATCTTTCTAACATAAAAAAACCAAGTTAATTACTGAAAAAATCCACATGAATGAGTCACTCGTTAAGAGCGCAGAATAAAATCATGGACATCGAGGGTCCAAATACTGTTACAAGGGTTCTCAATGCTTCAAATTTCAGGAAAAAGTGCATAGGCTCTGATATTGACTATAACTGGTAGAAGTTTTAAGGTCGGGACATTTTGCAAATTCTGGGTAGTAAATGTGACTTTTGTGCATTCAAAGCCTTTAATCGGAAAACAGGGCTATATGGTAGGTGCGTACAAATAGGGTCAGATCTGGTTCATACTCATATGTTGAGGGGTCCAAACCCGGCAGGGTTGTACATTGAAATCGGGCCAAAATACGAGATTTCTTTTCGGGAGGTCGGTATAAAGTGTTCTATATCAAGAAAATATATAGGAGGCCACCGTAGCGTAGAAGTTAGCATGTCCGCCTATGACGCTAAACGCCTGGGTTCGAATCCTGGCGAGACAATCAAAAAAATTTTCAGCGATGGTTTCCCCTCCTAATGCTGGCAACATTTTTGAGGTACTATGTCATCTAAAACTTCTTTCCAAAGAGGTGTCACACTGCGGCACGCCGTTCAGACTCGGCTATAAAAAGGAGGCCCCTTATCATTGAGATAAAACTTGAATCGGACAGCACTCATTGATATGTGAGAAGTTTGCCCCTGTTCCTTAGTAGAATGTTCATGGGCAAAATTTGCATATCAAGATATACGTCATGTTTGATTTATGTTGTAGAGTGATTTCACCAAAGAGACGATAGGAAATGTCTAGATTTTCTATGAATAACGTCGATCTAGTACTTTGTAATGTTTAAAACGTTATTTGCGGTGTGGCAAATGGAGTGGCCAACTCTTCGGTAGTGGGTATAAAAACATATACCGAATTTTTGGCTTGTAGAACATTTGGTAGGTTTTGGTCGGGTTTGATAGGATTTTTCTTAATTTTTGGTACGAAATAATTTTCTTGAGTGGCAACACTAATCACAAGAGTTATTAGCTGTGCTCGGGAACTCAAAAATTTGTGCAGATTTGCACAAATTTTCACTGGAAGTCGTTTGTGTACATTATTTGCCAGCAGAAGAGCACTCTCTCTCGAGAGAGCAAATTTTGACAGATATAAAATAGAGAACCTGCAAATTTCTACTGGAACTTTTTTTGCCAGCAGAAATTTGCAATTTGAACATACGTTTTGTAAAGGTCAGCTGTTTTATGAAAAGCAGCTGTTACATGAAAATACAAAAGCAGACGACAAAATGGACCAAAAGGGCAGAGGTAAGTAAAATTATAAATATTGTTTATTGGTAATTATTAAATTTGTTTCATTTTAGTGTTAGTGTTCAGGTACATTAAACTCGACAAATGAAGTTGTAATTTTGCCTCAAGTCGGTAAGTGCAAAATTTTCGGAATTATTTGGAAAACCTTGAAAAATTAAAACATAGTATTCTTCCAGACACCAATTTTGATGGAATCATCCTCATCGGAGAGCTACGATGAAACCAACACCGTTCCTTTCAATATTTCAAGTAGGGAAGATGCTGCCATGGGATTTAATAGGTCTAGCTGGGCAGTTAAACAAGTGAAGCACAGTGGGATTAGAAAAAAATTTGTGCAATTAGTATGCCAATTGTGAACAGATACAGATATCTTCAATGATAACAAAGTTTACGTCGTTTTTCTTCTACAGCATCAGTGTAGAGATTCTATTTCGAACTAGCGCTTTGCGCAACTTGGCTCTAGGAATGACTTTCGTAGCTTTGTGCACGATTGTTGTAGTTGTTGTGGCAGTGCATCGGGCCAATGAGGTACGTACAACCGGCTGCCACGGGATTGCACGGTAATTTTTGATGGCTGTCCAGCGGCACGGAGATCACGGATATACGAATGGCTCCCCTTCTAGCCTTGTCATTCTCGAGTCAATAATTTGACGTTTATCTAAGGAAAATACCTCACAAGTATCGCCAGCATTTTTTATTTAAAAAAAATGTTTTCCAAGCAAGCAAATACAAAACCAACCATAACAAAAATCAGCTGTTTTTCTGGAAATTTTCACTGGAAATCGTTCGCATACTTTTGCATGCAATTTTTTTAAAAGAGTAAAAGAGCTCTAACTCTCCTGCAAATTTTACAGGCAAATTTTTACTGGGAAAGTACGCGAACAGACCTATTAATCAACCTATCAGCCATATTTTCGCTAGAGGTTAAGGCAAGAAGTATTGCCACATGTTTTTATATTGTGTTTTGTTTTGAAAGACCAATAAATTAAAAGATGAATTGGGGGTTAACATGACAGGTATAATTGACAGTTACAGCTACCTATCCTAAGGCTACCTATAGAGCAGCGTTCAGTAGTCACTCAGCCCACATAGTAGTTATTAGCATTAAAACAAATTTCCATTAAGATTTTTATCCAAATGGACATAGCGCAAATGTTTAAACAGCATAAATTAAATTTTAAATTTAATTGACGTAATAATATGCACATGTTGGCAAACATTCATATACGTATCTATATATATATGGTTATTTTATATTAAAAAAAAATCCATAAAAATAAATATTTGGCTTAATGTAGGAACAAAAAACAAATACCCCAAACAATCAAGTTATAATACAAAAAAAAACGCACACACACACACACACACTTGTGTAAGCAAATGTTACCCCCCAAACTACTTAACAAAGAAGTGAACAAAGTGCCGTAACAAATAAACCGCAAACAAATTTGACCAGCAAAAAAAGCTAAAACAAATCGAATAAAAAAAAAATTACATATACTTGGTAGGTACCTATTAAGTTAATATTTTTATTGCAAAATAAAGCGAAAGTAAGTGAAATAAGCAAATACGATCAAGGCAAAGGCAATATACAGAAAACAAGCATGCCAAGAAAAGGTAAGAGACCGCCGACTAAAACCAAAACAAATGTCGGTAAAAAAAGAAACCAACAACGATAACCGATAACAAAACCAAGCCATACAAACAAAGCTTAAAAAGCTGTCATGTAAAAACGTATTCTCTCACACTCTACAAACCCCCTTCTACTGGCCATGCTCCCTTTGGCGTTTCAACACCTGATAATGAGTGCAAATATGGAGCTCCATGTGTAAGTTGGACTTAATCGGTGTAGTGTGTGTGTGTGTGTGTGTGTGAAAATCTAGGTATGTGAGTAATGAATGAGCACACATGACGAAACACCCTGTAAATGGTGATGTGAAATAAAAACCATCCATCGTTGGTGGTGTTCCATTGCGGTCCTGAGACTGCCGACTAGCTTTAACCACAAAACGCATGCCTCGACCGATCAGCCAACTGCCTGCCAACCGCCGTCTTCAGCTTATCTAGCTCCATCAGCAAGGTAATCTAAGTCTCTGCTCAATGTGGTCTCCCCACCACTACCTATTATTACACATGTACGGAAGTTATTGTTGGCCGAACAACCGACCGTCTGTTTATCTATCAGAGGCTGTCTGAGTGATGTCTATGTGCATATCTATTTTAGTTTAATTTGACTATGACAACAAAAACGAAAAAAAAACACGCGTAGTTGAGCAATTATTTTTGCTTTAAATTATATTCAAAAAGAAGGAGGCAGTTTGAGGCAGCTGAAATACTCCCCTCTGTTTGACAAAGAAAACAAAATAGTTGGCAACACAAAAAGTTTAATATTCCGAAATAAAAACAAAGAGTGAATTTTACGCGATGATCAATAGTAAGAAAAAAATGTCAAATCTATGGTCTTTATTCTTAAAACAAGTAAGAGCCTGATAAGTTCGGCCAGATTGAAGATTATGGGGGAAGCCGTTGTACGAAATCAGATAAGAATTACGCCCTCTAGAGGCTTAAGAAGATCCCAGATCGGTTTGTATGGCAGCTATATCAGGTTATGGATCGATTCAAACCACACTTAGCATAGTTATCGAAAGTCATATATAAAAAATTTCAGCCAAATCGGATAAGAATTACGCCCTCTAGAGACCTAAGAAGTCAAGATCCCAGATAGGTTTATATGGCAGCTATATAAGGTTATGTACTGATTTGAACCATATTAAGTACAGTTACTGGAAGTCATAACAAAACACGTCCTTTAAAATTTCAGCCAAATCGGATAAGAATTGTGCCCTCTAGTGGCTCAAGAAGTCAAGATTCATAAACGGTTTATATGGCAGATGTATCAGGTTATAAACCGATTTCAACCATACCTAGCACAGTGTTTGGAAGTCATATCGAAACACGTCGTGCAAAATTTTAGCCAAATCGGATAGGGATTAGGTCCTCTAAAGGCTCAAGAAGTCAAGATCCCAGATCGGTTTGTATGGCAGCTATATCTGGTTATGTACCGATTTGAACCATACTTAGCACAGTTGTTGAAAGTCATAACAAAACATCTCATGCAAAATTTCAGCCAAATTGGATAAGAATTGTTCCCTCTAGAATCTCTGGAAGTCAAGACCCAAGGTCGGTTTATATGGCAGCTATATCAAAACATGGACCGTTTGGCCCATTTACAATCCCAATCGACCTACACCAATAAGAAGTATTTGTGCAAAATTTCAAGCGGCTACACCTTCGAAAGATGGCGTTCTTTCATCAGACGGACATACAGACGAACATAGATAGACTAAAATGTTATGACGATCAATAATATATATACTCTGTGGGGTCTCTACTGCTCGAGAGAAAAAGCGAAAGGGTGAGTATTAAAGCGTATGGACCAGTGATAGGCAAAAATACTCAAAATATTGCATATTACTGCAATAATAATCCCAAGCAAACTTATGGGCTTGAACATGATTGCAGTTGTTTGCTCGCCACTGCTATAGACATGGCCCGATCTCTTTTTCTTCGTATATGTAGAATGGTTAGCTGCATTTTCATGGACACGGAAGTATTCATGTCCAGATTTTGCCTGCGTCTTATAGAAGTGAGTATTTGAGCGTATGGACCAGTGATAGGCAAAAATACTCAAACTATTGCACAATACTGTATAGGTACATAAGAAAATTATCCCAAGCAAGCCAATGGCCTTGCAAATGATTACAATTGTATGCTCGCCACTGGTATAGACATGCCTGATCTCTCATACTTCTTATGGTGAGCTTCATTTTCCTGCACACAGAAGTATTCGTATCCAGATATTGCCTGCGTTTTATAGATGTATACTTGGTCTTCTTTCTACCGATCCCTAGCCGTGTATCGGGGATGAGCTTAAAGGTCCATTTGCCTTGCGTGTCATTATTCCATCTGGACTGCCAAATGCTCAGCGTGCCTTGGTGAATATCTTCCAATATGGATTCCTGTTGGGAATTCAGTTTGTCGTCATATATTTTCACACGCTTTAGGGCCTGTAAGTCTATTGGCATCATACCGGCAATGACAAGAATTGCAGATTCAGATACTGTTCGGTAAGATGATGTAACTTTAGAGCGATCGTCCTCTGTAACAGAAGCTGTGCCTTAGCCCTGCATTGGGCCTGAAGGGATTTACCCTAAATCTCAATCATCATACGCTTTGAGCATGGATATTTACAAGAGCAGACGAGGTTGTACTTGGGTCTATTTGAGAGAAATATTCTTTTTAAAATTTAAGAAGCCATCTTCACTGATGGAGACTATCGGTATCGTATGAACTGTATGATGACGCACAGTGGTCCAAACGGGGAAAAAATTGGAAATAAGTGCACAACTTCTTATCGCAGTGGAGGACATAGACTTTATTGTTGGTCTATATTTATTAGTTTTAATACAGGGTGTCAAGTTGATCACTTTCCACTTCTCCAACCTTCAAGAGGCTATAAATTTCGAAGTACAGAACCGATTTGCATGGTTTATGACTCTCAAGAAGAAAGGTGGAACATGACATCGAGTACTGTTAATGAAATATAAAAAGTTCAATTTTAAAATATCAAAATTTCGCCTTTGAGCTTTTAGTTTCTTCTTAGCTCCGTCAACTTTTTTTTTACATACAACAAATTTCACACCAATTGTGCTATGTAGGAAAGATAGTGTTTTTTTAAAAAAATATTCCTGTAATTAAAATAAAAATATATCTTGTGCCTAAAAAAAATCAAAGATATTTTGTCAAAATTTCTAAGCCAGTCTCAAAATTTCTAAGCCAGTCTCAAAATTTCTAAGCCAGTCTCATAAAACCTTTAAAGGCACAAGGTTTTAATACCAGTTTTGAAAAAAAAACGAAAAGCAAATATTGGTTAATAGAGGCAACTTTGGATTAGGAAGACAATTTAGAACCAAAGCCACTTTTTTGGGTATATGAGACTATATTTTTTCGAAACACATTCCGAGCTAGTGATGAAATATTCTAAAACTTTGAAAGTCAACCTCGTAAAATTCATTTTTATTATATGTCTACACATTTTCCTATAATTTAATTTAATAAAGCTCACACAAATTAATATTCACAAAGCGTACCATCCACGAGAGGCAACGACGCACTACTCGCTTTATTATAAAGCCAGCCCCAATATGTGAAGCAGACAAAACATTTTTGAATGCACTTTTTTTGGTTTGTTTATTCTGTGGACATATCTTCCTACATTTAATAATAATTTACTTTAAAATAACTGCTATGAGAAATAATTAACACAGGATGTTAGGTAGGCAGTAAGTCTAAACAATATTTAATCGTCATGCACGATTTAAACTCTCATACTTAGACTCTAGATAACTTAGTAATCGTTGATGTTGTCAACGTGGACATGATTATAGCGGAAGGGATGCCAAAATGGTGATGATGGCTTTGATACCTAAGCCTATCGTGCTATAATTTCAAACAATGAAAATGTAATCTTGTCAACAAATAACCAAACTACAATGCACGCACATTGTATATATGGAAGAAAATAACAAAAAAATATGGTTTCATTTTATTAACTTGTTTAACACTTGTACACACGAGAAAAAAATTTAAAACGATAGGTCTGATATTCTGCAAACAAAATAGCGAAAAAATTTTATTTATATCCTGGCAAGGAAATCAGCAAAAAAAAATGCTCAGCTATCCCCTCCTAATGCTGGCGACATTTGTGATGTACCTTGCCATAAAAAAACTTCTCCCTAAAGAGATGTCGCTCTGCTGCACGCCGTTCGGACTCGGCTTTAAAAAGGAGGCCCCTGATCATTTAGCTCAAAACTTGAGTCGGACAGCACTCAGTGATATGTGAGAAGATTGACTCTGCTCCTTGAGGGAATGTTCATGGGCAAAAAAAATTGCAATTTTGCCGAGACTGAAAGGGGTACCTCTAAGCGACACCTAAAGGTAATAATTTTTGAGATTAAACAAGGAAAAGCGTATTAAGTTCGGCCGGATCGAATCTAATATATAATCGGGAAATCGGGAACTATATCAGGTTTTGGACCGATTCAGGCCATACCCAGCACAGCTGTTGAATGTCAAAAAAATGTCTTAGTACGAAATTTTAGTCAAATCGGATAAGCGCTCTCTAGAACTCTAATCTTGAGATCGATTTACATGAGAGCTATATTAAAATATGGACCAATGTGGCTCCTTTCCTTGGGAAAGGGTTGTTCTGTGCTCTTTCCCTTGGGAAAGGGTTGCTTTATGATCTTTCCCTTGGGAAAAAGTTGATTTAGTACTCTTTCCCTTGGGAAAGGGTAGTTTAAGTACTCTTTTCCTTGGGAAAGGGTTGGTTTAGTACTCTTTACCTTGGGAAGGGGTAGTTTTAGTACTCTTTCCCTCGGGAAAGGATAGTTTTAGTACCCTTTTTTGGGAAAGGGTAGTTTTAGTAACCTTTTCCTTGGGAAAGGTTAGTTTTAGTACGCTTTCCCTGGCGAAAAGGTAGTTTTAGTACCCTTTTCTTTGGAAAAGTGTAGTTTTAGTACATTTCCCCTTGCGAAAAGGTATTGTTAGTACCCTGTCCCTTGGAAAAGGGTAGTTTTAGTACCCGTTTTCTTGGGAAAGGGTAGTTTGAGTACTCTTTTTTTTGGGAAAATGTAGTTTTAGTACTCTTTGCCTTGGGAAAGGATATTTTTAGTACTCTTTCCCTAGGGAGAGAGTAGTTTTAGCTTTCTCTTGGGAAAGAGTAATTTTAGTACTCTTTCCCTTGGGAAAGGGTAGTTTTAGAACCCTTTTCTTTGGGAAAGGGTAGTTTTAGTACTCTTTTCTTTGGGAAAGGGTAGTTTTAGTACCCTTTCCCTTGCAAAAAGGTAGTTTTAGTACCCTGTCCCTTGGAAATGGGTAGTTTTAGTACCGGTTTTCTTGGAAAAGGGTAGTTTAAGTGCAATTTTCTTTGGGAAAATTTAGTTATAGTACTCTTTCCTTTGGGAAATGTTGGTTTAGTACCTTTCCCTTGGGAAAAGATAGTTTTAGTATCCTTTTCCTTGGGAAAGGATATTTTTAGTACTCTTTCCCTTGGGAAAGAGTTGTTTTAGTACTCTTTTCCTGGGGAAAGAGTTGTTTTTGAACTCTTTCCCTTGGGAAAGGATAGTTTTAGTACTCTTTCCCTAGGGAAAGAGTAGTTTCAGTACTGTTTCCCTTGGGAAAGGGTTGGTTAAGTACTGTTTCCCTTGGGAAAGGGTTGGTTTAGTACTCTTTCCCTATGGAAGTAGTTGGTTTGTACTCTTTCCCTTGGGAAAGGGTAGTTTTAGTATTCTTTTGCTTGGAAAAGGGTAGTTTTATTATTCTTTTGCTTGGAAAAGGGGAGTTTTAGTACTCTTTCCCTTGGGAAAGGGCTGGTTTAGTACTCTTTTCCTTAGGAAAGAGCAGTTTTAGAATTCTTTTCCTTGGGAAAGGGTTGGTTTAGTACTCTTTCCCTTGGGAAAGGATAGTTTTAGTACTATTTCCCTTGGGAAAGGGAAGTTTTAATACTCTTTCTCTTGGGAAAGGGTAGGTTTAGTACCCTCTTCTTTGGGAAAGGTTAGTTTTAGTACTCTTACCCTTGGGAAAGAGCAGTTTTAGCAAATCTTTCCATTGGGAAAGGGTAGTTTTAGTACCCGTTTTTCTTGGGAAAGGGTAGTTTTAGTACCCTTTTCTTTGGGAAAGTGTAGTTTTAGTACTCTTTCTTATGGAAAAGGGTGGTTTAGTACCTTTCCTTCGGGAAAGGATAGTTTTGGTATCCTTTTCCTTGGGAAAGGGTAGTTTCATTACCTTTATTCTCGTGTTTGTACACTTTCTCTTGGGAAAGGGTCAAGGGAAAGTTTATGTACTCTTTCAATTGGGAAAGGGTTGGTTCATTTCTCTTTCATTTGGGAAATGGTAGTTTCAGTACTATTTTCCTTGGGAAAGGGTTGGTTTCACTGGTTCACTTTCACTTTCTCTTGGGGAATGGTCGGTTATACTTTTTCCCTTGGGAAAGGGTAGTTTTAGTATTTTGTCCTTTGGGTAAAAGTAGGTTTAGTACTTTTGACCTTGTAAAAGGGTAGATTTAGTACTTTTTACCTTGGGAAAGGGTAGTTTTAGTACTCTTTCCCTTGGGAAAGGGTTGGTTTAGTACTCTTTCCCTTGGGAAAAGGTAGTTTAAGTACTCTTTCCCTTCGGAAAGGGTAGTTTTAGTACTCTTTCCCTTGGGAAAGGGTAGTTTTAGTACTCTTTCCCTTGGGAAAAAGTAGTTTTAGTACTTTTTCCCTTGGGAATGGGTAGTTTTAGTACCCTTTTCCTTGGGAAAGTGTAGTTGTAGTACTCTTACCTATGGGAAAGGGTTGGTTTAGTTCTCTTTCCCTAGGGAAGTGGTTGGTTTATACTCTTTCCCTTGGGAAAGGAAAGTTTTAGTATTTTGTCCTTTGGTAAAAAGTAGGTTTATTACTTGTAACCTTGGGAAAGGGTAGATTTAGTACTTTTTCCCTTGGGAAGGGGTAGTTTTAGTTCTCTTTTTTAGAGCTCTTTTGATAAAGAATCTCTTGCAGGTTTATAGGGCATGAGTTGCTGAGAAACACATCTCGAAACTATGAGTTCGATCTATTGGGGAGGAAGTGCATAGAGAAATTTCGTTGCTTCATGCATGCATATAATATTTTTCGATCGATCAAAGTATTTAAGAATTTACATACTTCAAGATTATTTTATGCAATTTAAATCATGCCAATTTAAATAACCCTCATCCATCATCAGTCTTGTAGTAGTTTATAACCATCTAAGACGCTTCCATTCACCCCAAAACGATCATTTGTGCACCATTGAAAAACGCTTAACTCAAGTTCACTTCAAAGTCACTCTGTTCCACTACTGATTCACTTCCTTCCTTCGTTGGTTGGTTTGTTCATTCACCCATAACGGAAGTTTTCCTAAGATATGGCAAATATAGTCAGTCCGTCTGTGAGTCGGTCGACGGTCTTTTATTTATCAGCTTGCGCCACCTTCATCCACCACCGCTCTTTGTTACTTCAACTTTCACACAGCATGCGAGGGTTGAGTCATAAGCACTTTTGTGTTTTTATTCAAATTTATTAAAAACAAAACACCATTCTTTGTTTTATGTTGTTTGTCAACAACAACAAAAAAATGGGGAATTAAAGAAATTCTAAGAAATTTTCTTTATCAGTTTTTCTCTGAAACAATGAATTCTTTATGGGTTAGCAGGCTGGGTCAACAGAGTATATTCTCTAATTTTGCCCCCAGCTCATAATCATCAAACTATTGGTGACACTTTCTTTCCTTTACTTCCTCACAAGCTGATCAACAAAGCCAAAACATCTCAAATCAAATTTAATATGCAAAATTATGAAACTTGATCATTAATTTTTGCCATAATTTTTGCTTATAAGCTACCAATACAGATTCACTTTTCTCTGAGAAAAAGGTTTTAAGCAACTTGGAATATTTTGTCAAGGTTGTAGGCGGCATTTTAAGCTATTGCATGTTTTTTGGTAAAGATGACCCCAAACCAAATGGCAAATTTGACCCAGCCAGCATTTTTGGATGAAAACTGATGGCAATTATATGACTTTAAAAGCAGTGGAGAACACGAGGGATAATGCCCAAAAGACTGATTATATCTGCAAAAGATTTGTTTTAAATTTTAATTTAATAAAAAGAAACCTTATGTGGGTGGTCCACAAAATATGGTATCATCTTATAGAAACCCAATGTTAAGATAACGATTGGTGCTGATGGTCAAGCGGCCCCAAAAAAGGCACAATGTGGACTTTGGGATCTTTGAGGGTGTGTGAAATGACAAGCAAGGTTTTTCCTTGGGCAGTAACTTGGGTCCCGACGACATGTTTCGAAATGGGCTAATAAAAGTATGACTAACGGGATATATAGAAAGGGGTCTTAGAGTGTTCGAGTGGAATGATGCTCACGAAAATATGGAGATGAAGTTTTCTTAACATAAATAATATTAAACCAAACACAACTTGGGGTCAGTAAACCATAGGGAACTCCCCTCCTGCAAAACGGGCATGGGATCCCATAGGCACATAATAAGATTTAAACGACCGGTTTTCATGCAAATGAAAGCTTCCGTATTTAAACCGATTGGGATAATATGTGACTCAAATAAATGAAATTGGGGCGTAGGGTACGAATATAGAGAGCCGTTCAACCTCCAAAATCTCTGAGCAACCTCTGTGAAAGTAAAATATATCAAGTTAATGATACTTGGTGGAAAGAGTACAAGTCAAATGCCAACATTTGGAAACAAATGTTAGGGGCGCCGCCTTCATCCCGAAAATACACCCAGGAAACATGTGGACTAATCGGGACGACAAATAAAAGGTAATTTAAGGAGGAATATGAAGTAAGGGGGTGCCCTTAAGCAGAGTTTCAGCTTAATCGAAAAACAATTACGGCTTCCAGGGGCTAAAGATCTCAAATCGGGAGATCGGCTTATATGGGACCTACATCAGGTTGGGGACCACCGTAGCCCAGAGGTTAGCATGTCCGCCTATGACGCTGAACGCCTGGGTTCGAATCCTGGCGAGACCATCAGAAAAAATTTCAGCGGTGGTTTTCCCCTCCTAATGCTGGCAACATTTGTGATGTACTACGGCATGTAAAACTTCTCTCCATAGAGGTGTCACACTGGGAACGCCGTTCGGACTCGGCTATAAAAAGGAGGCCTCCATTAAAACTTGAATCGGACTGCACTTATTGATATGTGACAAGTTTGCCCCTGTTCCTTAGTGGGCAAAATTTGCAAATTTGTATTTTTACATCAGTTTATAGGGTTATTTGGACCGTACTCAGCATGGTTGTTCAAAGTCGCAACAGAACTCTATGTGCAGAATTTCAGCCAATTCGGGTAACAATTACGGCTTCCAGGGGATCAAGATCTCAAATCGGAAGATCGGCTTATATGGGACCTACATCGGGTTATAGGCTGATTTGGGCCGTACTCGGCACGGTTGTTCAAAGTTGCAACAGAACACTATGTGCAGAATTTCAGTCAAATCGCTTGTAAACCGATTCGGACCGTACTTGCCAATAAAGGCTTCCAGGGACTCTAGATCTCAAATCGTGAGATCGGTTTGTATGGAAGCTATATCAGGTTATTGACCGATTTAGGCCGTACTTGGTACGGTTGTTAAAAGTCGCAACAGAACACAATATCCAGAATTTCTACCAAATCGGTCAACAATTACGGCTTCCAGCGGCTCAAGATTTCAAATCGGGAGATCGGTTTATATGGGACCTATATCTGGTTATAGGCCGCTTTGGACGGTTGTTTAAAGACGCAACAGAACACTACATGCAGAATTTCAGCTAAATCTTATAACAATTGCAGCCCAAGATCTCAAATCGAGAGATTGGGTTATGTGGGAGCTTTATCTTAACGGGGACCGATTTGGCCCATTTAGAATCCCAACCGACCTACATTAATCAGTAATATTTATGCAAAATGTTAGGCGCCTGACTTTACTCCTTCGAATCTATCGAGGAATTACAAACGAGGTGTCAAAGTGGAACTCCTTCAGTGCTAGTGTGGGACACTCACCTGGAAGATGTTCTATAATCTCCTCTTTTTCGACGTCCTCACAGCTTCTGCAGAAGTTAGTACTTACAACCTTCAGTCTGTCAGCATGTTTATCGAACAGACAGCGACCTGTCATAACGGACACAATGGCTGATACGTCTATTCTAGCCGCTAGCAAAGCGGAAGAGCTCTTCAAGTCAAGATTGAGCCACATCAACTAAAATCGCAAAGCTGTTATCAACTTTAATCCTGACACGGAACTCCACACAGATGAAACATTCAGATTCGATCTGTGTGGTGTTCATTGCTGTCGCGAGAAGCTTAGCTGCGTCCACAGATAGGTTGCAGATAGTAGGATGCTCCATACGGCGTAGCTGCAACGGCAGTCGCGGACAATCAGCGGTATCGAGTGGAGAGTCTCAGTGAGAGGTCGGGCGGCACCGGCTCTTGCACAAATACTGAGTGCCTATAATGCTCGATATGACAAGGCGAGTTATTGGCGCCTTTAAATAAACAATGGCCACCTTGTTCCCTGCAGGAGCTTGACGACGATCACTACCTCCACATGACACATGTAATGTGGCTACATCCACAACAACCAAGCTACTTTTGCGACATTAGCAAATGTTCTTGGACCCATATTAGTGTTGTTCGCCTGAAGTTCTTTTGGGGGATGGGATGCCCATCAGGTGACAGCAGTCTTTTGGCTGACTGCAGTCCCGTCTCCGATTCTAGACGTGTAGCTTTTGCGAAAGCCTTTGAAGCGAATCTACGAGACCAATTTAGGGAGCCCCTCTGCTTATCGGTGAGAGTTTAGAGATCTTTCGCCCCAAGCCTCGCAACAAAGAGCGATGCGCCTTCAAAGAACGTCTTGATTTGGGTAAATTATAGGCATGTGAATACAAAGGCTAAACTCCGAAAAGTCCATGCCAGTTCGAAAATGCTGTATCTCCTTCACATTTTCGAATTTCGAATATTGCAAAGCATTCTTGGATATGAAATCCGAAAAGGAATCATTGGGTCGAGGCTTTTCTTCCAATTTTCACTTTTGATTTTTTTTTGTTTTTTTTTAGCAAGCCTATACAAATTTTCAATATTGGAAGCCACAACATTTTTTGAGAAAAGCATTCAGAATTGAAGTTCGGGTCCTAAAACTACGATCAGAGCAATCCTCAGTGCGTTACCTCAAAAAACAAGCTCACAATCGAAAAATTGGTGGCTAAACTCCGAAAAGTCCATGTCAGTTCGAAAATGTGACGGAGATACAGCATTTTCGAACTGACATTTTAGAACATTTTAGACAATTTAGAATATTGGAAAGCATCCTTGGATATGAAATCCGAAAAGGAATCATTGGGTCGAGGCTTTTCTTCCAATTTTCACTTTTGATTTTTTTCGTGTATTTCGAGCAAGGGGTTAGCCTATAAAAATGTTCAATATTGGAAGCCCCAAAATTTTTTTAAAAAAGATTTCAGAATTGAAGTTCGAGGCGTAAAACTATGATTAGATCAATCCTCAGTGTGTTTCCTCAAAAAACAAGCTCACAATCGAAAAATTGGTGGCTTAAATCCGAAAAGTCCACGCCAGTTCGAAAATGCTGTATCTCCGTCACATTTTCGAATATTGGAAAGCATCCTTCGATTTGAAATCCGAAAAGTAATCATTGGATCGAGGCTTCTTCGATCTTTCTTCCAATGTTCACTTTTTGAAAAAAACTTTTAGAATAGAAGTTTAGAGGCTTAAAATACGATTTGAGCAATCCGCAGTGCGTTTCCTCAAAAAACAAGCTCACAATCGCAAAATTAGTGGCTTAACTCCGAAAAGTCTGAGCCAGTTCGAAAATGCTGTATCTTTGTCACACTTTCGAATTTCGAAAATCGGAAAGCATCCCTGGATATGAAATCCGAAAAGCCATTTCTCGGCTGACACAGCCGTTCCACCACTCGACTTTTCAGTAGCATATAAAATGCTACGGCCTGATACTTACACAGCAGCTGTTGGGTTTTGGAGTCCATTCTAAGCCTACTCCCAGGAACTAGGTCTGCCGCTCCATTGGAAACAGATGCAGATCATCAACCGCCTTGTGGATAATACTATCATAGCTTTCCTTTGGTGACAATAATTTTTTCCCCTAAATAACTTGTTATTACGAGTTACAGAATATTCTTGCGGGGGGAAATAACAAAACGTCCGCTCCACTCAACGGTTTGAACAAGAAGTAAGGAGCGAAAATACATTTCTATGTATTAAATGGCGACCAACCGACATGTAAGCCCTCGTCCAGAACTTTATAAAAATGATAATCAGGCTTTATTCTTGATATGACCAGTCCTTATTTCGTAACTGCTCCTTGGTCCCATATAAACCGATCTTCCAAGTTTATCGTAAAAAACCCGGAAGCTTGATATGGAACCCAAGGTTTGTTGGGCATAAACTTCTAAGAATTTGCCGTAGGTTGCAATTTTTAGCCTCTTTCTACTCTAAAATCTAGAAACGTACATCATTTCTTGCACTATACCAGTGGTGGGTACACCAGCACTGACTAGTATCGCACACACTACCACAGAGTTCCACGGGAACCCATCGCATCCAAGCAAAACTTTCCATAATTTAATTTGTATTTCAAAACTATTTTTTCGAGTGTAAAGTTTATACAGCTGCACAAAGAAAACAAAAAAAAATATATAAGAGGGTGGACGGAATTATTCACTTGATTGGTTTTGCTTGCATGCCATCTCGTCTGCCTTCAGAGCCAAGTAAAGCCATACTTTCACGTCCCAGATGTGGTTTTTTTTTGGATTTATTTCTAATTTAAAAAAAATATTTACGAAAAAACACATCGTAAGAAACTTTAATGCACGACTAGAGATGAGAAACGAAATTCGAGAACTTTTAATTTTTTTTCTAGCTTGCCATCAGCTGCTGCTGCGGCGGCGGCGGCAATGATGATGATGATGCAAACTTTTGAGGTGTGTTGTTTTCTAAAGGTGAAATAACAACAAAACCCAATAGCAAGTGATCCAATACGATCCTTTATTTTTTTATGTAAGTTTAAGACAAAAAAAAAGTGGTTTTGTGGCATTTGGTTATTGTTGTTGTTATTATTATTTTTAATGATGACTGACTATTTGTATGACTTACTTCGGTGTGTTGTGTTTTTTCTCTCAAATTTCTTGGGACGAAACGCAAAAAAACTTCAAAATGCGCGTTTCAAAGTTTCATTGGCCAGATGCTGTTTTGCTGCTTCTGCCGCTATAGTGGTTCGATTTAGATTTCCTTTTTGGTTGTATTGGCCCAAATCATATGATTTTTAATTTTAACACTATTAACTTTTTTTATTTTTTGCTTTTAATTCGAAGTTTTGTTAAATTGGTTATTTGTTTTTTTGTTTCTTAATTTCGTTTAATTTTCGTACACAAAAACTTTATATTTTGTTGTCTAATTGCTGGATATAACTTTTTTGCTTTGTTAGATACCTAGGGAGCTACTTCTCGTTTTTTATTTCTCTTTTTTTTGTTATAATTGTTTCTACACCGCACCAGCGCACACAATGAACAATGGATGAACTAAAACAAAAACAAAAAATAGTATATGGGCATAAACGAAACGAGAATGAATTGCCACAAAGCCAGGTTTAAATGACGGCTCTGACCAAAATAAACTAATCGGCTCTGGTCTCTGGTAATATGAGGAATTATAGCAATACGGAGAGAAATCTCACCAATTGGTAGGTACTGAAATAAGGTTTTTTTATTTTATTGTAGGAGAATATTTTGTTACAGCTCCATGATCAAAACCTTAAAAAAACAACAAACACTTAATTTTACCACAATATAAGACGCAACAACAAACAATAACCGATACTTGTTGTAAATTTTTATATTTCGTCCAACAAGTGTGATGCACAATCAAACAATGAAACGAAACGTTAAAAACCAGAAAAATACCGACGTTGATGACGAACAGCTGCTAACTGGAGACTAAACAAAAGCCGAGCTTTGATATTCACAAGAAATTAAGCACACACACACACGCGACCACACAGCAGTTGGGGCAACCAAACAAGAAACAGCCCCCGCCAGCAGCAACAACAACAATAAGCAGTGACAGTGTTGCCGTATTCATATTTTAGGCATAAAGAATAGGAAACTAAAAAAACAATAAAAAATTTATAAAGTTCGGATGGGCCGAACTTTGGATAACCACCACCACGAATATACATTGAGCCCTTCCCGCGAAAATGATGTAAGCGACGTAATACAAATTTTACAGAAGTTTTTTATAGAATAAATTTTGATATATTCATGATTGACCATTACAATTTGGTACTGGACGTCTACAAAAGCATATTTATAAAAATGAAAAAAAAAACGTTTTTAATATTTGTTGTATAACGGGGTTTTATGTCTTTAGCATCATTTTTTGCAGTCACGTGGGAAGGCTAGTTCTGAACAAAATAGTGGTTACATCATCATATACATCCAGAGAAATTAGTCTGCTGATATCAGCAAACACTATCACTATATTAAATTTAGAATTTTTAGCTTTTGAATGAAGCCAAACAAAATTTTCGAACTTCTGACCAAGAATTGAGGTATGTTTTATAAATTAACAAACAAATTTTGCCAATTTTAGGTGTTCATTTTTAGTTTAAAAGCATATAATAATAGTAGTTAGTCTGTCTGCTGCTATTCAATTCATTCAAAAATTAGAACAATTTAGAAAATTCGAAATATTTTACTTTATATGCTTATAAAATTTAAATATTAGATTGAATATAAAATTTTTTTGAAATATTTGCTGTTTTAGGAAAAAATTACTACTGTCCCATTTTCAGCAGATTTTCTGCTGTCACAGCAAACATTTTTGCTGTTTTCTCTGAAAGTACAGATCGCATTTTTCATCCGATTTTCTTTAACATTGGCGCTGATGATTTTTGAGACCTAGCGACGAAACATACACAAATTGGTTGAAATCGGCTCAGATTCAGATTTAGCTCTCATTTATACGTTCGTCCTATTTAGACTAATATCGCAACAATTTGGTCAATTGTGAACTGATCATCACGAAATTTGGCAACCAACATTTTCTTAGACTCTAGAGATAACTGGCGAATTTGAAAAAAATCAGTTCAGATTTAAAATTTAAAAATTTCATCAAAATCGGCACAGATTCAAATATTGCTGCCATATATATATTTTATCTGATATGGACTTTGTAGGCTGTAGAAATCCACAATTTTTGTCCTATTGCAGAAAATCTTACAAGGTTATATTTGATATTTCAATAGGTATGCAAAATTAAAGCCTGACTAGATTTAGAGATAAATTCTATATTTTAAATGTATTACGTAGACTAGGTGGTGTAGGTTATTATATAGTCGACTCCGCCCGACTTTTGCCTTTGCCTGGTTTATGACTGCTAATGGTCATACAAGTACGGTTCATCTGTATATGAAGAGGAATCTTCTATATGTGAGGCATTCTTCCAAGTTTAAAATTTAGGAAAGTCTGCACAAAAAACTATTTTGGTGTTTT
This sequence comes from Stomoxys calcitrans, assembly GCF_963082655.1. Taxonomy (NCBI): domain Eukaryota; kingdom Metazoa; phylum Arthropoda; class Insecta; order Diptera; family Muscidae; genus Stomoxys; species Stomoxys calcitrans. The sequence goes on from NC_081556.1 coordinate 119,311,256, forward strand.
TAAATCTAGTTATTTGTTTCGAAGTTACAGCGGTTTGGAAATTTTACTCCTAAAAAGTTTGAATCCTGACAGGGTGGCAACCCTGCATCACACCTTTTAGTTTTTCTTTTTCTTTTAGTTTTTACATGTACTAAAACATATATAGTTGCCAAAAAAAGTGCATTTTAGCCCGATTAACAACAGGAGATCGTTCAATATGTAGATTTTATGAAAAAACGTCTACCGACTCAATTTCTGAAATCCTATTCCCCTGGAAGGTTTTAAAGAGATACCTATTCATTTTAAAATGTTTAAAGTTCTTTGTATTTCTTTAATGAGTTTTTTTTTCCTTAATGAAATTCTCCGTGTCTGTACTGTTTTAAATGACCTGGTATCCCTGGTTTGAGCTACAAACAAAAAACAGAGAGAGAGAGCGAGAAACATGCAGAGCAGCATGTCGAGAGAGTGAAATCAAAAAGTAATACAATAACAAAAACTTGATTGGCAAGCTGTTTGATGGACGGAATAGTTCGCACTGGTCGAGACTTGGATGACTGGCACCGATCTCGCCACTACAAAAACAATATATATAAAAAATATTACAAATTTTTACGAATACAACAACAACAACACTTACTATACAACGACGACGTCAGCAGCATTGTTACGTTCGAATGAAACATAATAACATCAACAACACAACGACAATAATACAACGGTGCGGCTATGCATGCAAAAATTATTCAGTACTAAAATTAAGCAAACCCCCTAAGAGGTATGTTAAGGAATTTAGGTTAAGGTCTTATCAATGTGAATTATTTGCTCAACTAAGGAAGTCTTTATAAGGATAGAACAATGACTTAAATTCATAGGAAGTTATAGAACATTATTGTTACACCGTATTTCCTTTATGGGAGATACTTGAAGTCAGGATTATCATGACCACAGCTTCTCTGATAAACGTTGTTTATTCTACTGTATATATCATAACTCCCCCTAACATAAGGAAGGAGAATAAGGATACATTTTAAATATTTTTCAACGGTACTAATGCAAATTTGCCCATGAACATGCCATTAAGAAACTGGGGCAAACTTCTCAGAAATCAATGAGTGCTGTCCGATTCAATTTTAAGCTCAATGATAGGGGACCTCCTTTTTATGGCTGAGTCCGAACGGGGTGCCGGAGATCGAAACCTATTTGGGGAGATGTTTTTACATGTCAACGTACCTCACAAATGTCGACAGCATTAGGAGGGGATAATTACCGCTGAAAAATGTTCAACAGTATTACTCCTAATACATCCGATACACATGTGGAGACAATTCAAGGGTCTAATAAAGCTTGTGTCATTGCAATGTGCGGGTGCCGATTCGCTGAAGCATCTTTTAAAACTCTTTCCATTCTATGGAATGCTATACCTACCCGTTTGGAACAACGGGCAAACTTCTATCATACCAATGAGTGCTGTCCGATCAAGTTTAAGCTCAATGATAAGGGCATTGGAGGGGAAAACCATCGTTGAAAAGTTTTTCTGATGTTCCCGTTAGGATTCGAAGCGGGTGTTCAACGCAACCACGGGCAAACTTCTCCCATACCAATGTGAGATGTCCGATTCAAGTCCGATTATCAGGCCCATCACATTCCCACTGTATGTGGCCTGCTTCGAAGCAACGGAAACATCGTTTGCGATCTTCCTTATATCGTATACGACAGTTCTTGTACCGTATATAACAGTTCCTTCTATTCTTAAGGAGCTCCTGTAGGAAGAACTAAAACTCTACGTTATTCTCTAATGTTTGTAGCCGTAAGAGACATAATTCATCATCGGTTGCACCGGTTACCGCGTAGAGAACGGCGGTGATCTTTTCTGCAGTCGAGAGGGAGCCTTCCTGATGGATTGGACCGCAACTTCAGTCTCCACAGGTTTCATATTCTGCCAGAGAATTTTCAGCACGTTGGTATAAGTATGACCCTCTGCACGAGGCCTGCGTAGCGCAGAGGTTTACATATCCGCCTATGAAGCTAAACGCCTGGGTTCGAGTCCTGGGAAGAACATCAGAAAAAAATTTCAGCGGTAGCTATTTCCTCGTAATGCTGCGGAATTTGTGGGGCATTTGAAAAAAATGGTATGGCAGCCATATAAAAACTTTTCCCAATAGGTCGCAATGCGGCACGCCTCATTGCCGGGCCGCTTTTTGCTTGGCCTTTTGTGCCCGGATTTAAATGGGCTGGGTAATCCTCTTATTTTGGCCTGCAGGCTGGCTTTGGTTTGACATGGGTCCTTCCGCATCTGTCAGCTTTGCCCTGTTAGGTTATCTTTCGACTCGGCTGCCTATTATTGCCACCGATAGTTTTCGATGATATCCAGCAGTTTCTCTAGCTCAGAAATTCCGTTTTCAACGTCTATGCTCACTTTCCTCTGTCTATCTTTTTGCACTTTGCTTGTACTTCCTCGTCGGAGAAACTCATCTTTAATATGAACATCTGCCGAGGCGAGCTGCTCGGGATAGCAGCTTTATGTGCGTTTTCAGTGGCAATGACGCGAAGTGTGGTTATGACTTCTCTTTCAGCAATATCCAGGATGGACGCCGAGGATCTTGGTGTTTCCACTGGTGAATGTAAGGTCTCTTGCTTCATCCTTGCCAAGGATGATAAACTGCATATTCAAGGAGATCGTACGATCGGTGATGACATAAGGGGCATTGATTGTGGGTAGGAGTACTCGTACAAGAGAGTTTAAGAAGGCCAAAATACTGGTGGCAAGTAAACGATGCTGAATATTTAGCCTATTGAGGTCTGTATTAGCCTCAAGGGGCTATAAGGAGAGGAGTAAGATTACAGTTCCATTCTGGATGCGGATTGATTTCGTGGAATGTACTCGGATTTGAAATAGGATATTTAAGTTTCTCTATCCCGAGAGGTTAGATTGGCCGGTGGACATTATGTTTGAGAACGATGAGACATTGGCTACAAGATGGAGGTGGTATTGGGAGTCTACTCTGATGCACTTGATATCGGTCGGGGATTGAAACTATCGGAAGTGTGCATTGACTTTCAGAGTCGAAGACCAATGAAAGAGTCAAGAATCAGCTTCAAGTGGTTTTACATGCATTTCACATGAAACTAGCGACATGAGAGTCCCATATAAAATGATTGAGTTTCGGCTCTAAGACAGAGATTTGTGCCACTTAGATAGCCACAATCAAAATCATGGCTTGGAATTTACTACGCTGGAAACTCTGTCATTATGTTCACGTTATTGTGAAGCTTAAGGGCTTAAATTGGAGTATGGTAAGGTCGATGTTCTTGGCCGAATGTATAAAATCTTAGAGCAGACTTCAGGCTCATGACATAGCTCTAACTTGGATGTGGTGGATACAATGATATTCCCGAATATGCTAAAAAGGACTCGTACTCCGTGACGATTTATTCGCCAGTTTTCGATATGGAACCAACTAGAAGTGACTCTCTGAGAAACTGTGGGGTGAGCTGTTCGCCTCAAGCATGATGATTGTTGTCGGAGCCGCCTTGATATGGAGGATATGATGGAGCACTTGCCTTGTTCTACTTCGAATGTGATGGGGCACTGACTTTACATCAATAGAAGGTGGAATTAGTCCAATCTAAGTGCCCTTGCAAACGTATCTCCAAGTTGCTAGCATGGCATAGAGGTTGGAACGCCCTCCCACAGCGCAGAACTTCGGATTTTGGTTCCTGGGGAAACATAACAAATGTAGCGTTAGTTATCCATTCACAAATTCGAACATCATTTGTGAGAGAGTCATCCATGTAAAATCTCTACGCCGTTCGGTGTCGGCCATAGAGAGGATGTCCCTATCATTGGCCTATAACTTAAATTAGTCAGCACTCATTAATATCAAGAAGCCTTCCCATGGCGGAATGTGGGCAAATTTGCAATTGTTAGTGGGATTGGGATTGTTAATGGAACAAATATGGCAGAAATTCCTTTATAGGTAGGTAGGTCTGTTGGGATTGTTAATGGAACAAATCGGGATTTCCCCGGGACTTATTTTCCAAGCATAAAAAATAGAATTTCAACAAAATTCTGTTTAAGAAAAAAATGAAGTAATAGAAACTTTGCCTTAAAAAATGTATGTAGATATATTCATTTAAGACATGTTATGTTATGGCTAATAATTAATTCAATTGGTTTATCCGACGAGTCGGTGACTTTTTAAATAATAAATTTCAAAATGCTATAAAATAAATATTGAAATTTATTTTGAAACAATCAATGCATTTAAAATACCATTCAATACCTTTCTTGTTTTTTTTATTACTCCCAAGCTACTCTCTTTTATTTACATTACAAAGAGAGTCTAAAACGACCCCCACTTCACACAAAGCCAATTTGTCAAAAAATACTCATTCTCTCTTCCCTCTTTCATTGTTTTTTTTTTTTTTGTAAATTATAAAATACATTTTCGCTCACTTACTTTTTAATAATGGCTGTATGTAATTTGTTGCTTTTGTTGGATCTTGGAACAACACAAACACGGCTGATTATGAGTTGGAGGCCTTTGTATGCCCGCTGGTTGTTGTTTTTGTTTTTCTCGTAATGGTTGAGAGATGGAAATGATGATAATTTTCTTTAATTTCAATTTTATACCAGTAATTTATCTATTGCGCGAATATATGGGTATGGAAGTGTGCGTGTTATGTATGAGTGTGCACTTTAGTTAAATGTGTATTTGTTTAACTTTGCAACAGCAACAATTAAATGAATTCAATTGCCTCTTATTTATTGTATAGCACTTAAAAAATAACAAATTTTCAACAATAACGATGGGTACAATTGTTTTTGGAGCCTTAACGAACTTAACTCCAGGCTTTTCTTATTTTTTCTATAATTTTCTTTAATTTTTCTTGTGTACTTTACAAATGGACTACTGTTAGAAAACCAGTTATATTTTGTTGTTGTATTTCTTTTCTTCTTTAACCTTTTTCTTATGATGGTCTTTGCACTTTTTCGAACTTTTTTTTTTTGCTTTTTATATTTGAACGAATCTCACACACAATAATAACAACGACAATGCTAATATACACAACGAAAACAATAAAAACGCAAAAACAAACGAAGTAAAAGACAAGTAAAAGAGGTTTTGTCTTCCGATAGGTGTTTTTCTAGCTAGGCTGCTCTAGGGCGGCTCGCTCGAAGGAATGAAGAATGAACAACGAATGATCACAACACAACCGACCGCAGTCTAAAACGAGACTGAATTTTAGTGGTCTATGGAGTTTTCAGTTTTTGTTATGTCTGTCTGGCTATGGGGCTCTGGCCTCACTGATGTTCGTGAAAAATGATGCTGCCTCAGTTGTCAGAGAGCTGCAGCTGCTACTGCTGCCGATAACGTACATCTCTGCCAATGGGGGCTGGTTAAGTAAAGTGTATGACGATCATGGGAAGTTACATTAAGCTGCGCGCACTTAACTGATAAAGAGAGCGAAGAGAGTAACTGAGCTGACTTAAATGTAACTGCGTCACTGCTATGCAAAGCACCAGCAGCATTATGTTTTTCTAATTTAACCAATAAACGGTATTTTCCACACATGATAAATGCACACTAGTTTGTTTGTATGTACTTATGTATGTATGATCTTATCATTCATAAGATTATCTATTGTCTGTTTTGTAGAGGTGTCTGTCCGTCCCCCTGCGTAAATTTGCCAATTGACAAAGATTTATTCAATTATAGGTAGGTACATATCCATATTGACGTTTTCTTAAGTGCCCAACAACATCAAGCGATGTTGAAAGATTGCTCCATCCATGCCCATTGTGTTTGAAAGCAAGAATTAAGATTTGATTCTCGGAATTTGCGTTTTTTATCATCACATAAACCAGTTACGAATTTTCCATTGCATTTTTTTAATAGATTCATTGATTTAGCACTATTCCGGAGTTGCCATAGGGTTAAATTTTTGTTGATTGAAAGGCAAAAGAAAGGGGAAATATGTATAAAGGCGTTAAATTCTAACGGGACTTTCGCAATATATTAAGTGTGTTTGGGTATTAAAAAATTTGCGCAAATTGTTACTGGAAGTCGTTCGCGTGCTTTATTTGCCATTTAGACTGGAGGTTTTTTCCAGCAAAAGTTGCAGCATCGAACAGCTGTTTTATGAAAACCAGCTTCTTAATTTATAAATAGCAAAAAAAGTAAAAGCTGTAAATACTCTCCTGCGAATTTTTACTGGAAAAGTACGCGAACCGACCTATTATAACGTTTTTACTGTAGGCAAGGAACTCGGTTTTTAGTTGCGAAAAACTTTAACAAAATATCTTAATTTGCAAATGGAAATTTGCCTATGATCCATTGAGGAACTGGGACAAACTTTTCACAAATCAATGAGTGCTGTCCGATTCAATTTTAAGCTCAATGATAAGGGACCTCCTTTTTATAGCCGAGTCCGAACGGCGTGCCGCAGAGCGACACCTCTTTCGGGAGAAGTTTTTACATGGCCAGCATTAGGAGGAGGTAACCACCCATTTCTTTGAGAACCTGTCTGATTTAGCGGATGTGTACATTCGCAAGTTATTGGGCTTTTTAAAGCGATCAGGATGGTTATAAGGTAGGTACTAGAAGGTATCTTCCTTCTTCTGTTCCTGTGGTATCACAATAAACGAAAACGTCTAAGTGAGTCTAATGGCAGACTGCCATTTAAACCTAACCCAACCTGAACTAATCTTGATCGCCGTCTATATCAGACTATATCCTTATAATGCCGTATAAACCGATCTTGTAAATTGATTTTTTGAACCTCTAGAGGGAGTAATCCTTGTCCGATTAGGCTGAATTTAGCAAACTGGTTTCTTTTATGTTCTCCAACATTTTTAATGCATAGTCTCAATCGGTCCATAACCGTTAATAGCCCCCATAGCCCCATCACCCGGTGGTAAAAAAATACTTTCTGCCAAATTTCCGGAGCATCGGGAGCAGTTTAAACTTTCAAGGAAATCAGGTTATAAATGAGGATTTTATGACTTAAGATCCAGGACTCTGGCTTAAGATCCAGCACTCGACTCTGACCCCGGATCGGAGTATTAAGACGGAGTCGGAGAGCGGTTCGGAGTCGGGGCAAGCGTGCTCAATTCTGATTGGCAGATCGGTCTATATGGCAGCTATATCTAAATATAGTTTTATTTGGACTCGACGCGAATGGCGACGGGATGTCACTGTTCTAAGTTTCAACAAAATCGGGTGATAAACGCACTTTTAAATCGGTGGGTCGGTCTATATGGCAGCTATATCTAATACATTTTTTCGGTTCGGATATCGGAGGCCTTAGTACAATATACAGTTTATTAATTTAAAGAAATCGAATAATAAATGTTGCTTTTATCCTTAAATCATCTTAGAATTTTACGACGATCCAGAATTTACTTTGTAGGGTCGGAAATGGGTATTTCGATGTGTTGCAAACGGAATGACTAAACGAATATATCTTATTACTTATGTTGGAGGATACAAAAATCCATGGATACTTTGATCCTTTTTAGTTTCTGTGATCAATGATGAATGGTATACAAGATTCGCTTCCGCTCCGACAAAAATAGACCTGCTCCGCTTCACGCTCCACTCCACTCCTAATCCCTGGTACTGGGTATTATAACTTAGTGCATTTGTTTGTAACACCCAGAAGGAAGAGAGCTAGATAAGTATACCAATCGACAAAATTTCTATGAAATTTTCTTTAAAATCAAAAATTTTATAAAATTATCTTTAAACTAATTTTCAGATTAAATTCAAATAAAATATTTTCATCACATTACCAAACCACAGTATCCATTCTTATACAGCTATGAACTTCAATATGGCAACACCTCTAAACTACCCATTGTAATTTCTGGTGATAATTCAACACTCATCATCATAATTTCTGTGCAAATGAGAAGGTGGATTTTAATCAATTTCGAGGCAAAAAGTGAAATTTAATAAGAAACTTAAACGTTACAAATGGCAGTTCATTTGTCAAATGCATAGACCATGCGAATCAACAAAGCAAATTGTTTAATAGGCAATAATACTGTATGCATGGGAGAAAACAAAGAGAAACAATCCGTAAGGTGGTGGTGGTGGGTTTTTGATTGCAATTGAAGATAAGGAGATGCTGCTACCTATGTAAGTATAAATGAAAACATACGCCAATGAATACTAATTATAAAATAATGATGGAAAGAGATTTAATACTTGCATTGTCATTAATTAATATATGTATGTATGTACACATGTTAATTTTCTAAAATGTTTTAACGCCCTTTAAAGACAACAGGTTTTTCTTCTTGGCATAGATAATGAACTTTGGCAAACACTTGTTGCTGTGACTAATGTGTTTATGTAGTTATGTATGTATGTGCTGTTTGGTGAGTGAGAATAGACGAGAGAGCTTACGTTGGGTAGTAATTAAAACAGACGGCGTATGGAAGATACTACATGTATGATAATACCTACCTATATACGTATATCCATACCTTTTTGTTAATGAATATTAAAGATTATGCGCATAATCAACTTGTATTTTGGTTACAATTTCTTTATTTTGAATAGCAGTGGTTGAGGCATCATCAAAGAAAATTAACACGCAATGTGCGTAATAATTTTTTATATTTGTTGTACAGCACGCAATCTCACACTGTACCGTTATAGAAATTCACCAACTTTAGGAAGTGTTCAGAAAAGTATGTACACAGTGTGTACTACACACCAACCTACCGCTTAAAGTAGCCGCAATTGTCACACAAGAACTATAAAAACATGTTTGAGGCTTCGGATCAGTAGCACACATTAGAAAAGAAATCAAACACCTACTCGTGTTTCGAACTAGAGAGAGAAAATGAGACAAAATTGAGTTTGTACTTAAAACGTCGCAATTCTCGGGAAAAAAGTTGCAGTATACGCCCGGGAGGATGTACCACAACAAGTTAAAGCGTGCTAAGTTTGGCCGGGCCGAATTTTGGGTCACACCACCATGGATTCCGCTAAAAATGTACCCTCATTTATTGAGTTTGTATTTGAATTATTTTAGTCGCAAAAAGTCATATCGGGTTATCGGTACTATGGGGGGCCTATATCACCATGTTGACCGATTCGGATAAAACTTGACGCTGATGTTGTGAGTCATAAGATAGGGGTTTGGGCCAAATTTCAGCCAAATCAGGTGAAAATTGAGGCTTCTAAGGGCTGAAGGAGTTAAATCCGGGAATAGGTTTATATGGTGGCTATATCTGTTTATAGACCGATTCGGATCATACATGGCATAGATGTTGGAAGTCAAAACTAAAGCTCAAGACGTCAAATCCGGGGATAGGTTTATATGGGGTCTATACCTGTCTATAGACCAATTCGGATTGTACTTGGCATGGATATTGGAAGTCATAACTCAAGTCTTCGTTCCAAACTTCAGCCAAATCAGATGAGGCTTCCAAGGGCTGAAGAAATCAAATCCGGGGATCAGTTTAAAAGGCTGCTATATCTGTTTATGGACCGATTCGGATCATACTTAGCATGGATGTTGGAAGTCATAACTCAAGACTTTGTTCCAAATTTCAGGCCAATCGGATGAGAATTGAGGCTTCTAAGGGCTCAAGATCATACTTAGCATGGATGTTGGAAGTCATAACTCAAGACTTTGTTCCAAATTTCAGGCCAATCGGATGAGAATTGAGGCTTCTAAGGGTTCAAGAAGTCATGGGGACTATATCTGTTTATAGACCACCAAATCGTCAGCTACATTGTTCTCTCCAAATACGGGTGAGGTGAATAACTAGCCGAATGTGAATGCCTTAAAGGGGCTCTACATGATCTAGAATGTGAGGTTCAGCGCTGCAAGAGAGAACCTCTGGATCAAGCTGGTCTAGACAACACTCATGCAGACAGGGTAGCAGAGGTGGTGAAAAGCTACCGGGTGAATGGGGTCCTTGGAGAACGATTGCCTCTCATTCCACTTGTAGAAATTGGACTCCGACAGTGTGATTCTGGCTCAATTACGATACGGCAGATGCAGCCGCCTTAATTTCTAAAGAGCAAGGATTGCTGCCGAAGTGCAGAATGTGTGTTCCGACTGTGACCACACGTCACCTGTTTAACTGCCCAGCCAGACCCACTCGATCCAGTCGCAGAATTCTTGTTTCTGGATATTGTGTAGAATCAAGCAGACGAATATAGAACACTACACACTGCTACAACAACAACAAAAGCCCCGGCACGGGTGACTATGAGCAAAACACATTCTGGAACTTTTAGCTCCGATTCGTGTGGGGGTCATTGTCATCACGAGAAGCTCAGCTGAGCGCACCTGCCGTGTTGGCTTAATCCTGCAGGGCTCGTAGCCCCGAGTGAATAAAATGCGTCTAGATCATTTCCCTATCCTGACGAAAATAAATATTGAACCCACTTCACGAACGGGGGAAAAGATGTCTCTATTGCCAAAATTGATATGGAAAGATGAAGAAAAGGATAATTATCAAAGAAAGATAAATGAAAGTATACGTAATATCGCTGGTGTAAATCACATCAACCTCAACGATATTAACCAAATAATAGTGAAATCCGCTTCAAAATTGATTGATCACAAAAAGCCTTTTGAGCCGAAAAATAAATGGTACAACAAAAACTGTAATAATGCAAGAATGAAAAGTTTTAAGCTCTTAAAGGTGTACAGGACAACAAGGAATTTGGAAGACAAGAGACGATATATAGTCGCACAAAAAGAGTACAAAACTGTATGCAGTACCAATAAATCCGTGTATTACAATACAATAGCCAACAAATTAAATAACATCAAAAACTCCAAAGAATGGTGGAAAATGGCGAAAGAAATTCGTAACCAATGTAACCTCGTGGGCTCAAATATTACCCCAGATGCCTTTAAATCCTACTATGAAAACTTATTAAATAAATCTCAAGAGACCACTCTTATTCACTATGCTCCCCCTTATAAAAATGATATGGATCTCGATAGGCACTTTACGATGTCGGAACTGCGGAAAATGCTAGTGAAAGTTAAAAGAAATAAGGCACCCGGCGAGGATAGGATACCATATGAGTTCTTCATAAACGGCACCGAAGAGTTTAATAGTCTGCTGTTAAGAATATACAATACCATTTATTCGAGTGGGGAAATTGATCCTGTATTCACAAAAACTATTATTTACCCAATTCATAAGAAAGGTGATCTAAACGAGCCGTCAAACTACAGGGGCATTTCATTTATGAATTGTGTGGCGAAGTTATTTATGGGTCTTATAAATGAAAGACTATATAATTGGGTTGAAAACTATCAAATTCTTACAGAATACCAAGCTGGATTCCGGAAAAATTATTCAACGGTTGATAATAAAGGGTGATTTTTTTGAGGTTAGGATTTTCATGCATTAGTATTTGACAGATCACGTGGGATTTCAGACATGGTGTCAAAGAGAAAGATGCTCAGTATGCTTTGACATTTCATCATGAATAGACTTACTAACGAGCAACGCTTGCAAATCATTGAATTTTATTACCAAAATCAGTGTTCGGTTCGAAATGTGTTCAAATTTTGACAAATTTTGTTCAGCGATGAGGCTCATTTCTGGTTGAATGGCTACGTAAATAAGCAAAATTGCCGCATTTGGAGTGAAGAGCAACCAGAAGCCGTTCAAGAACTGCCCATGCATCCCGAAAAATGCACTGTTTGGTGTGGTTTGTACGCTGGTGGTATCATTGGACCGTATTTTTTCAAAGATGCTGTTGGACGCAACGTTACGGTGAATGAACACATTTCGAACCGAACACTGATTTTGGTAATAAAATTCAATGATTTGCAAGCGTTGCTCGTTAGTAAGTCTATTCATGATGAAATGTCAAAGCATACTGAGCATCTTTCTCTTTGACACCATGTCTGAAATCCCACGTGATCTGTCAAATACTAATGCATGAAAATCCTAACCTCAAAAAAATCACCCTTTATATACAATCTGGCCTCGATCGTCCACTTGAAATTGGCAGAGAGGAAAAAAGTATATTGTTTTTTTATCGATTTCAAGGCTGCTTTTGACAATATATCAAGGCAAGCCCTTATATATAAACTATTTAGAATGGATGTATCATATAAAATGGTCTCAATAATAGAGAAAATATACAGCAACACGCAGTCAGCAGTATGGAACGGCAGGGAGCTATCTGAATACTTCGAAACAACCAAAGGCGTAAAACAAGGATGTCTTTTATCGCCGTTATTATTTGCCCTCTATGTAAATGACCTGCACGAGTTCATCGAAGGTGGTTTGTTTGTGGAAAATATTAACATCCGACTTCTCTTGTATGCAGATGATATCGTTTTCCTAGCAGATGACATAAAAGTACTACAGAAAATGATAGATAATCTGGAAATATACTGCAAAATGTGGAGTTTGGAAGTAAACCTAGCTAAATCCGAAATTATGGTCTTTAGAAATGGAGGAAAATTAAGCAAATACGAAAGGTGGATGTACAACGGCAGAGAAATTAAGATCTCCAACGAGTTCAAATATCTAGGGGTAGTCTTTACTCCGAAAATGAAGTTCAACAAACATGTACAAACCAGAAACAATGAAGCAAAAAACGCTATTAATGCCACATGGAACCAATTCATTGGAAGAGCAGATATAGATATGAATTCTAAATGGAAATTATTTTTAGCCGTTTGTAGATCTATACAAACATATGCTGCCGAAATTTGGGGTTTTTCACACCTCGAAGAGATTAATGCACTCCAAAGATATTTTCTGAAGCGAATACTTAGGGTACCAAGTTTTACACCAAATTATGTACTAATGCTGGAAACGGAAGTAGAAGACTCACAAATATACACGCTGGGAAAACATTTAAACTATTTGGGGCGAATTTTGTATTACTATACACAAAACAGGCTCCCAAATCAACTATCGGAGATTATATACCAAAAAAATATATTTTGGGTAACAGAATTAAAAGACTTATCTCGAAGCCTACACGTTCAATGGCCACAAACGATGTCTTCACAAGGCAATTGGAACACTTTCTGCAATGATTTATTAAGTGGTATGAAACAACGATTTCATGAAGAAAGACTGTATAGAAAACAATTCAGCCAGAGCTGGCGGATATATAGATATTTAAACCCAAGCAGATCCCATCTTTACCTAAACAGAAAGTACTCTCAAGCGGAAATCGTGTGGATATTTAAAGCGCGCAGTGGAATGATCCCTCTAGGGTGTAACAGTTTTGATCCCGATGTCTTAAATAAAGAATGTAAATTGTGTAACATGCATGAAATTGAAACAATGCAACATTTTCTGGGCATCTGTCCTATACTTCGGGAATTTAGAATGATATCATTCGGAAAGCCGATATTGAACGATGAGGAAATAATCAACATTCTTGATGGTACAGAAGAAGAAAATTGGCACAAATTAATAAATTATCTCGAAATGAGCTATAAATATAGGCAACTTTTAATAAATGAATTCAATTAAATAAGCAAATGCTTATATAATGCGACAGACGTATTTTACATTGTCGCTAAGTTATAAAATTACTTCTTAGAATTGTAAAAAAGAAATGTATTTTTATGAAAATATTCAATAAAGAAGTTTACTACTACTACTACTACTACTACTAAATGCGTCTACCAACGCCACCATACAAGACCGAATAGCGTCCAGACAACGTGGGATCGAATTGGTGATCGCACGTTGTTTGGACGAGATCTCCCCCTTGATTAGGAGCGGAGCACCAACTAAAACTCCTTTCGATCTATGGACGCGGTTGATATCATCCAACTCCACAACGAACATCGAAACCACAGCCACCACGTTGCTCCAAACTGGGGCCTCACCACAATCGACCAGCTTCGAAGACTTTAACGGTACAGCAGCCTTCAACTCATCGACATTTTCGATGCTGTCTACTAACCACTCATCCATCCTCCTTCAACCGTCCATCATCACCTACCCATCCATCATCTACCTATCACCTACCTCCGACTGATAAACCAGCGCCTTCTTTTATCTATCATTTAAACAGCACTGTCGTAGCCAGGAGACCAATTGTTAAGGAAATTCAGAAACCTCGTGATACCTGGGTAGCATTAATCTTCCACTTCAGATCATGGTGAAGAGCTATTATATATTTTTCACCTAATGGTTCCCCGTGGGGGATGTTCTCTGAACCTGTTACATTGTCTTTATCATTGAAGGAACCCAAGGTTTTTTGACGACGGCTGCGCCGATTAAAAAATTCAAAGCAGCAGCTGTATAAAATGATTATGTTTTATGATTAATCGTTCAATTTAGTTGGTCGATAATTGTTTAAAGAAAGAAGAGAGACATTTTTTTTGGCAGCTCAATCTAATACCAACCAAAGAGTCAAAGTCATAAAAAATCGCTAGCGGCGATACCAAATAAGAGACGCAGAGACTGGAGTCAAATTTGAGATATGAAAGAGAAACAGCGAGACTGGTGGTAAAGATGATATTTAATTATTATAGTTTTTACACTTTTTAATAACGTCAAAGTACATGAAAATGCCAAATAGACTGTATTGGAATTTTATCACTTAAAAAACATTTGTATATTTTTTGTAAATTTACATCTGTAATTTTGTAAACATGGATGGTTATCACTTTTTTAGTAAAATTCTCTGAAAACGAATTTTCATGAAAATGGGCCAACATTTTCAGTGAGAAATATGCTGAGAGAAGAGAACATTGAGAGCGACGTTGCTAAAATGGAATAGATTATATTTCATAGGCATTACGCTAGACTCTGACTCTAGCGCGGCGGTTTTTGGCTTTCCCATATTAAATGCAAAGATTTTAAAAGGTGGTCTCACGCGAACAGCTGTTACCAGCCGGCCAGGTTTGACGGTATTAAGACGTCCGATTTTAGTTTGCATTCTCTTTTTGTTATCTTCTGTCTCGCATATTCTCTGCTCGTATACGCACACGTATACACACACGCACACAAATTTCTTTGTGTGTGTTGGCAAACGTCGATCAGCTTGATGACAAGATGGCGGATTGCACCATATTATTTGTGGTTGTTGTTCAAATGAGACCACTTTTAATTGTTTCGCCATGTATAAAATGCACGTAAATCAACTTGACGCCGACTCTTTGATTGGGTTTAGACTCTTAAGCCATATTTATCAATGAAAAGGGCGGCAGCGCAGCCGAAGCAAAAATAGTCGACGGCGACGGCGGCGCTAACTGCAATCCACTCGCCTCATGCACTGGTCCCAAAAACTCCCCTTAAAATTGTCAGAAATTTTGATTTTGGGGAATTTGTTTTTTTTTTGTCTTTGCTTAAATTCTTGGATTTAGTGATTCTTATACATATTTTAATTTATGTATCAGTTATGTCATCTCTTCGGGTTTTTGTTTCTTTATTTCTCGATTGTTTACTTGAAATATCTCAACATTTAAATGCAGAACATGCCTCAGAGTGTTTGTAAAATAATTGGACTTCCCTCTAAAGCCCTGCCATATATCCTCACTGATATGTTATGGATCATTGGCCTAACGGGCATGTGGACATTTTTGCCAGCGGAGTGTTGATTTTAATGCTCAAGTTCAATGGCATTGGCGATTGGGCAACCAAAGTATTGTGGCAAAAGCCGTAAAAGTATAAAGATTTAGAAACATTTTATGTTTCAGAATAAAGATATTCACAAACTGCCCCCCATCTATGGTTGTTTATCAGCATTCTCTTTCATTCGAAAACAAATTCAAGATCGCCAAATTCTATTGACCCATTGCAAGCAATGACTGACCATCACTAACCCCAGGAACCAGTTCGCTGCTTAGTTATTATTTTTAATTCGCACTTGATGATTGTTTTGTGGCCATCATTCAATTTGTTGTGGAAGAGTAATTTCTTTCTTCCAAATTCAAAAAATCACAAAACAAGATCAATTTCATCAAGCGAACGATTAGCATTTTTTTCGCCCATATTCTGGGAAAAGTTCAATGGAACTATAATAAATAAAATAATACAATAATAAAACCGGATAATATCTTTTTGCGTTGTTCGAACAGTAATGCATTTCTAATTTATGACGTTCTTAGATGTTTCATATTTTTGTGTTTTTTTTTTTTTGTTTTGGAATTTATTCATATCTACTTGCGACACTTTCAAATCTGCGAGATTTACGTGCCAAAATTGGTAAACAGAAATTTTATTTGAATATTCGATTGCTAATCTGAATGTCAAGCACCTAAGTCTTGAAAAGAAAACAAATTCATTTATTTTGGTTTAAAAAATATTTTGTTGTTGATTTTTTTCATAGCCTCTGGAGTTCTAGTTAAGAACGCCCCCAAAAACTGCAGCAATGGACTTTGATTTTGCTATTGAAAACGATTAGTAAACAATGCTGATTTTACCCAAAGGAATTATGATGATGCGGAAAAAACATTATTTTCCGGATTTTCCATGGGAGATACATATTTAAGGAGTTACAAGCATTTTAAGTTAAATGAGCACATCTGACTAAACATTAATCTGGTCATAGTATAAAACGCTTTGAAACACCTCACTTGTTTTAATATGTTGCATGGATCTGTAGCTTCCAAGCCGGTTATCGGTTACTTGTGAGGTGTAACCGAAATTTTAGTGTCAGAAAAATATTGAGATTGAGGGAGGCCACCGTAGCGCCGAGGTTAGCATGTCCGCATATGACGCTGAATGCCTGGGTTCGAATCCTGGCGAGAACATTATGAAAATTTTCAGCTGTGGTTATACCCTCCTAATGCTGCCGACATTTGGGAGGTACTGTACCATTTGGTATGGCAGCCATGTAAAAACTTCTCCAAAAAGAGGTGTCACACTGCGGCACGCCGTTCGGACTCGGCTATAAAATGGAGGTCCCTTATCATTGAGCTTAAAACTTGAATCGGACAGCACTTATTGATTTATGAGAAGTTTGCCCTGTTCCTTAAAGGAATGTTTATGGGCAAATTATATTTATATTGAGAATTATCATTATATTGAGAATGACTTATATAGCGAATTCTGCCCCTATCCCTTAAAGGAATATTACGCTCCATCGCAGTTTGCCATATTACCAATGACATGTGTCATTATTGGCTTTACAACACTTTCATAGTGCATAATCTTTAGTTTCAATCCCTATTTCATGCCTTAGCTCTTCTGCATAACGGCCAAAATTTGTAAATCTTTTACTTACTCTGCTGAATGTGGTACTTCCAGTTCAGTTTCCGGTCAAAGAATACTTCCCGATACTAGAATTAGTATATATAGTATATCGTATATTGAAATCATTCTGTCTAGCAAGAGTGGATCTTCGCAATGAGTCATCTTTGCCTTTGTGAACAGAAATATCTTCATCTTAATACGTTGAGGATCCTCAGTAGACTTTTTTTAGAGGGGTTTTCAAAAGGAAAGCTACAAAAGTAGACCGATAGGGACAGCAAATGACACCATATTTTTTGGCGCTCTTTTGACATTTCTCCTCAGGAAGGTTTGCCATTTCATGATGGAAAGATGTACGAGCCAACAACAAGTCGAATTTACTACCGAAATTCGGAGTCATTAGCCTTATCGTTTTCATCGAAAAATTATCTTTTGCCATGAGGTTAATTTCTGGCTGAATGGCTTCGTCAATAAGTAAAATATGCGTTAATGGTCAGAAAGTTATCCACACGTACTCCATGAGTCATCATTGCATCCCGAAAAAATTACGGTTTGGTGCGGTTAATGGGCCGGCGGCGTCATTGGGCCGTACTTCTTCATCTTTTGCCATGAGGTTAATTTCTGGCTGAATGGCTTCGTCAATAAGCAAAATGTTCGTCAATAAGCACGTACTCCATGAGTTAAAAAAAAAACTTTTGTGGGCGCCCTTATTGAAAAACCCTGTATTTATCCTATTCTCAGCATATGGGTTGTAGAGTAACTGAGAACATGGTCCAGCTTACACTGGTCTAAAAATTGGTTTATTCAGTCGCTGAGAGCTCGTTCACCTGATACACAGAATACTTGTTAATGATTGGAGAAAGACTTCAAATACCTGGTGGTGTCAATAAAACTACATTCATCCATCATCAAAGACCTTTTGGGTTACAGCTGCTAGTCTACTGATCACAGCTGTATGCTTGTATGTATCCACCTTTTTGAAATTTATTCAAAAATGTACACCAACTGATGGGTCATAAAACGTGTTGGCATGTTTTTGTTGTTGGCTTTTTATTTATTTTTCTTCGTTTTTTTCTTATAAATGCAAATGCTGTTTTTTTATTTTTTTTTTCAATATAAAGCCATTAGGAGGTACTACACATTTCTCAACATCATTTCTAGTTAGTGCTTTTATTTGGGATTTTGAAATTGAAATAAAATAAATTGTATGGAGAACAGACCAAAAAATCAACAACAACACCAACAACAACAACAAAAACAAAGACAGTACAAAAATAGAAATTGAATTTACGTGACTACTTTTAAGGCGCAGCAAAGTCACGTTTTTTGCTTCTTCAGCTTCTCGCGATTGGCATATGGCATATGGTCGTTGGCAGGGTGAAGAGTCAATGACGAAAAAAATAAACGAAACTGATTCTAATTACGCTTCTAACACCGAGCAACAAATTTTGAATGGAACCATCAGTCTCCTGCTCTATGTCTATGTAGATTTTTAAGCCATTTTGAGCTGTCTTAGAAGTTGTGGCGTTTGTGGTTTCTCTGCTATTGAAGGTGCCTATACTGGAAAGCTTAAAAACATAATGTTTAGCTAATGTTGTCTAAGACCATCACGTACAAATCCCTTGTCATACTTTTACTTTTTCTCTAATGCAAGTTTTCAAAAAGAAGACAGGAAACTTCTTTGTAAAGAAAACCGTAAATATTTATTATGTGGTCGCTTTGTTCATGTAAAGATTTCATATTCTTTGGATATGAAAGAATAATAGGTCACTTTGGTTCATATGGATATCTGGCAAAGGTGTTTTCTCTTAAACACTCCAAAGTAAGGTATAACCTACTGTAAGAACAAACAAGTGTGAACGGGCTAAAATCGGGCGAAGCCGACCCCCCATTGGATATGCAGGCTAAATCGTCAAATAAATAAAATTTCCCTAAATTTGACCAATCAAAATCCGAATATATTGCGGGAGTCATAAAGTAATCCGTTGTGCAAATTTTTGAAAAGATCTATTGATAAATGGGTTAGCAAAGGCCTTGAAAGTGAAAATCGGGAGATGCATACATATGGGAGCTAAATCTAAAACTGAACAAATCAGAAGAGTTATTAGAGAAAGAAACCTTCGTGCCAAATTTTGTGAAAATTAGTTAACAAATTACTAAATTATTGAGCATTGTTCAAAATTGGACGAAAATACATATGGGAACCATATCTTAATTTGAACCGATATATATTAAATTCACCAATAATGTCGAGACTTATAAGAGAGAATCCCTCGTACAAAATTTTGTGAGAATCGGTTTACAAATCACGATGTAATTACAATTTTAGTCCAAATCGGGCGAACATATATATGTTAGCTATATCCGAATTTGAACCGATTTCTATGTAATTCACCAATTATGTAGAGACTTATAAGAGAATCCCTCGTAAAAAATTTAGTGAGAATCGGTTTAGAAATGCCGATATAATTGCAATCTTAGTTCAAGTCGGACGAACATATATATGGGAGCTATATCCAAATCTGAACCGATTTCTATGAAATTCACCAATAATGTCGAGACTTATAAGAGAATCCCTCGTAAAAAATTTCGTGAGAATCGGTTTACAAATCACGATGTAATTACAATTTTAGTCCAAATCGGACGAACATATATATGGGAGCTATATCTAAATCTGAACCGATTTCAATGAAATTCACCAATTATGTCGAGACTTATAAGAGAATCCCTCGTAAAAAATTTAGTGGGAATCGGTTTAGAAATGACGATATAATTGCAATCTTAGTTCAAGTCGGACGAACATATATATGGGAGCTATATCTAAATCTGAACCGATTTCAATGAAATTCACCAATTATGTCGAGACTTATAAGAGAATCCCTCATACAAAAGTACGTGAGAATCATTTTGCAAATGACGGTATAATTGCAATTTTAGTCAAAATCGGACGAACATATATATGGGAGCTATATCCAAATCTGAACCGATTTCTATGAAATTCACCAATAATGTCGAGACTTATAAGAGAATCCCACGTCCAAAAGTACGTGAGATTTGGTTTACAAATGACGATACAACTGCAATTTTAATCCAAATCGGACGAACATATATAAGGGAGCTATATCCAAATTTCAACCGATTTTCTCCAATTTCAAATGTGAACCAATTTCTATGGAATTCACCAGTAATATTAGGTTAGGTTGAAAAGAGGGTGCATATGCCACTATAGACATACACCTAAGCCAGTAATCGGCTTGTCTTGCGTTCTAAAAACTATAAAGTAACCTCTAAAAAGAAAATTTTAAGTTAGGAATTCCGTTATACTTACAAAATCCTTAATTGTTTTCAATGCCACTCCCCTAAGTTGGTTCATGTCTGATATTGTGTCTCCACCTAAGTACCGGTATCTGTTGGACGCAAAAGCCGGGGAATGACATAGGAAATGCTACAACGTCTCATCATCTTCTCCACATGCCTTACACATGCCATCACTTGCCGCACCGATTTTGCATAAGTGAGCTCGTAGTCCTATGTGTCCCGTTATGATACCAATAGCTATACTGACCTTCTTGCTTCCTTTCAGTAATAGCCTTCTCACGATCTGGATCCCCCATAGGATTTTCACCGTTCTACCGACCGTTTCGCTGTTCCACAATGTTGCATGCGCATTCGCCACCCACTCCCTTAACTTGGACGGCGTCGCTCCGAAAGGCTTCGGGTTAACCAAGTTTATCAACAGCAGTTCTCCGGCCTTCACTGTCAAATCGTCTGCCCTTTTATTCCCCTTATTCCGTTATGACACGGCACCCAAACGATGCGGATTTTGCCATCCTCAGAGAAGGCGTTAGTCTCCTTCTTACACTCCAAGACTGTTCGTGACCTTACCGTCCTGTTTGTAATTGCCCTCATGGCCATTCTACTGTCCGTAAAGATGTTCACACTCGACGTCCTTGCGTTCGCACCACACCACCTCACGCATTACGTGATCGCCCGGATCTCCGTCTACAGGACCGTATTATGGTCAGGCAGTCTAAAACAGATCTCAGTATCTGAGTTCTCAATGTAGACAAGAGTGGGCTCTTTCCCCCAGCTTTGATCCAATCGTGTAACATAATCTTCCAGAGGGGAATACTATGGTCCCGTCAATCCAAGAATGTAGCGCTGGCGGCAGTGCCTCGCAGTCGAACTCAAGTGTCGTCTCAGGTATCCGATCAGTGCCTCAATTATACAGCGATGGCATGAGCTGCTCCCACTCTCAATCCATCCTCCCATCGCCTAAGTCTCATAGCCGCAGCGGCTCTCACACTTGATCTGTATGTCTATGGTTTGGATATCTAGAATAGTCTCCAGTGCCGTGGTTGGAGTGGTACTTATTGCTCCGCCTATGCCACGACAACACGTCCTGTGAACCTGTTACGTTGCACTTTTTCTCCATCGCAGTCTACCAAACTAGTGAAGGGTAAGTAAGTTTTGGTCTTATCACACTCCTTAAGAGCCAGTAGAATATCCTCGAATTCAGGCCCCATTTCGAGCTTATGGCCCGTCTGCATAGTGCCCAACATCTGTGAGCCTTCTCTGTACGATCTTGAATGTGACATTTCCAATTCAGTTTTCTGTCCAAAATCACCGCTAAGTATAACTATTGAGGAAAAGTGGCGCGTGAAATTCCTCGTGAACAGGCAAATTTCAGTCTTCTCTGGATTAACATTAATTGGTCTAGCCCTGTCGTATTCCATTTGCAAGATCCTTTCGGCTCTTCTGCATAGTTGATTCGGATTCTTACTCCCTAGTAGTATTATAACATCGTCTGCATAGCAGACGGGTTCAATTCCCTCTTCACTCACCCATAGATGTGGAGATAAAATGCCCCCTGTGGCTTGCATTGTGCCACCTTCTCCCTTATATTTATGTCCTAGGACCCACAATTTATCCACCTGTTCCTTAGTCCCAGCCCACCCGGTACTGGTCTAAAGATGAAAAAAGATTGGATCAGTGTATTGGTCCGCACATTGTTAAACGCCCCCTCGATTTCAATGCTTAACGCCAATGTGCATGTCTTGGCATCGAAGGGAAGCATCCACCGACATCCACATCCACCGGCAGGGGATCATCCACCGACCTTCCCTTGACATAGGCATGCAGTTTGTATTTAAGCAGTTCAGAAGAATACGTTCCTTGATTTTGAGTAGAAAGGATGTAAGGCTTATAGGTCTATAGGCGTTTGGTGTCGCCTAACTTGCCTTGCCTGGCTTGGATATAAATACTACCCTTGCCTTCTGTCAGGTTTTCAGAGTATATGCGAGTCCTACGCGCGCAGCGAAAATAGCATCTAGGTTGGGCGCCAGATAGCTGGCTACCTGCTGTAGTAGCTCCGGAAATATTCCATAAGGTCCAGGTGACTTAAATGGCTTCCTTTAAACATAAACCTTCGATCAACCTCATTATTCTAAGATTTCAGTATCTCTTTATGTCCCGTATCCCGTATTTTGTGGAAAATAGCGTTTTCATCAAAAGCCTCAACATGTTCTCCATTATCTCTGATCTCACTCCCTTGTCGTCTACTAACGTTTCAGTTTGGACATGGGTTTTTTAGAGAAACTTTTTCACCTAAGCTGCGTCAATAACGCTATCGACCTGTTCTCTGAAAAACTTCCACGAGGCAAGTTTTGCCGCTCTGATAACCTTATAGTATTCCTTGAGCCGTGTGTTTAATACATTCCAAAAAACATCCTCTTTGTACGTCTTACTCTGTTCTAAATTCTGCGGACCTCTTCCCCAATATTGCGAATCTCAGAATCTTTGCCTATCCTAGTCTTCCAAATCTTGAGAAAGTCGGTAATGATTCCATCGTCGGGTCCCTGTTCGTTCGGCTGTATCGAGTTCCCCGTCCCTACAATGCCTGAGGTTCCAATATTATGATCATTGCCTATCCTAGTCTTCCTAATATTGAGTAAATAGGCTGATTGTGAGTAGGTGATGGTCTCTTTGTCGGCTCTCTGTTCGTTAGGTTGCAAAGAGTTTCCTGTCATTTTTTTATGGTTCAGGATGGGAGAATGCTTTACGCATGTAACAAGGACGTCTCTCGCCTTTTGCTGGACTTCGTTGTTAACGTTACCGACTAAAAATACACCCTGTGTCACCCCTGAGTATTAATTCCACCTAGGAACAGCTTTGTGATTATCCATATCATCATCATTGTGTCTGCGTTCCGACATCCGAATCATACTCTATGCTGCGTCCAGGTCTACCTTCTCCCTCCGCAATACTTGTTCGATGTATCTTATCACCGCCTTCCACTTTCTCTCGTCTTCCAGCATTCTCTGGATTATTGTCTCAAGCGAAACGTCACCAATCGCTGTTTCCAATTCCGTGCGTTTTTCAATCCAGCGCTCGCAGTGGAATAATGTGTGTTTCACATCGTCTCCAACTTCTAGCTCCTCATACATGCACCTGCTTGAGGAGTATTTGGTCATTCTATGCGGGTATTTCCGGAAGTAACCATGGCCTGTCAACAGTTCTGTGATGTAGTAGTTGACGTCGCCGTGCTTCCTATCTCTCCACATCCGTACAACGGGTATTAGTTGTCGCGTCCACCTGGCCTGATACTCATTTGTCCACCTTTGTTGCCATCTCTCGATAGTCTCCTCTCGTATGAGCCGTAAATGATCCATTTGAATCTCACCCTGTCCTCTCTGGGTATAGCACTTCACGGCGTAGAGCCTGGCTCGCTCCATGGCCTGTAGGTCTATTGGAACCCGGAATCCTATTACAAGTGCTGCGGGTTCCGCCACTATCCGTTAGGATGATATGGCCCTAAGAGCCGCCGTCCTCTGTACCGAGAGCAGGGATTTCGCTGGGCATGCTGTCGGCAGTGTCTGGCCCCATATCTCACTCCCATAGAGAAGGATGCTATTACATGTCTTCATTAATAGTCTGCGCCTGCTCGGGAGAGGCCCTCCTATATTTACCATCTGTCAGCTGAGTTGCGCCATTATCCTCGCGGGCTTTGTTGTCGCATGCCGAATTTGCTCTGCATAGGTCAGTTTCCTGTCATCGCACTGCCTGATGTTTCAATATTAGGATCCTTGCATATCCTAGTCTTCCGAATCTTGAGAAAGTCGGTAGAGGTTCGTCGGGTCCCTGTTCTGGGTCTAGAACTTTTCTGGGGTGTGCTTAGCCACCCCCAAGAGGCCTTTCTGCGATTTTGTGTATGGGTGGACCTTCATCAGAGTTCAACATGTGTTCGAAAATCCGTTCTTCAATAGATCCTCCATTTGTGACCCATGATCTGTTCTCGGCTACAGGCGCCAAGGCATCCACACCTATAGGAGGGGTGGTCACAAATGAAGGATCTGGGAACACATGCTTATGATGGTGGTCTCATGCCACCACCGCTACATTAGGGTCTTCGGAGTCCATTTTGAGCCTACTAGTGAAAGGCTTTCAAAATTTACAGATATTTTTTCTTTAAGGAGCGAAATTTTTTTTCATACAAGTCAAAGTCCTTCCCCGATATATTTTATATGTCGTTTGTTCCATTAAAACCAATTCATAGCCAAACAAATCGACATAATTGACCTTAAGTCAACATGATCCGCATAAGATCATATGAATAAATAGACCTAATTCAGCATGAATGAGTGGCATATGAAAACAAATCCTTTGTTCAAGATTCAAGTTACAGCCAGCAACACTACGTATAATTAATGCTCTCAAACAATTCCCAATTCCTTTACATGGTTGACTGATACGATGGCTGCTGCTGCAAGTAGCTGGTGACGCGCGACTCTATTAAGAGTCAAATGGAATGAGCTCAAATTCTGGATTGTACTTTGTCACCGCTGCTGCGCGCTCTCTCATTGCTGGCTGGTTGACTGACGGACTTTGCGGTTGTGTAGTTGGCGCACTTGTTGTTGTTGCTGTCATTTTGGGGTACCAGTCGGTGCCAGTGTGAAAATGATTTTTTTCTTTCCTTTTTATTTATCTTCGTTGGGGCCATTGTTGCTGGTGTTGTTGTCGTTATTGTTTCTTCTTTGTAAAAATATGTAAGTATGTGGTGTGCATGTGAGTCTTCATTGCATAGAGTGTTTGCTTGTGTATGTATGTTTTGTGTATTATTCGCTGCAATTGAATGGCTAGTTGTAGAGTACTACACAATTTACAGGGGTGTACCTTGAAGGGCCAAGAAGATCTACCATATCTTAAGAAACCCATCACAAACAAAGAAACATCAAAATCTTGATAGGTACCGAGTCTATCAATATGATGTATATGAAAATTTTGTCCACTAAGGGACAGGAGCAAACTTCGCACATATCAATGAGTGCAGTCCGATTCAAGTTTAAGCTCAATGATAAGGGGCCTCCTTTTTATAGCCGAGTTCGACCAACGCTGAAAAGTTTTTTCCGATGGCCTCGCCAGGATTCGAACCCAGGCGTACAGCGTCATAGGCGGACATGCTAACCTCTGCGCTACGATATATATGGGTAACCTATTTAATTTATGCCTTCCGATATTTTATCCAGTTGGTATTCAACTCAACTTTTATCAGGAAGACTGGAGCAGTGCCCACTACGAGAAGAGTTCCTTCGTCCTTCTGCCACCAGGTTCATGACCTTGAATTTTTTTTCGACCAATTCCAAGTTTTGCTTACCTAAGACTTTTAGCGATTTTTCTTCCCATATCTCCTATGTTCATATTCTTTCTTGCAGTGGACAATTATCTTTGCATTTCATTACTCCTATGCTTCGGCAATCCAAAACATCTTACCCAAGTCTTCTAAGTAGTCTTCGGAATTTTATGCAGTTGGTATTTAACTCAACTTTTATCAGGAAGACTGGAGCAGTGCCCACTACGAGAAGAGTTCTTTTGTCCTTCTGTCACCAGGTTAATGACCTTGGATTTTTTTCCAGGTTTTGCTTACATAAGCGATTTTTCTTCCCCATATCTGCTATGTGAACTTGTTGAACATTCCGCCCTCCTAGGGAATGTGGTTACATCCAACTTGCTTCTTTAGCTTCAATGCATTATGTTGCTACGAACCACAGCACCAAGATGTCCCCAATATACTCTCAGCTCATGATTTGTCTGATTGGGCTCTCTTCGAGATTCAGCACTTTTTTTAACGAGCTACCTTGGGATCGAGTTTCTATGAAGTCTTGGGGGACGTGAGCTTTTACCAGTCCTAAGACTTTTTTAAAGCAATCTGGTTGACTCAACGGCAGGAACTAAAAGGCATTCTGTCTTATCCTGTTCCTGTGGCATCACAATGGCCCAAATGGCGTGAGGGTTCCGATTGTAGACTTGCGCTATAACCTAACCTAACCTAACCTTACCTCACCTCACCTAATTTATGAAAAAGGCCCTTTTATATGCTGATATCAATACTCTTTCCACCCCTGGCTATCCCCTGCAACATGCTGGATGGAGTGTGATGGTTACACATGAGGTACATACATACGTTTAAAGCCTGAGTTAGATTACACCGAGATTTGTTTGGTTTGTCTCACATTTATTCCTCAATGCTATGCAATTGTTCGTTGTTTGTCCCTCCGTCCGTCCGTCCGTCCGTCCGTCCGTCCGTCCGTCCGTCCGTCCATGCCTCAGTATGCGTCCGCTCATCAGCCGCTCTGATGACTTGGGAAAAAAAGAAGGCATGTGGATACCATGGCACGGCATGCTCTGGATTTATTTTGTTTAGCTTAGTTTTCTTTTGGACACTTCAGTGACTCGCTCACTCACTCACTTACTTACTTAGTTTAAATTAAATTTGTTCAATTAGATAAAAATAGACCGAACGATTATTATGGCAATGATGATGATGATGATGACGACGACGACGACGGTGATGGTGGTGATAGTAAGGCGATTACGATGCATGTATGCCTGGAAAATGGGGTGGTCCCCGATCCGGTCAGAGACGGAAGATAATTTCAATTTGGAAGAAAACGAGCACGTTTTTTTCTTTTCCTCGAAAACAAGTTTTCAAATTCAATATGTAACAGTCGCCAATGGTTGCGGCATGGCATATTCAAAAGTGGGTGGATAGCATTTTCAGTTGAAACATTTTCAAAATTGAAGGCGTTTTTCCATAGAGGCGCAATTTATTCAGTTGTGTATTTTCCATTGTTTGTTACTTTTCGCTGATGTTGTTGTTGTTGTTGCTGATTGTTTAATGTGTAGAATTGAGATTTCTACATTGGCTCTGTGAGATGCTCTTCCGCGACGCAATGTGTCCGCTAAGGAACTTGCATTTATTAGATAAGGCTTAATTCTTATCGCGCGAATTGTATTTAGTACAATGACACAGAATCTTAAAGCCCAAGACGACAGATGGTCATTGGGTTTAATGGCGACAGTGACGAGGCACAACTTTTTTTTTGAAATCGGAAAAGCTCCAGAGGGAAAAAATGGTACTAAGACATTGAGGGTAATTTTTAACAATTTTAAAATATTGCGCCCTCTAGAGTCTGAAGAAGTCAAGATCCCAGATCGGTTTATATGACAACTATATCAGGTTATGGACCGATTTGAACCATATTTGCAACAGTTGTAGGAAGTCGTAACAAAACACTTCCTGCAAAATTTCAACAAAATCGGATAAGAATTGCGCCCTCTAGTGGCGCAAGAAGTCAAGACCCCAGATCGGTTTATATGACAACTATATCAGGTTGTGGACCGATTTGAACCATATTTTCCACAGTAACAAAACACTTCATGCTAAATTTCAGCCAAATCGGATAAGAAGTGCGCCCTCTAGTGGCTCAAAAAGTCAAGACCCCAGATCAGTTTATAGGGCTGCTCTATCAGGTTATGTATCGATTTCAACCATACATACCACAGTTGTTGAAAGTCGTAACAAAACACTTCATGCAAAATTTCAGCCAAATTCGATAAGAATTGCGCCCTCTAGTGGCTCAAGAAGTCAAGACCCCAGATATGTTAAACTCAATGACAAGGGGCCCCCTTTTTATAGCAGAGTCCGAACGGCGTGCCGCAGTGCGACACTTCTTGGGAGAGAAGTTTTTACGTGGCATAGTACCTCACAAACGTTGCCAGCACTAGGAGGGGAAAACGAATGCTGAAAAATTTCTCTGATGGTCTCGCCAGGATTCGATCCCAGACCTTCAGCGTCATAGGCGGACATATTTACCTCTGCGCTACCATACTTGACACAGCCATACTTGACACAGTTGTTAGATATCATAACAAAATACTTCGTGCAAAAATTCATTCCAATCGGATAAGAATTGCGCACTCTAGAAGCTCAAGAAGTTAAGACCCAAGATCGGTTTATATGGCAGTTATATCAGGTTGTGGACCGATTTGAACCATATTTTCCACAGTTGTTGGAAGTCGTAGCAAAACACTTCATGCTAAATTTCAGCCAAATCGGATAAGAATTGCGCCCTCTAGTGGCTCAAGAAATCAAGACCCCAGATCGGTTTATATGACAGCTATACCAGGTTATGAACCGATTTCAACCATACTTAGCACAGTTGTTGGAAGTCGTAGCAAAACACTTCATGCTAAATTTCAGCCAAATCGGATAAGAAGTACGCCCTCTAGTGGCTCAAGAAGTCAAGACCCCAGATCGGTTTATATGACAGCTATACCAGGTTATGAACCGATTTCAACCATACATAGCACAGTTGTTGGAAGTCGTAGCAAAACACTTCATGCAAAATTTCAGCCAAATAGGATAAGAATTGCGCCCTCTAGTGGCTCAAGAAGTCAAGACCCCAGATCAGTTTATAGGGCTGCTCTATCAGGTTATGAACCGATTTTAACCATACTTAGCACTGTTGTTGGAAGTCGTAACAAAACACTTCATGCAAAATTTCAGCCAAATCGGATAAGAACTGCGTAAAGGATGTTTTCAAGATCTTTCAAGTATTTAAGACACCAGAACCTAATAGAATTGCAAATTTAGCCCATGAACATTCCACTACGAAACAGGGGCAAACTTCTCACATATCAATGAGTGCAGCCCGATTTTAGTTTAAACTCATTGACAAGGGGCCCCCTTTTTATAGCAGAGTCCGAACGGCGTGCCGCAGTGCGACACCTCTTTGGAGAGAAGTTTTTACATGGCATAGTACCTCACAAATGTTGCCAGCACTAGGAGGGGAAAACCAATGCTGAAAAATTTCTCTGATGGTCTCGCCAGGATTCGATCCCAGACCTTCAGCGTCATAGGCGGACATATTTACCTCTGCGCTACGTTGGCCTCCATGGTATATTTCCGATATTTCTGCAGAGAGAAGCGTTAATACACAAGACATGTAATGCAGACCTATACACTTTATGGCCTTTCTACTCAAAATCATGGAGCTTATAAAGAGTAGGACATCCAGCGAATTATTCAGATACAAACAGCATATCGATGTCAAGGTAAGGTCGGTAGACCGCCCTGCCCGAATTTTTATATATTAAACAGAAGAATCCTTCGATGCCAAGATGTACACTTTTGTGGTATGAAAATTTTCCCATGAGCATTCCATTAAGAAACCGGGACAAACTTCTCACATATCATTGAGTGATCTCCGTTATAAGTTTATGCTCAATGATAAGGGGCCTCCTTTTTTTGTAGCCGAGTCCGAACGGCCTGCCGCAGTGCGACACCTCTTTGTGGAGAAGTTTTTACATGACTGCCATACCAGATGGTACAGTACTTCACAAATGTCGTCAGCATTAGGAGGGAATAACCACCGCTGAACATATTTTATGAAGTTCTCCCCAGGATTTAATCTCAGGCATTCATGGAGGCTTCTGCGCTACAGTGGCCTCCATCTGTCCCATAGACATGCAAATTAAGTATGAGGCAGCCACTACCGCTATGAGATTTAAGAATATGGGAGATTAGATAATGAAAAGGAGCAGGCCTTGCCATTGAGGTAGAAGTTAGAGCGATAGAGGGATTGAATGAGTCCTCCAGGTTTCGCAGATTGTTCTCCAATGATACGAAAACTCTTGAAAGGATTCTAAGAGATGACAGAGCCTGGACTGAAGTTAGCTCTGAGACACTCGAGCTACTTGCTGCTACGCACTTCCCTGGGTGCTCAGATATGACCGGTGGGTCATTTAATCCGGATGTTATGGATGTCCCTGTAACACAACATATTGTGTTGGTCAATGTGGGTGGTTGAGGACGTAATGACGGAGGGGAAGATGGTCTGGGCAGTGAATTCGTTTGAACGCTATAAGTTAACAGGACCTAAAGGCGTACTGCCTGCTATGCTGCTATAAACAGGACCGATTGTCCTACGATTCCTTGAGCTGATTTTTATACCCCCCACCATAAGATCCCAAAAAGTACAATATATATATTCTTGATCATCTCGACATTCTGAGTCGATCTAGCCATGTCCTTCCGTCTGTCGAAATCACGATAGCGGTCGAACTCGTAAAGCTAGCCACTTGAAATTTTGCACAGAAACTTAATATTGATGAAGGTCGTTGGGGATTACGAATGGGCTATATCGGTTCAGATTTTGATATAGCTCCCATATAAACCGATCCCCCGATTTGACTTCCTGAACCCCTAGCCAGCATTAGGAGGGGACAGCCAATTTTTTCTAATGTTCGCGCCAGGATTCGACCCCATGCATTCTGCGTCACAGGCGGACTTGCTAAGGTGCCCTTCCCCTACATGGACGGAGGTTAGGGTGTTTTTTATTCCGAAAGCGGGAAAACCGAACCATTCTCTCCCTTCATTTTGAAGACGTTGAAGAGACTAATTGACATATGTATTAGGGACCGGTGGGTTTATAGTGCCCTTCATGATGTGGTTGGCTATGTTGAGGGGAATTTGCGTGTGGGTAACTTCACTTAGGCATAGAAGGGGCCTTTAATAACGTGAAGCTGGAGTCTATACATGGCGCTCCGGTAGATTCTGGGATTCTGAGATCTTTTGAGAGGTTGAGGGTAAAGGTCGTTGCTTTCGCGGATAACATCATCATCATGGTGCGTGGCCGTTTTCTCTCTACTATTACGGATGGGCGAAGGCCAACGGTCTTGGCATAAATCCCAGAAAGACTGAACTGGTCCTTATCAACAGGAAGAGGAAGCTGGGTGTTTTTAAGCGCTGTGGTAGAGGTACTAGAGGCCACTGTAGCGCAGAGGTTAAAATGTCCGCCTATGACGCTGAACGCCTGAGTTCGCATCCTGGCTAGATCATCACAAAAAAAATTTCAATGGTGGTTATCCCCTCCTAATGCTGGCGAGATTTGTGAGGAACTATGCCATTTGGAAAAATGGTATGGCAGCCATGTAAAGACTTCTACCCAAAGGGGTGTCACACTTCGGCACGCTGTTCGGACTCGGTTATAAAAAGGAGGCCCCTTATCATTGAGCTTTAACTTAATTTTAATTTTGCATAATTCCCAGAAAGACTAAACTGATCCTTATCACCAGGAGGAGGAAGATGGATGTTTTTAAGCAATGTGGTGGAGCTACTGGGGGCCACTGTAGCTGCCAAGTAAGCTCCAAATCGGTTTATAACCTGATACAGCTGTCATACAAACCGATCTGGGGTCTTGACTCTCTAGAGCAATTCTTAACCGATTTTGGTGAAATTTTGTAGGTATCATTTTGATATGACTTCCAACAGCTGTGCTAGGTAAGTTCAAATCGGTCCATAACTTGATATAGCGCCACATAAATCTTGACTCCTTGAGCCACTAGAGGGCGCAATCCTTACCCGATTTGGGTGAAATTTGGCATAACGTGTTTTGTTATGGCTTCCAATAACGGTGCAAAATATGGTTCAAATCGGTCAATGACCTGATATGGCTGCCACATAAACCGATCTGGGATCTTGACTTCTTAAGCCTCTAGAGGGCGCAATTAACATTCGATTTGGCTGAAAATAGGCGCAATATATCTTAACTTTGCCGATATTATCGAAATGCAAAATATCGATCGTTATTCAGACAAAAGATAAAATATCGATGCTACTATCAATACTCGGAGTAGAGCTGGCAAAATACCGATGGTACTATCGATAATTTAGTTTTTGGCTGAATATCGATAGCTATTTTCTCCGTCGATACTATCGGTAAAGTTAAAAAACAACAAGTTAAGTCGGCTAAAACCGACCTTTTGATACCTTTCACCCGTTACACATGTCTTTGTCGTACGTGAGTCCGAAAGTTGTAACCACCCTACAGTTTTAAAAAAATGAGATATTGAGTTGAAATTTTGCACAGACTCCTATTTCTGCTATACTCCGGTTAAGTTCTTGAATGGGCCAAATCGGGCTATACTTGGCTATGCGAATTTACCCATGAACATTCCATTAAGGAATAGGGGCAAATCTCTCTCATATTAATGTGATGTCCGATTCAAGTATATGCTCGATGATAAGGGACCTCTTTTTTATAGCCGAGTCTTACCGGCGTGCCGCAGTGCGACACCTCTTTCGGGAAGAAGAAGTGTAAAAACATGGCTGCCATATCATTTTATCAAATGGCATAGTACCTCATAAATGTCGCCAGCATTAGGAGGGGAAAACCATCGCAGAAATTTTTTCTGATGTTCTCGGTAGGATTCGAACCCAGGCGTTCACTGTCCTAGGCGGACACGCCAGCCTCTGTGCCACGGTACAGCCGGATATAACTGCCATAAAGACCGATTATGCATCTTTTAAAATATGGGTGATAGGATATGAGCGATAGTATTTTACAAATATCGAATGTTGCGATTATCGAGAGTTTGCCAGCTCTACCCTCTAGTGAACTCAGCTTTCGGGTTGAGCTACCCATGCAACCTTTGCCCAAATACATTAACTTTGTCTCTTTGATAGTCAACTATACTAAAGAAGCACAATAAGAACGTCCAGGAAGGAATACTATTCGTATGCCAATAAATTTTTGTAATTTTTTATTCATATCGATACGGAGCAGCTAAAATTAGATTGAGTTATAGTAATGCTAGTTTATTACATTGCCATCTAGCGGTGGTTAGCAATAGTACGAAATGCAAACCTTATGGCGTTGCCAACAAACTTAGATGGTGGGCGCTTTGTTGCCACTCTTCGTTCACCAAACATTTTAGTACCAATGCGAAGTTGCCAAATAGAGTACTAAAGTGGTTGTCAGGAAAATACAGCAATTAAATAAAATTTAATTTGAAATAAAACATAAACAAGCAAACAAAATTAAAAAAAAACTAGTTAAAAAATAACAAAATTAATTGGATCCATACATCTATCCTTTTACATGTGCCAAAACAAGACAGACAACTACTGGCAAATACTTTTGCATTAGAGGAAAAATTGATAATATTATTTTTATATTTTTTGGAACTTTTATATGTTTTTTCCTTTTTTAAATATTTTTTCAATACTTCATTTTATTGGAGAACGAATTTACAGAGAATAACCTTTGTTTTCAAACTCAATAAAAAATTTAATTTGTGAACAATTTTTATATGAAGATTATTGAATAAGTTTTACGTGGCTCTAAAACTTTATGACCGCATTAACAAAACTGCTTTAAAGTAGATTTATTTGACAGTTCTTTAAAGAAAAACTATCAAATGAAACTTCTTTAAGGCTGCAATAAGTTTTGTGAAAATGGGCATTAAAAATTGAATGGGCATCTGCAGTTAGGACTTGATATTTTTTGTTTTGAAACCCATTTCAAGATATTTTAATACTTTTTTACCTTCTCCACATTTAAAATTCTCCACTTTGTAGCCGTTTTGGTTGTCATCAATTTTCAAATTATTTAACCGTTAGTCTTATAAGAAATTCTTGTATTGCCAAATGGTCAACACCGTGCCCTCTGGTTTGCTTTGTACACAATCAGCTGTTACCGTTATTGCTCGCCTGCCTTACGATACGTTGCCTAATGAAGTTGATTTCAATGCCTACTCTCTCATTGGCTAAATTTCTTGTGCTGTCGTAAATAAAAGTTTTAATTAAATTTCCCATAGAATCTAATAAGATTTTGTAATAAATTCTATTAAAAACCAAACTCTACAACGTTCCGCGTGTGCACGAATAGAAAAGTAGCGGTTTTTCAAAACGTTTCACGTGTTTTTCGCCTTAGATTTTCGCATACAAAAAGAATCATTCTCATATATTTTTTTGATATTTTTTTTTTTGGTGGTGGTGTATGCGTGCGTGCGTGTATGTATGAAATATTGACCAGAAGCAGAACAGCGAGCTCTGCCAAAATATCCCCAGTGTATATAGTACATGTGTGCGTGTGTGTATGTCTGCTGCAAGTGTTTATATGGGCGCTAGCTGTCGCTGCTGCTGAGTGAGCAGAAAAAATTATATTTTTGTTTACATTTTTTTCTCCTTCATTGAAAAAAAGATCTCCTTATTGTTGACCTGAAATTGTGAAATTTTTTTGCTGAAAATATATGCAAAAATTCTTGGAAAATCCGCAGCTAAACAGATGTGTGGAGTGAAATGAAACAAATTAGTGAAAAAAATCTGTGTTTGATGATTTGCCCTTAGCATTTGACTGACGTTTGCCCCCCTCCCACCCACCAACTGCAGGGTGTTTGACAGCTATATCAACTAACACAACAACAACAACGGCAGCAAATTGAAAAAAAATATCAACAACATACCCCCTGGGCTCCATCCATAGGTGGTAGTGGTCAAGCGCAACAGAGGATAGTATTCAGGTAAATAAAGGCTATGCTAACTAATTATTCCATTTGTTATTGTCGATGATTTTCTTTTGTCTAACTACAGAGTCGTTGTAGAGGAAATGGCAACGGCGTGACTTATGGGGGTTTGTTTATATTTTTTTTTTGGTGTTCAACATCGAATCAGCTGCAACTGGCAAGGGAATGTTCGAAACTATTTTTGAAAAAAAGTGGTGGCAGGTGAATTTTTTGAGTAGTGAAAGCTAAATGGAGATAAAAAAGTGTTATATTATTAAACTGGACTTTTTGAAAGCACTCTTTACACATGCAATGTTGTACCCCTTTAAGAAATTATCGTGGGTCATGGTACTGGGATTGCTTTTTTGAGCGTTTAATTCTTTTTTAAGAACAATATAAGTAATTGTATATGGTGTTGTTGTTGTAGTAGCAATGTGTGGTACACTGAGGCGGCAGCCCTTGCCGATGAAGGAATTCATCGGGTCAATCCGGTACATACAACCGGCTGCCATGGGATTGCTACGACCTTCTGCTATTATATCTCCAGAATTCGGCTGGTCTGGACTCGTAAAAATTGTTGATTCAACCTTTAAAGTTCTGCTAATTGTCGAAGCTTACGTCAATCATGTCGTTGAACAGTAAGCGAAAAAGATGACAAGGCGATGTGAAAGCTGATAAGTGTAACAGATGCTAAAGACTCCCCGGATGTCTGTTTTGTCAACATTTGCGACATGGTACTTGACTTTTCTGTCAAGAAGGATCTTCTGGCTTTTCGAAATTTTCTGTTCGGTCCTCGCTTAAACGATTTGATTGGGCTTTGCTGTTGTTGTAGTAGCCACACATGCATTTGGAGATAGCGAGCCTATTCAAAGCTTTAAGGGTGAAGAAGCCTGTGGCAGTCCATAGGACCAATAGCCGCGGGAACTTGATGACCATTAGTTATTTAAACTCGCCTAGCCATATTGAGAGTCACAGGCACCCAGTGTTTAAGCAAGAGCCGGGGCCGCCCCTCCTCTCATTGAGACTCTCCACTCGCTACCACTGATTGTCCGCAACTGCAGTTGCACCTACTCAAATCTGACGGTAAGGATTTTGGGTTCCTTGGAGGTCGAAATAGTTTCACCATAATCTCTCCCATTCTGTAGCAGATGTAATCCCTTATCCAAGTAGTGAAAATGTGACTGAAGATTTGTTAGCAGATTCTCTTGCATCGAATGAAAAGATGGGATAGTCAAGATAGATGCTTGAGTCATTGCCGGTTTCATCTGAATAGGGATACGACAAGTCCTACAGAAAGACGAGATAACAAAGGGTTTATGGGGAATACAGGCAGGGATAGAGATTTTCATACATTGTCCTTTATGCTCTTCCAATTTCGGGACAGAAACACAAAAAGTGCTCTACCGTCTCCAGGTGCTCCCGTCATCACACACCCCGCAGAATTCTGCCTATCCATGTATAATGCGCAACGTCAAGAACCTGGTATTTCGGGTTTCGTATCAGCAATCCGAGAGAGTGCTTGCTTATCCCCATTATAAATGAGGTCCTGTTTCCCGCAAAACTCTGCCTTGGGGTCTTTGCAAATCTTCAACCCACAAGACCAGCCCACTTTTTATCTGCACTATCATCGTAGAAAACGTTCACCCTACCAAGAAGCTCTCACAGGAGATGGGTTTGGATTCTATAGCTCAAGTAGGATAAGGAAGAACTCCTCCGTAAAATAATCTATCGCCAAACATACGGAATGCTTCACACTGTATCACAGTCCCCCGCCAAACAAAAGAATGCCGAAAGTTTGAAGGGCTCCAAGTTCCATACTCCCTCAGTCTAGGGACGATCTTCAAAGTCAAGCACCGCCACGGTTCCTTGTTCACTTTCAATCATACTACGGAGGGTACAGCCTGATGTCTCAGTAGACACCAAAAAGATTAGAATCGGTAGAATCACCGCCGTAAACAGCCAGTGAACCCTAACCGGTCTAAGCCCCAATTCCTTCCTAACTAATTTACGACAGGAGTGGAGAGCATTTAATCCCTTTTTATCTAGTCAAGAATCATGCCCAAGAACTAGGAATCCGGATTGAACGCAACTCCACATCATTTAGGAGAGGTTCCTTGAAAGCACACAGCTTTCGTTTCTGGTTGTTGTTGTAGCTGTGTATTGTACAGCGAGGCGGCAGCGCTTGCCGTTAAAGGATTCCATCGGGTCAATCGGGTACGAACAACCGGCTGCCATGGGATTGCTCGACTTCTGGTGAGAAGTACCTGTTCAGTTTTTTTGGGGTCTATGCCAAGCCCATTGGCTCATCCAAACAGCGTCTTTTATATCTAGTTGTTTTTGTTGTTGTAGCAGTGTGTTGTACACTGAGGCTCTTGCGCAAATACTGATTGCCAAAGATTCTCGATATGATATGGTATGAGTTATTGGCGCCTTTAAATAACCAATGGCCACACTGTTCCCGCGGTGATGGGTCCTTTGGACGAGCTTGCTCGCCTACAGGAGCTTGACGAGGATCGCCACCTCAAAATGAAAATGTGGCTACAACAACAATGTGATGATGAACATTACACAAATCGGAGTTCAGAGTTCAAACCCGTGTGGTGCTGATTATCCCGTGCCGGACGCCCGGCCTTTCAGCATGTTTTCATTCCAATTCACCAATATCTAAGAGATACTCTTGTTCACCAAAGTGCCATGTGTAGACTCCAACTTCTCGATGAGAACCTAGGTAAGGTACTGAACTTTCGGAAATCCATGTTATTCGGCTTCGGGGCTTCAAATGGCTTTCTTCACCGCCCTAACACTCTCGGAAGACTCAATAAATTGAAGGTGGAACCACCTTTCCGCAGGTCTTTGAGTTGGCTAAGACATCATAAGTGACTGAGTTCTTTCTTTTTCTTTCAGCGATGTTCGAAAATTATAGCCGAAGTGCAGTTTACGGGGAAAATCGCAAAAAAATTTCATTTTTTGCGTAGCCTCTAAAATGACTCCAGGAACACGAATATGAAGTGGTCGTACACGCAGCATGGAAATTAATGTACGAGTATTTATACGTTAGCCACTCATATCAGTGTGATGAGCATAACAACGCATCAATTGCGGTGGTGATAGAAACTAACACCGGATTTTTATTAGCATACTTCAAATCAGAAAAAAATGCCACCGCTTGCAGTTCTCTGTTGGTACGAACCAAGAGCATACCACGTAGACATTACGGAATGTTCCTCCCTCTGCACGATGTTTTAAGGGTTTCTTCAAGTCGAACTGGTGCACCGCTTTTGGCATCTCTGCGACACCATACTCTGCTTCTTATTTATGTTCAGAAAAGCTTACTTGCCACATATATCTTGACATTGGATATAGACGGATTGCTTTGAAGACCCCTGAGGTCTTTTCCGGGTCCAATTTTTAGGTATGTTTTTGCAAAATCGTAATCTATTCGACAATACCTATCATTGGATACACATATTGCCTAGTTTGGGAAACTTCGCCCCAAGGGGGGTTTTTGGCCCTTAGGGGGGCCGGGCCCCGTCCACATTAAAGGACATCGGATTCGCGTTCCTGGGGTCAACCTTTATTAAAAAAAAAACTTCGTACGAAAATATCGATTAGTTGAAGGGGTACCTCAAATATAAATGTTTTTTTATCTTCTTATTTGAAGGGGGTTTTTTTTTAAGAAATATTAAAAAATTTCAACTTCGATTTTTGCATTTTTGTCCAACGTGGCAACACTGTGCGACCCCCGCACTAGCAAGCCGAGCATGCTACCAACTCGGCTACATGGGCGCCTTTCAGTTCGGTTAGTTTCTTCGAAAAGAAAAGGAACCTTGCTTATGGTGGAAATAGTTTCGAACAACGACTCCTCAGAAGAGATTTTCTTGAATGAAGGAAATTTATAGGAATAATTTGGCTTTTGCAGCGAAAAAGTTAGGGAGAACCATAAGGGATGATTATTACAAAGCTGATGCATACCCCTTATCAGTGTTTTGCCTCCATTTCAGTTAGTAACAAATTGTGGACGTCTACCATCAAGGTTGCGCAAACGTGCTGATGCAAACATCTCTCATCAGCCGATGACCTCCGGGGTTAAACAGTGCAGCTGGCAACTCATCGGCTCTTGCTGCCTTGTTGCTCTACAACCGCGATACTGCGATTCTGACCTCATGGTGACTAGGTGGTATATGTTTAATAGCACCATCAGATATTTATTCAATGGAATCTTCATCTGTGCAACTATCGGCAGAAAGGAAAAGTCTCCATTCCATACTCAATCCATATTTTTACAGATTTCAAATAGACCTGTTCCTCGAGAATATTAAATCTTACGAGTATTAGATTTTCATTTATGACCTGTAACATACGCTACAGATTAAAACTTTAACCTAAAACTAAAAACCGATGATTCGTCTAGACAGTACCATATGTCACACAGCGCGAGCAGCAATGCACTTATTGGGAGACGAGTTAGGTGACCATTTTATTTCACGTTCGGGATTGGTCAATTGGCCGCCTAGATCGTGCGAAAAATATTTTAATCAGGGTTTTTAAGTTTGGTTTAAAAAAATATACTAAACAATTTTAAGTTCAAATTTCATTTTGAGACTCAGCAGTATAATGGTAAACAATATCAAACAAGAAGTTATGCTATACTTTTTGAAAGCATTCCTGTTTAAAACCCATATATCCTTCAACTGATACTCTTGAATACGTGTCTATAATGTGCTTACATATAGTTGATATGTATGTACGTACATATGTATATGTTAGCTTATGCACAACCATTAGGTTAGTTTGAGCTACCACTAGGTTTTTTGCGCTTTGAGTATTCATGTGTCCACTTTACACACACATAACTGCTTTGTGCCTATAAAATGCAAGCAGCAGAGTACGTTATTTGTCCTTTGTATGAACAATCGGACGGGCGACTTCAAAAAAGAAAAATATCTTTTCTCTTTGCTGTTTGCCTCAATGATGGGCATGCATGTGAATGTATGGCTCAATGTGCATGCCACGGTCCTTTGTTTAGAAAAATTTTAAAAAAGAAAGAAAAGCTTATAACAAGCGAGCATGTTATCACTATTTGTAATCTGAATGCCATCTCACATAGCACCTAATTAGAGAAAACGCCGACCAAATAGAGACCCGCACATTCAATGATATTTTGTAATTTCTCACTTTGTTGAATTTTAGAAAAACAAAAAAGAGTGAAAAAAAAGAAAGTGAAAACATGTTATACTATAGGATCTTTTTTTTTGGTGAATTGGCCAATGGGAAAGGAAATGTGTTTTTTAAGTGGTAAATTAAAGAAAAAGGAAAAAGTAAGCAGACCATAAGGTAAGAAAGTAATTGATTAAATTAATCGTTCTTCCGTTTTCAGGACAAAAATGAGGAATTGTAAATCAAGGATATGTTATGTGGATATATTTGCATTTAAAGTTAATTGTCTTGGTGTTTCACAGCTGAAGTATTTGGTAAATTTAAATAAGAAATTGAAAAATAGAACAAAAATAAAATATTTTTTTAGGTTATAAAATAAATAAAATGTATTTTATATATTACGAGCTGAACCGGGCCCGCAGAGCTGCGCCTACTTTTACTTTATATGGAATACAATTTTACTTTGAATATTTATTTTCGACAATTAAAGAGCTTTTAGTGAAATACCATGAAATATCGCTTGACTAACAGTTTAACAATATAAGTGCCTTTATCTGAATCCCATATGATCTTTATTGGTCTACAAATTTAAATTTCTGATGGAAGTTGTCCACATGAGAACTGAGGAGACAGCCCGCTGCAGTTCGGACGGCGGCATTCTGACAGATCTGAATATTATTCCACTGCATGTCACAGATTGTCCATATATATCGTAAATAGATTGTCTATATATATCGTTGCGTAGAGGTTAGCAAATCCGCCTATGACGCTGAACGCCTGGTTCCGAATCCTGGCGAGGCCATCAGAAAAAACTTTTCAGCGGTGGTTTTCCCCTCCTAATGTTGGCAACATTTGTGAGGTCCTATGCCATGTAAAACTTCTCTCTAAAGAGGTGTCGCATTGCGGCACGCCGTTCTTAGTCGGCTATAAAATGGAGGCCCCTTATCATAGAGCTTAAACTTGAATCGGACTGCACTCATTGATATGTGAGAAGTTTGCCCCTGTTCCTTAGTGGGATGTTCATGGGCACAATTTACATTTGCTCTTCTCTCAAATACAATTTATTTAAACCCCATATTGCCATTGGTTTAAAAACATGGTCCTACATTTGGAAACCAAAATCGTATTCTACTCCCAAATACCTTTTTTTGAGCCCCATATTGCGATGGTTCGTAACAAATTGCTGTTTGTGGGGTATTTTAGGAAAGGGGTAGACCCCCAGAAAATTGGTCCCGAAAGTGGTCGGTAAATATGTCCGATTTAGGGGTGTTTTGGGGAATGGGGTGGTCCCCAATATCAGATTCGTGTTCTATTCTAAAATACCTCTTATTTGAGCCTCATATTACAATGGTTAGTGGGGTGGCCCCATAGACACTTTTCCGAATATTGATATCAGATTCGTGCTTTACTTCCAAAGACCTTTCACTTGAGCCCCATATTGCTATGGCCGTAAATTTGTCCTCTTTGGGGGATGTTTTTGGGAATGGGCGGCCCCCCATACACTAGGGCTAACATCTGGGTATCAGATTCGTATTCTATACTCAAATACCTTTTATTTAAGGCCTATTTTGCCATGGTCAGTAAATAAGTCTTGTTTGGGGAAGGGGTGGACCCCCAGAAACTTGGTTCGACATTTGGATTTTAGATTCGTATTTTTACACGCAAATACCTTTCATTCGAGTCCTATATTGCAATGGTCGGTAAATATGCCCGATTAAGGGATGTTTTGGGGGTTGGGGTAGTCCCCCAAAAACTTAGTCCGACAATTGGAAATGAGATATGTTTCTTAATCTTAAATACCTTTCATTTGAGTCTTATATTGTCGTGGTTGGTGTATATATATTTGGTAGGTTTTTGGGGTGGGGCGCCCCTCCTAGGTACCCCATCCGAAATTTGGATACCAAATTTTTGTTTGTAGCTTCCTATAAGAGAGCACACAAAATTTCCCACCACCCATCTCCGAGATCTGGCGGTTCCAAAAATTAGGGTAAGGGGGAGGCTATTTTCACGTCGGAATCATTACGCACCATCAGTGAAAATTTCAAGAAAATCGGGTCAGCCGTTTCTGGGTCTACAAACCTACAAACAAACACAAATTGATTTTTGTTTATAAGATATGCAGTAGAAACATCCGGTAGAGTGTGATTTTTGTCTGGCGAGTGTTGTATTCGCCATAAAACTTCATGCTTAGTCCAAAGTAGCAACACCTATTGAGCAAGATTTTCTTCCTTGAATTTCTTTTTGTCTGCCCTCATAATGGATAATGGAAAGAGAAATAGGAAAGTTTTTCAAAAACAAAACACATAAATTTCAGAAATATGCATGAAATCTTTATTTGAATCGATAGTACGGTCCATATAATTTAATGTTTGAAGATTATTTCATGCAAATGTTGTCCGTGGCTGCGACTCAAATGGTCATTCCGTTTAGTCCAATTTTGGCATATTCTTTCCAACATTTCGGCCGATATCTCACGAATAAATGCTTCAACCTGAGCTTTAGCATAACCCCCCAAAAATAGTGTAAAGGCGTTAAATTGCACGATCTAGGCGGCCAATAGACCGGTCGCGAACGTGAAATAAAATGTTCACCGAACTTGTCTCTCAATAAGTCCATTGTTACGCGTGCTGTGGGACATGTGGTACCGTCTTGATAAAACCCCATGTCATGTAAGTCAAGCTCTTGCATTTTGGACAAAAGAAAGAATGTTGATATCATCTCACGGTAACGCTCACCATTCCCGGTTATTTCCCGGTCGCTTCATCTTTGAAGAAGTACGGTCTAATGATGCCACCAGCCCATAAACCGCAGCAAACTGTGACTTTTTCTGGATGCATTGGTAGCTCTTGTCATGCTTTTGGCTGATCTTCACTCCAAAATCGACAATTATGCTTATTAACGTACCCATTGAGCCAAAAATGAGCTTCGTCGATAGAATGGAAGAAGCGCGCTATGAACTGTCTTTACAGAGCACGCATTTTGATAATAAAATTCAATAATTTGCAAGCGTTGTTTGTTTGTAAGACGGTTCACAGTTAAATTATAGACAAAACTGAAGATGTTTGACAGAGAAAAAAAAAAACACGAAACGTGCGTGAGCTGTTTAAACTAGTGCTGCCAAAGCGATAATAGCTTAAAATCACCCTTTATATAGGATCTTTATCTAAAACTGAACCGATTTTGATGAAATTTAGCACACATATTAAGATGTCAATTGAAACATCCCATGAAAAATTTTGTAGAGATCGCAGCAAACTTGTGGCTACTACAGCCTTAAAAAGCCATATTGCACGAAAGATAAATATGGAAGCTATATCTAAATCTGAACTAATTTTTAAAAAATTTTGTGCATGAATTGGATTGTAAAGATCGGATCAAAATTGTGGCTTATACAGCCTTAAAAGGCCATATCGGATAAAAGATATACATGGAAGCTATGTCCAAATCTGGTCCGATTTTGACACATAAGATCGAACCAAAATTGTGGCTACTAAAGCCTTAAAAGGCCACATCGGATGAAAGGTATATATGACAGCTATATCTAAATCTGGTCCTTGGGCCAAAGAAGTGATATGTGCAAAATTTTTAGACAATCGGACATTAAGTGCGACCCGTACCTTGATCACAAGAATACATGGACATAGCTAAATCGAATCAGGAGGTGATTCTAAGCCGATCGATATACTTATCAATGGATCTATCTCTCTTGTTTCTGTGTGTTACAAACAAATGCACTAATTTATAATACCCTGTACCACAGTGGTGTTGTAGGGTATAAAAAATCGGTCAAGTTATTGATCGATATGGACCGTACCTGTCATGGCTGTTATAAGTCATAGAAAAACACCTCCAAAATTTCATGCAAATCGAGTAAATATTGCGCTCTCCAGTGGCTCAGAGTTTCAAATTGGCAGATCGGTTTATATAGCTGTTATATAAGGTTATGAACTGATTTAGACCATACTTGGCACAGTTGTTGGACGTAAATCTTCAACGATGTGCCCAAATTTTTAGCCAAATCGGTAAGAATTATGCTCTCTAGAATCTCCAGAAGTTAAATCGGGAGATGGGTTTATATAGCAGCTGTATCAGGTTATGAACCGATTTGAACGATATTTAGCACAGTTGTTGGAAGTCATAATAAAACACCACGTGCAAAATTACAGCCAAATCAGATAAGAATTGCGCCCTCTGGAAGCTAAAGTCAAGTCAAGACATAAGTGCCTATCTTTACTCCTTCGAAAGTTATCGTGCTTTCGACAGACATACGGACGGACATGGTTAGATCGACTTAAAATCTCATGATTATCAAAAATATATATACTTTATGGGGTCTTAGACATATATATCGTGGTTTTACAAACAGAGTGACGAAATTAGTATACCCCCATCCTATGGTGGAGGGTATAAAAATCGGTTTCAATCACGAAATTAACTGATCCAATTATTTTTTTTAATTGAACCTGCTTCGATTACGAATATGTTAATATCATCACCGTTTTTAAA
Organism: Stomoxys calcitrans; assembly: GCF_963082655.1. NCBI lineage: Eukaryota > Metazoa > Arthropoda > Insecta > Diptera > Muscidae > Stomoxys > Stomoxys calcitrans. The sequence goes on from NC_081556.1 coordinate 119,355,693, forward strand.
GTAGTAATTGAACATTTTTTTTAATAAAAAAAATAGCATATTCAATTAAAAATGATTGATTTTTTTGATTAATCCATTAAAAAAAATGAAAATTATCGAATTTTTTAATTCATCCAATTAAAAAAATTATTGACATTTTTTAAAAGTTATTTCTGAAATGTGGTTCGTAGAATCGGCCGCCATGGGATAGCTATAAATTTACCAAAATGTGAGACGAATGGAAATCTCTCTCCAGTTATAACGTAGAGGGCTATATTTAATATGGTGTGTTAGGCCCTTCGACATCTTTCTTCTATTTGGTCCAGATTTGGATATGACTGCCATATCGACCGATCTCTCGATTTAAGGTTTTTGGGCTATAAAAGGCGCATTTATTGTCCGATGTCGCCAAATATGGGACAGTGAGTTAAGTTAAGCCCCTTGACATAGTTCTGCAATATGGCACAGATCGGTCCAGATGTGGATATAGCTGTCCGATGTCACCGAAATTTGATACAGTGAGTTAAGTTAAGCTCCTCGACATTCTTCTACAATTTGGCTCAGATCGGTCCAGATTTGGATATAGCTGCTATATAGACCGATCTCTCGATTTTCGGTTTTGTGGTCATAAAAGGCGGATTTATTGTCCAATTTCGAAGAAATTTGGGACAGTGAGTTGTGCTAGGCTCTTCGACATGTTTTTGCAACTTGGTTCAAATCGGTCCAGATTTGGATATAGCTGCCACATAGACCGATATCTCGATTTATTGGTTCCATAAAAGTCGCATTCATGATCCGATTTAACTGAAATTTTACACAGTGACTTATGTTTACCTCCTAGTCAGAATGAGGTCCAAGTAGCAGTAACCCGACTAAAGAACAACAAGGCAGCAGGAGCCGACGGGTTACCCGCTGAACTATTTAAGACCGGAGGCGACACGCTGATAAGGCGTATGCATCAGCTTATCTGCGCAATCTGGCTAGAAGAACGCATACCCGATGATTGGAACCTCAGAATACTATGTCCCGTCCACAAGAAAGGAGACAAGACGGAATGTGCCAACTACAGAGGAATAAGTCTCTTTCCCATCGCATACAAGATACTCTCGAGCGTACTGTGTGAAAGATTAAAACCTAAAGTCAATGAGATAATTGGGCCCTATCAATGCGGCTTTAGACCAGGTAAATCCATCCTAGACCAGATATTCACACTGCGCCAAATCCTGGAAAAGACCCGAGAAGGACAAATCAACACCTACCACCTCTTTGTTGACTACAAAGCCGCCTTCAATACTCCTTTACGTTCAAAGGTATTTCAAGCCATGTCGGAGTTTGGTATCCCTGCAAAATTAATAATACGTGTTCCTCAGTAAGAATAGGAAAGAATCTCTCCGAACCATTGAATACCAAACGAGGTTTCAGACAAGGAGACAGCCTCTCGTGTGAAGTCTTTAATATCCTGCTGAGGAAGATTATACGAGATGCAGAAGTGAATAGATATGGCACACTAATCACAAGAGAGCACATGCTACTCGCCTATGCCGACGAAATCGATATCATAGGTCGGTCACCGGAAGTAGTAACTGCAGCCTTTGGAAGAATCGAAAGAGAGTCAGTGAAAATGGGTCTGGCAGTAAATGGAGATAAGACGAAATGGATGGTCTCCACTCCCAAAAAGCCTTGTACAACCGAGCAGATAAAGAACATGGAGAAAGTTGGGAACCACAACTTTGGGATAGTCAGTAACTTTATCTACCTCGGCACCGCCGTAACCGAAACGAATGACACCAATTTTGAGATAAAGCGAAGAATAATACTGGCAAACAGATGCTACTTTGGACTAAGTAAGCAGTTTAGAAACAAGGCCACCTCTCGACAGATGAAGACTACACTTTACAAGACACTGATACTACCCGTGCTGTTATATGGTTCTGAAGCATGGGTACTTGTGAAAGCAGATGAGGCAGTGCTTGGAGTATTTAAAGTAAAGTCAGTAAGTAAGACTTATGTTAGGCTTTTCGACATCCGTGTCGTATATGGTTCAGATCGGTTAATTTTTAGATATAGCTACTAAGAAGACCAATATTTAGTTATACACAATTGAACAATGACTTATTAGTATTTGGTCTACATCGGAACATATTTCGATATAGCTGCTAAGGGGCATAAGGTATAAGACTCATCTAGACGTATTCATCCATTGCGAAAGCACAGGAACAGAAGAAGGAAGATGATTTCTAGTTCCTTCCGTTTATCTATCCAGATCGCTTTAAAAAGCCCAACAACTTGCGAATGTTCACATCCGCTAAATCTGACAGGTTCTTAAAGAAATGACAACCCAAAGTAGAACCGCTTCTGACTGCCAGTACGAAACACACACACAGAAGGTGTTCTATAGTCTCTTTTTCTTCGACGCCCTCACAGCTTCTGCAAAAGTCGTTACTGGCAACCTTCCGTCTGTCAGCATGTTTTCCTATTAGACAGTGACCTGTCATGAGGGACACAATGATTGAGACATTTGTTCTAGCCAGTGACAGCAAAGCGATAGACCTCTTCCAGTCTAGATTAGGCCACATAATTTTAGAATGCTCACAGCCCCCTTTTTGTGCCCATCTATCATTGGTTGTCCTTCGGGCCTGGATCTGAAAACTTAGATTACATGTCGCTGGAGGCATATCCACATATTCCAGTTTCCCTGCAGTGTGTAAGGTAGTTCCTAGTCTCGCAAGCTCCGTCCGCTTTACTATTCCCTGGGATATCTCTGTGGCTGAGCACCCAGTACAGGTGAATTGAGAAATGTTTACCCATCTCACTGGGAGATCTGCGACAGCCGACGACGGTTTTTGTGTTCTCCAGGGATTTTATGGCTACCGGGCTGTCTGGGAAGATATTTATGCCAATCGTCTTTATGACATTTTATCTTAGCCATTTCATCACTTCCCTAATTGCTAGGATGTCTGCTTGATACACACTGCAGTGTTCGGGTAACCTCTTCCATATGACCAGTTCTAGATCTTTACAGTACACCCAAAAGCACACCTGGTCGTTTAGTCTGGAACTATTTGTATAGAAGTCTATGTAACTTTTATTACCAGGGATATCGTAGTTCCAATCGTTTCTATCATGAATAGTGGTACAATACTTTTTATCAAAGAGCGGCTCAGGTGGGGTGTAATCTACACTGCCGGGAACATCGGACATTGTATCAAGGATAACACAGTGTCCTTAGACCCCACATGACCAAAGAGAAAGCTTCCTTAGCCTCACTTCAGAGGTCGCAGCAATTTCTCTAGCCACAATGTCCAGAGTTATTAGAGGTACTTTTTAGTATTTAGGACGCACAACAAGCCGATTACTGCCTTAGGTGTATGTCCATAGTGGCATGGGGCGAATTAATATCCGCAGCCTCTTTGCAACCCAACCTAACTTTGTCGGCATGTCTCCGCTTTCTGCCATGGACACAAATATTTAATGCAGATTTAAGGTGGTCTCTCATTCAAAAAATTGCAAATTTTTCCCATGAACATTCCACTAAGGAACAGGAGCAAACTTCTCACATATCAATGAGTGCTGTCCAATTCAAGTTTAAGCTCACTGATAAGGGGCCTACTTCTTTTATAGCCCAGTCCGAACGGCGTGCCGCAGTGCGACACCTCTTTGGAGAGAAGTTTTACATGGCATAGTACCTCACAAATATTGCCAGCATTAGGAGGGGAAAACCACCGCTGAAATATGTTTTTTTTTTTCTGATGGTCTCGCCAGGATTTGAACCCAGGCGTTCAGCATCATAGGCGGACATGCTAACCACTGCGTTATGGTGGCCTCCATCTTTCATTCACCGGAGAGAATTTGAATAAAGGTATCAGATTCCATGACACTTCCTGTACGTTGGAAATAACAGAGTACTACTTCTCGACCAAAGGTGGCCTCAGTGCAGACATTTTTTCGACAGATGCCCTGCCAATCCTCAGGTCACGATCCTTACAATACTGAAACTTTCCATGTTTTTCTTGGCCTTTGACTTGTTGGACCATTTTTAGTCAAAAAAACTGCTTGCATTAAATTTCGTTCACCTTCTGTGAGCTGTTTTGTGTCAGGGTCATAATCTCTGAATTTCATTTTGTTTTAATTTTCGCCTCAGTTCAGTTTTTTTATTAGCTCATCCTTAAGCAACTGGTGGTGGTGGTGCTGGTGTTCGCACATATTTTTCATCCATCATCTTAAGTCCTCTTAACGTTAACAACATTGTGAGTCCTTAGAGAGAGTAGTGTGTTTCAAAGGCACCAACAAGGTTTAGACCGTCACGCCATGACAACACCACTCCACTCAATTGTAATGTGGGCTAATGGGCAGGGTGGTGGGTGGGTACTACTCCATACGCTTTTGTTTGCATACGTAGCACACACTTGGTAGCACACACTTGGCTTGTATGTGTTTTGTGTAATGTCGACACTATTTTTAGTGGCTCATAATTCACACACACTTTTTATTGCGTTTCCTTGGACTGTTGTTGTGGTGTGTCTTGTTTGTTTTTTCCTCTGTTGTTCGGTGATGATTGCCGCCGCCTAAGAAGTATGCAAAGCGCAATAAATATGTCCTTTTGCTTTTGATATAAAGATAGAGCGGCTATTTATTTACAGCTTTTTGTCCAGTGTGCTTTACTTGCCGCCACCAGGCGTCCATTCATTCTGCTGCTCCTGCCGCTAAAGCAGAGAAAGGAAGAGGGAGCGAATGTTGCCACCATTGTTCTCTGTGCCTTTGGCTTTTGGGTAGTCCAGTTGCTTGCTGGAATGGTCGTTCTTTCCTATGTTCGTTTGCTATGGACAATGGCTGTAGTGTAGTGTCCTCGCAGGATGACTGCCATTTGTTTGGCTGTGGTCGCTGTCGATGTTGTCGTTATTTTTAACATTTGACTTTTTAGGCCGTTTTATAGTTCCTCAACAACATTGCTTTGGACAATGGGATGGATAGCTTGTCGCCGAAGGACTCTTGTTGTATTTGTTGCCGTTCTTAAACGCATACAAATGGTCTTCAAAACCCTGACTCGCTCCCCCACTTGAGAACATTTATGAGTCGCTAGTCGCTATCTATGTGTATGTTTGTAATTTTTGCAGCCATCAAAGAACGCCACGAGGTCGAATATATTTTCCACCCCCCCCCCCCCCCCCCCCTCCCCCAAGGTGCACACAGGGAGGATACACGATTTTCTTCCGCTTTTTGCTCCAACCTATCTGTATGTTGCTGTTTGGATGCCAACCGAACAGAATAGAAGAAGAGCTGAACTGAACGGAACAGTTACGATTCGCAAACGTGTTTTTAAGTTCATGTAATCATTTGGCTGTTTGGGTGTGCACAAGGATGTGTGCTTAGATGTGTCATGTCCTCGTCGTACATTATCTTGTTAGGCATAACTCAACTCTGAAGTGCATTCTGTCGCGTGCTGTCGTTTTGTCTATTTTTATAGGACAAACAACAACAAAAAAACTATTTTCTTTCGTTTAAGCGAAGGGATGATTAGTTTACAGTGGTATGGTGAAGTGTGTTACAATGCCAAAACGTTTTGTCCTTAGGCTGTAAGGGCAAGGATATTTATGAGTGGTTAGATTTGAAAAGAGAGATGATAGACACTAGAGAGCAGTTCGCTGGTATTAAGAGACAATTAATCTCACGCAACCTGGGACATTCATAGGTCTTAAGAATCCAGTAGATAGGCATAATTTGGGTTTGTAAGGTCCTTTCAGAACAGTTTGTATTTAGGCTATACATTTTTCATTCTCCAAGTTGACTTGTCTAGATGTCTGATTTTTTGGAAAGCCTTTCTAATTTGGAGGCCCCGACGACGGGACAATCATCGTCTCTCTCAATATTGGGAAGAGACAAGCAAGGATCCTAATACTAAAACAATAGGCAGTGCAGGGGCGAGAGACCCACCACAGCATAACAAACAGGGACTCAACGACGGACCCATCACCGACTTCAGGATTCGCAAGACTAGGATAGGTGATGATCCTAATATTGGAACATCAGGCAGCGCAGGGACGGGAGCCTCAATATAGCGTAACGAATAGGAAGCCAACGATGGAACCATCACCTACTCTCAAGAAGCCCATTTACATAACATTTGGAAGACTAAGATAGGCAAAGATCCTAGTATTGAAATATCAGGCAGTACAGGGACGGAAGGCCACCGTAGCGCAGAGGTTAGCTTGTCCGCCTATGACGCTGAACGCCTGGGTTCGAATCCTGGCGAGACCATCAAAAAAAATTTTCAGCGGTGGTTTCCCCTCCCAATGCTGGCAACATTTGTGTGGTACTATGCCATGCAAAACTTCTCTCCAAAGAGGTGTCGCACTGCGGCACGCCGTTCGGACTCGGCTATAAAAAGGAGGCCCCATATCATTGAGCTTAAAACTTGAATCGGACGGCACTCATTGATATATGAGAAGTTCGTCCCAGTTCTGTAGTGAAATGTTCATGGGCAAAATTTGCAATTTACAGGGATGGGAAACTCAATACAGCCTAACGAACAGGGACCCAACGATGGAACCGTTTCCGACTTAGGCAAGGAACCTAATACGAAAACCATCAGGCAGTGCAGTGACAGGATAGTCAATGTAGCCTAATGAGCAAGGAGCGGGCGATGAGATCATCACCCACCCCCAAGAAGCCCATTTACTGGAGGACTCATGATTGAGGTTATCCGGATAACCCTCCACCTGAGCGAGACAGCTACACACGCTCAAGGGCAAGATTCATATTGCCCTTATTCAGGAGCCAGTGACGACACGGAACAAAGTTTCTGGACTCAACCATATCAACTACCAATTATTCTATGCTAACTCTGGTACTCGGCTGAGGACCTTCGTTATTTGTCATAGAAAGTTAAATTATATATTTTCTCAACATCGGATGCAAAAGTGATGAGACAGGGAGGCGGTGGATCATACCCTACATCACTTTATCTGCCTTTCGACTCTCCGACAGCGCCACCCACGTCGAAGCTGCAACGGCTGGTGGGAAGGCAAAACGGACAGGAGATGCGGTACTAATAGGGTGTAATGCGAACTCTCACCACATTTCGTGTAGTAGTTCCAACATTAATAAGCGGGGCCAAGCCCTGGCAGAATTCTTGAATACCAATGATCTAATGACACTTAATACTGGTTAGGTTAGGTGAGTGTGACAGTCCTTTACAGGCTCACTAAGACAATTTTAAGTCCATTGTGATACCACACTAACGACAGACTAAGGCTTCTGGCGGGAACCGAACCCACGATACCTGCACTGGTAATCCAAGCACGCTACCAACTCGGCTACCAGGGCGCCCTTGTAATACCGCAACCTTTGTTAATAGGATTAGGGAGGAAGTTTTAGATGTGACCATATGTTCGAAAAAACTAATCAATGAGGTTCAGGATTGGTGGGTCTCCATGGTATTCTCCTTCTCTGACTAACGCTACATTAGGTTTAGAATAGCACGACCTGCAACGAATCCGATAAGCTTCCGTAATAAGTTGAACAAAATTCGGAAGACTACTCTGAAGAAAACTTGGGCAATATAATTTAGATTGTCCAAGCATAAAAGACATTGACGACAATGTGAACAGGACTACGACTGCACTAGTGGAGTCTTTCGAAGATAGTTATCCTCTTCGAGAAAGGAAATCAGCCCAAGAAAAACCCTGGATGACCGTGGAGACTTACAACATTGGGAAGATATCCGCAGAGTTCTTTCCCACGTCGTAAAAAAGCGGAGGTGTAGTGGGATGTGTATTACACATGGCTCAAGGAATACAATAAGATTACCAGAGCGGCAAAACGTGCCTCCTGGAAGCTTTTCTGTGACCATTTCCATAGCCTTGATGACGCCGCCAAGATGAAAATCTTTCTCTCAAAAATGGAAGTGAGGGCAGAGATAACGGAGGACATGTTGAGGCTTTTGATGAAAACCCATTTTCCACTGGATAGGATGGGACTCACAGAGACACCGGAATCTAGGAATAATGATATTGATTGAGGACTCCTCAAGGCTTCCTTTACCATAAATTCTGAACGATAATTTATGGTAAAGGAAACCTTGAGGAGCTTTAAACCATTTAAGTCACCTGCACCTGATGGAATATTTCCGGCGTTGCTACAGGAGGAGGGGGACTATCTGGCACCTCATTTGGACTGTATTTTTCACAGCGTGCCTAGGACTCGCATATATTCCGAAAGCCTGGCAGGAGGTAAGGGTGGTATTTATTCCCAAGCCCGACAAGGCACCAAAAGCCTACAGGCCTTTAAGCCTTACATTCTTTCTACTCAAAACCATGGAACGCATTGTGGATACCACGATAAAGAGTAGAACCTCCAGCGAACTGCTCAAATATAAACAGCATGCCTATGTCAAGGGAAGGTCGGTGGAGACTGCCCTGCACGAGGTTGTGCATAAAATAGAAGAACTCTTCGATGCCAAGACGTATACACTGGTGGTATACATTGACACTGAGGGGGCTTTTAGCAATGTGCGGACCGACACACTAATCCAATCCTTAGACCAGTACCAGGTGGACTAGGTTCTCGGAGACTAGATAAACCACATGCTAAGAAACAGACGGATAAATTGTGGATCTCAAGACATAAATATAAGGGAGAAAGTGGCACAGGGCATGTCACAGCATAAATGACCTATTACGGATGCTGACTGAGGAGAGATTCGAACACGTCTCCTACGCAGTTGATGTTATAATACTTTTAAAGGTAAAGGATCCGAACGAGCTATGCAGAAGGGCCGAAAGGGTTCTACAGATGGCATACGACTAGGCTACACCTAAGGGTCTCAATACAAACCCGGAAAAGACCGAAATCTGCTTGTTCAAGGGGAAGACAAAGGTAGGCAAACGCACCACTTTTCCTCAACAGAACGATTTCTGCAAATTGCAAATTTGACCATGAGCATTCCACTAAGGGACAAGGGCAAATTTCTCACACATCAATGAGTGATGTCCGATTCAATATTAAGCTCAATGATCCCTTTTAAAGCCGAGTTCGAGAAGTTTTTACTTGGATTCTATGCATGGCATAGTACCAGCATTAAGAAGGAAAAGCCACCTCTGAAAATTTTTTCTGATGTTCTCGCCAGGGTTAGAACCCTTCTTTCAGCGTCATAGGCGGACATACTTAACTCTGCGCTACGGTGGTCTCCAATCGGGTAATAACTATGGATTTTATGAGAGAAAGATCTTAAATCGAGAGATCGGCATATATGGTAGCTATATCCCCATATAGTCCAATCTGAACTATACTTTGCGACGACGAAGGGACTAGCACGGCTTACATTGCCAAATTTCAACGAAATTGGGCAAGAAATTGGCAAAGATCAGACCATATTTCGATATAGCTGCTAGGGATTCATAAATTGTGCATTTTTACCGTATTTTGTGCAAATGTGGTAAATATCTAAAGCTTAGGAGGTGGGTACTCAAAGTTCGGCCGTGCCGAATTATATCCTCCACCATAGGAAGGGGGGGAAATTTATTTCATCATTCTGTTTGTAACACATTGAAATATTGATCTGAGACCCAACTAAGTGTATATATTCTTGATTGTCTTGACATTCTAAGTTGATTTAGCCATGTCCGTCCGTCTGTCTGTCCGTCTGCCCGTCTGTCTGTCTGTCGCAAGCACGTTAACTTTCGAAGGAGTAAAGTGCTTCTATATCAGTGCAGGTCGGAAGGGATTGTAGATGGACTATATTGGTCCATGTTTTGATATAGCTTGCATTCAATCCTGGATCTTGACTTCTTGAGCTTATAGAGGGCGCAATTCTTGAGCTTATAGAGGGCGCAATTCTTGTCCGATTTGGCTGAAATTTGTGTGACTGTTTCTATGACCTCTAACATATTTGCCAATATGGTCTGAATCGGTCCATAATCTGTTATAGCTCCCATATAAATCGATCTCCCGATTTAACTTATCGAGCCTCTATAAGGCTCAAATTTTATCCAATTTGGTTGAAATTTTGCACAATGGCATATACTATGGTTTCCAACATCCAAGCCAAGTATGGCTCGAATCGGTTTATAATCTGATATAGCTCCAATTGCATTGCAATTCTTATCCAATATCCTTAGGCGTTTGAAATTTCCACAAACACTTTTAATTAATGTAGGTCGATTGGGATTGTAAATGGGCCAAATCGGTCCATGCTTTAATACACCCGCCATTTAAACCCATCTTGGGTCTTGAGCTTCTAGAGGGCGTAGTTCTTATCCGATTTGGTTGAAATTTTGCACATTTCATGTTGGGATGACTTCCAACAACTGTGTCAAGTCTAAATAAGTCCGTATCCAGATATAGTTGCTGGGAGATCGGTTTAATCTCCCGCTTAGACTTCTTGCGCCTCTAGAGGGCGTAATTGTTATCCAATTTGGTTGAAATTTTGCATATGTCGTTTTGGTATGATTTCCAACAACTGTGCTAAGAATAATCTAAATTTGTCTATACTCTGATATAGCCGCCATATAAACTGATCTCCCGATTAGACTTATTTAGCTTCAAGAGGGCGCAATTCTTATCCGATTTGGCTGAAATTTTACGTGCGGTGTTTTGTTATGACTTCCAACAACTTTGCTAAGTATGGTCCAAATCAGCTCATAACCTGATATAGCTGCTATATAAACCGATCTCCCGATTAGACTTCTTGAGCCTCTAGAGGTCGCAATTGTTATCCGATTTGTTTGAATTTTTGCATATGTCGTTTTGATATGACTTCCAATAACTGTGCTAAGAATAATCTAAATCTGTCTATAACCTGATATAGCCGCTATATAAACCGATCTCCCGATTAGATTTCTTTAGCTTCTAGAGGGCGCAATTCTTATCTGATTTGGCTGAAATTTTGCGTGAGGTGTTTTGTTATGACTTCCAACAACTTTGGTAAGTATGATCTAAATCAGTTCATAACCTGATACAGCTGCTATATAAATCGATCTTCCGATAAGACTTCTTGAGCGTCTAGAGGACGCAATTGTTATCCAATTTGTTTGAATTTTTGCATATGTCGTTTTGATATGACTTCCAATAACTGTGCTAAGAATAATCTAAATCTGTCTATAACCTGATATAGCCGCCATGTAAACCGATCTCCCGGTAAGACTTCTTTAGCTTCTAGAAGGCGCAATTCTTATCTGATTTGGTTGAAATTTTGCGTGAGGTGTTTTGTTATGACTTCCTGTTGGAAGTGCTAAGTATGGCCTAAATAAGTCCGTATCCAGATATAGCTGCCATATAAATCGATCTTCCGATTAGACTTCTTGACTCTCTAGTGGGCGCAATTGTTATCTAATTTGGTTGAAATTTTGGATATGTCGTTTTGGTATGACTGCATATGTCTTTTTGGTATCTTTAGATGAAACTAGGTGTTGCTACTCACTTTAGGGGTTTCCCATTCTGAGCCACTTGGTCGTACCATTTGTGGTTTCAAATGCTGCTGGATCCGAGCGTCAATTTACCTCTCATATTTTTCTATCTCATAATTTTTGCCATTCAATCTTCGTTGGTTTCCACTTAAAGCCCCCATTGTTCCACTGTATTTTCTATTTAATGGTTTCTAAAAAAAAATCTCATTGATATGTTAGCTATTTGTTATTACTGTTATCCTTTCGAGAACCATACAAACTCTCTCACACACACACACACACACGTTGGCCTAAAGTAAAAACGCAATACAAAGTTTATTTTGTTAGAAAATGTGTTTACAATAGATGTCATTGTCATTCCAAAGGACCCCCTCCCAAAAAACGAAACAAAACTCCATAAATGAACAACTCCACGCAATTGCAAGGACGTCACTAGAGCAATGGGGGGCTGGTTGGCCGATGGACTTGAGTGGGGACGCGAAAAAATATCTATGGACAGTAACGGTATTTTCCAAAGTGAAAAAAAAAACAACCAAACGGACACGTACATCGGAAGGGGGTGAAGGGGGGAGTGGTGGTCTGACATGCACTCGCAAGTCCTCTATACATATATGCATTGACAATATGAAGTAATAAATTTCCGGTTAGTTTACCCTTTAGATGGTTTATCATGTTCTTGGTCTCGATAACGAGCAAGGGGCAAATGTTGTGAGTTGAATAGCAATCCCCATTGAAAGGTTGCAAACCACACTCTATTGACCAACAAAGAGAACAAACCAAATCCAAAGGAAGCCAAGTGTATGGATCGAAAAAAAAAAACAAAAAACAAGGGACAATCCATAAGCTCTCATATGTGTGAGAGCCTGCCACGACACCACGCATTTCTTTGTAACAAAGTCCACCAGCTAACATGAACGACCAACAAAGCTACTAACCAATCCACCTACCAACAAGCCAGCCAACGATACGACATGACTTATTTGGTTCCCATTTTAAAAATGTAACTCGATGACAATAAAAAAATAGTTTGCATACCGCCGGTGCGTGTGTCATCATCCTTCCTACTGTCTGTCTGTCTGTCTGCCTGCCTGTTCGGGACAATATCAATTGATTCGGCCCAACAATATTGTTGTCGTCGACAACAGCCACGAACGATGACGTCCTGAAAGTCTTCTTTTGTAATATTGGGGGAAAAAAAAACTCTACAAATGGGACGTACAAATGTCGTTTGAAGCAACAACTCAACATATTGTGACAAGTTGCAGTTGGGTTTGTAGGAAACCCTCCACAACGATAAGGACGACAACTTGTCGTACAAATTTAATTTGATAGGCGAATTGGTGAAGAGTGGCTATAAAGGAATGTTTTCATTGATAAAGGGAGGCCACCGTGGTGCAGAGCATAGCATGTTCGCCTAAGACGCCAAAAGTCTGGACTCATATCACGGAGTGAAAAAAATTTCAGCGGTGTTTTTCCCCTTACTAATGCTGGCTACATTTGTGAGGCATACTGCCATTTCTCTACCAAGTGGTGTTACTAAGCGGCCCGCCGTCCGGACTTGACATAAAAAGGAGGCTCCTTATGATTGAGCTTATATTTTAATCGGACTGCACTCATTGAAATGAGAGAAATATCCTCTGTTCCTTATGGAAGATTTCACATTTTTATACCCTCTAGCATTCGAAGGAGTAAAGCTAGGCGCTTGAAATTTTGGACAAATATTTCCTATTTGTGTAGGTCGGTTGAAATTGTAAATGGGCCATATCGGTCCATATTGAGATATAGCTCCCAAATAAATCGATCTCCACATTATACTTCTTGAGCCTCTAGAGGGCGCAATTCTTATCCGATTTTGGTGAAATTTTGCACAATGACTTCTCCAATGACGTCCAACGTGCCAAGTATGGTTCAAATCGGGCCAAAACCGATCTCCAGATTATACTTCTTGAGCCTCTAGAGGGCGCAATTCTTATCCAATTTTGGTGAAATTTTGCACAATGATGTTTCCAATGACTTCCAAAGTGTCAAGTATGGTTCAAATGGGCCCAAAACCTGATAAAGCTCCGATATAAACTGACCTCCCGATTTGACTTTTTTAGCCTCAAGAGTACAGTCACTGTATCCATGACCTTTAACAAACATGTCAAATATGGTCCGAATCGGTCCAAAACCTGATATAGCTCCCATATAAACCGATCTTGAATCTTGACCATATAAACCCATATTCCGACTTTACTTCTTGAGCCTCTAGAGGGTGTAATTTTTATTCGATTATGCTGAAATTTTCAACAGTGAATTCTTCTATGACCTTTAATGTACGTGACAAATATGGTATGAATCGGTCCATAACCTGATATAGCTCCCATGCAAACCGATTTCCCCATTTTACTTCTCAAATCCCTCTAGGGCCAATTCTAATTCGATTTGGTTGAAATTACTTCTTGAGCCTCTAGAGGGTGTAATTCTTATCCAATTATGCTGAAATTTTGCACAGTGACTTCTTCTATGCCCTCCCATATACGTGTCAAAAATGGTGTGAATCGGTCCATAACCTGATATAGCTCCCATGCAAACCGATTTCCCCATTTTACTTTTTAAGTCCCTCTAGGGCACAATTCTAATTCGATTTGGTTGAAATTTTGAACAATGGGATCTACTTTTGTCTTTAACATCCAATCCAAGTATTTCCCAAATAGGTTTGTAACCCGAATAGGTTTACAACCTGAATATATTAATAACCAGAATAAGTTTATAACCTGATAGCATAGCAATTCTTACCCATTATCTTGTGTTTGCCTATAAAGAGATACCGGGCAAAGAACTTGAGCAATGCGATCCATGGTGGAAGGTATTTTGAATCGGCCCGTCCGAACTAAGCACGCTTTTACTTGTTTTCATCATAAAAGTAAACAACTAAAAAACGTGCAACGTTCGGCCGGACCGAATATTTTATATCCTCCACCATGGATCACATTTGTAAAGTCCAAAATTGTTAATAAACCAGGTTTGCCGAAAGCATCTATCCTATCATCATACACCCTTAAGGGTATCCGAACGAGGATCTCAGTGCCTGCCTCGGGGCGCTTTTCCTTGCCCCAAGATAAACATTGCAGCTGTGTTTATGTACTTTATTGATCAAGAATCAAGATCTACCAAGTTCCTGATTTTAGAACAGAAATCCTTATGTGAGAATTTGCCGAACCGGCGATGTAAAACTTCAGTTCTCGGTCTTCAACCTTTGCCCCAACACAGTTCCTCGACTTTTTAATCTCTTCCCAGGAGCGACACTTCCCCTGAAGACACCAAGTCTCATATTCCAAGACAAAAGTAATATCACAGCTTTTCTGGATTTTATGCTCAGACCATTGGGCATTAATCCCTTGTATCCATGGCCCATTGAGACTGGTTCTCCAATTCCCGAGCGAGATCTGCAATAGTAGATAGAATTCAGCTACCCACAAGCTTGACACTCAAGGGTATCAGATCGAGCATCGTCGCTTCACTGCCGAACCAGTGGCGTAAAAATCCTATGCACTGTCTCCGCCCTAGGCCCCAGCGCATAGTTACCGAATTGCGACAGCAGAAGACGTTTTATCTCTCCTCTCGGCAGCTCCATCTTATTTAGAACAGTTTCCCTGAAAACTCCTATCCTACTTCTGGCGAGAAATACAAATTCAGTCTTTCTGCGATTTAAACCAAGCCAACACCAAGCAAATAGAATTCGGCTACCCATACCCTTCACACTCAAAGGTATCAGATCGGATGTGGCCTTCGGCGACTTTTTGCCCCCGAGATAGGCGATGTCAGAACAGACATCGTTAGGTGAGAATTTTCTGAACAATCGGCGTAAAAATCCTATGCACGGTCTCCACACTAAGACCCAATTTTGAGTTTTGAGTTGCGACAGGAGTAGATCGCATTCAATTATGCTTTGATCCTCTCTTGACGTCGTTTTCTCTAATTTAGCCTCTGGTCAAGAATACCACCCAGATACTCATCTTCATGAGAGAGCGGCAGCTCCAACCTTTATGGCAAGCCCATTAACCATCGACCATCTAGACAGCTTCCTTAATACATCCTGAGCAAGATCTGTAGTAGTTATGACATTTCGCTTATCGTTTTTTTCGGTCTCTGGCTAATAATAATTCCCAGGTACTTATCCCCCCCACATTGGGGGGCATAATATAATGTCACTCCTATGGGTGACCACCATAAATGACTTATTACGGATGCTGACAGAGGAGCGATTTGAACCCGTCTCCATGCAGAAGAACCGAAAAGGCCTGGCATATGACTTTGCTAGACCCAGAGGTCTCAATGTTAACCCAGAGAAGACAGAAATATGCCTGTTCACGAGGAAGATGAAGGTTTCGATATCTGACAAGGTCAAACACTTAGGTGTGATCTTGGACAGGAAACTGAATTGAAAGTGTCACATTCAGGAGCGTACTGAGAAGGCTTTCAGATGTTGGTCACTATGCAGACGGGCAGTAGGCTCGAAATGGGGCCTGAATCCGAGGATAGTCCACTGGCTCTACAGGAGCGTGATTAGACGAATATTGACTTACGTCTCAGTGGTTTGCCGGACTGCAATGGAAAAAAAGTGCAACATAAGGACCATACAACAGGTTCAGAGAACGTGTTGTCTTGGCATAGGTGGAGCGAAGAGGACCACCCCCACTAAGGCATTGGAGACTATTTTAGATATCCGACCCATTGATTAAGTGTGAGGTAGCCACTGCGGCTATGAGACTTAAGGCAATGGACCGTACTTGGCACAGTTGGCTTTGTGGCTTCCAGGGGCTTGAGAAGTCAAATCGAGAGATAGGTTTCTATGGGAGCTATATCCAAATCTGAACCGATGTCGGACGAAATTTGTGGCTTCTTGGGGCTCAAGAAGTCAAATCGAGAGATAGATTTATATGGGAGCTAAACCAGGTTATAGACCTGGTATTCAGCAACGTAATTTTTTTACGTTGCTGAATACCTGAAGTTGAGAAGTCCATATTAAAACAACACTGGCACAGTTGTTGGAAGTCGTTACAGAACACTGCATGCAAAATTTCACTCAAATCGGACAAAAATTGCGGTCTATAAGGGCTCAGGAAGTCAAATCAGGAGATCCGGTTATATGGGTGATATATCAGGTTATAGACCGATTTGAACGCTACTTGGCACAGTTTTCGAAAGTCATAACAAAACACAACGAGCAAAATTGTAGCTAAATCGGAAAAAATTTCGGCTGTAAGGGCTCAAGAAGTCAAATAGGGTGGTCGGTTTATATGGGAGCTATATCCAAATCTGAACCGATGTGGTCCATATGCAGTCTCCAATGACATCAATTTTAAGTATCTGTGCAAAATTTCAAAAGGATAGCTTTACGCGTTCGAGCGCTATCGCTCGAATCCGAATGTCGAGACGATCCAGAATATATATATACTTTATGGGGTCGCAGATCAATATTTCGAGGTGTTACAAATGGAATGACTAGGTTAGTTTATCGCCATCCTATGGTGGATGATTTAAACTATTTAATTTTTTTATTTAGTTTATGCAATTTTCCGTTTTGTTCACTTTCCAAAAAAACTTTGAAAAAGTTTTATTTTAGTGCAATGGTATAGATCGAAGTAATCGATAAATATTGCTGTATTTACGTATATTGGCATTGAATCAATCAAAAATCGACTACTATATCGGAATTTAGAAAATCAATGAAATGCCATTTGCGACGGAGAGGATAATTATTCCTCTTTGTCCAAAACATTCCGTTTTGTCTCCATATGTACGGGACATAGTATGGTGGGATTCCAATCATCTGGTATGCATACTTCTAGCCAGATTGCATATTGCCTTATTAGTGTGCTAACTGCCACTTAAACCTAACCTAAACCTAACCTTGTTCTGACTGATTGGTTCTGTGGCATACTCATGGCCACCATCATCGGTCACCAGCAGCTGGGAAAAAGTGTTTTTTTCTATTTTATTAGCACACTATCTGTATCTGTTACAATATTTCCAGGAGGATGTGCCTTTACCAAAGCCATCGGTTTAATGTTTAATTCTTTGGTGGAATTTTCGGACTTCATTATGTATTCAAGGATCTCGTTTCGCTCAAACTCACGCCTTTCTATTTCATTTTTCTTTGTGCGGAAGACGCGTTTCTCCTCTCTCCTTTTCTCTCAATAGCTCTCCTTCGCCTGGCGCGTTTCTACTGACTATAAAGTTGCCGCATTCTTGGCTCTCTCAAGCGAGGGAGACTTTTGGTACCCAAGTACGGATGTTGGGTCTCTTTCCATGGAGTGGACAATGTTACTTGACTCCGATTTTCGTATTTTTCGCATACATCAGTCCATCCTTCATTGATAAGAAAAATCTCAGATATAACGCTTTGTTGTAACTTCCAACATCCACATTAATCAATGTTTAGATATTGCTTCCATATAAACCGATCTCTTGTTTTTACTTTTTTTTGCGGTAGAGGTCGCTTTTGTTGTCCAATATGAATGAAATTTTGTACATGGTGTTTAGTTATGACTTCTAAACGTATACCCGGTATGGCTGAAATTGGCTTTTAACCTGATACAACTTTCGTATAAACCGATAACCCAATTTGACTTCTTGAGCCACTAGAGGGCGCAATTATTATCTAAATTCGCGATCACCCAATTTGACTTCTTGAGCCACTAGAGGACGCAATTATTACCTAAATTCGTAGATTTTTGTATTACCAAGAGCCATGCTAAATATTGTCGAAATCGTCTCTTTTAGCTCCCTTAAAAACCATTCTATTTATTTGAGAAAACAATTCAAAGAAGTGACAAGAAATCTTTTACACATTTTACTACCTTACAAATGTTTTGTTAACCAAAACTGGTATCTCGTTGACTTCTCTTTCATTT
Source organism: Stomoxys calcitrans (assembly GCF_963082655.1). Lineage (NCBI taxonomy): Eukaryota > Metazoa > Arthropoda > Insecta > Diptera > Muscidae > Stomoxys > Stomoxys calcitrans. The sequence continues at coordinate 119,373,973 of NC_081556.1, forward strand.
AATGATTGCATAGTTTTACAGCTCTGCTTCTCGGTTTTGAACTTTTCCCTATCCTTTACATGCCGTAACAAACAAATAGACAAACATATTGAATGTTAACTTTATTGTTTGAATAATACCATTATCAATTTCACTTTTCTTACAGGCAGACAGGGCGAACGCCAACGACGAACAGCTTAGCTTCAACAAATGACTGAATGTCTTCATATTGGCCACAGCAACGATTTGGTATCGAGCAATTGATTGATTGATTGAGTTGTAAACTAACTGCCAAGGAGTGAATATTGGAGCTCTCTCAAAGGAAATCAAACAAAATTGCCCTAAGAACAAAGCCAACGGTAGCAGAAGCAACAGTGTGGTAGCAACAAATGTCTGTACAACGATAATTACAAAACGATTATTAATGCAGCAACAACACCCGCAGCAGCAACAGCCATCTCAACAGCAACAATTAGTCAAACAAACAATCACACAGCCATCCTCCTCCACATCTTCATCATCGGCGACGACGGCTACTTCGACCACCTTACAATTTCAATTGCAACCGCAGCAACAACCCAGTGTAGCCATTGCAGCACACACGCAACCATTGCAACAAGCACAGCCGCAGCAGCATCAACAGCAGCAACATTTAACCAACAACATTATTGTTGTGCGTGGCTCACGCAACGAGCATGGCGAAATTGTTATTCAAAATAAGCAGGACATCTTCACCTTCCTCAGCGAGCACCATCAACAGCAACAGCAGCAGTTGCAGCAGCAAAATGAAAAAGCCACCGTGGCAACATTAACCCAATTACCGCCAACCACAACTGTTGCACGCAAGACCAGCATATCGTTACTAACCAATACCAATGGCAACGGTGGTAATGGCAGTGTGGGTGGAACAACGGTTGGTGGTGGCACATTGCTGCTAAGTGGAGGAGTTAATACTTTAAATAACTCTGTGAGTAGCTCCTCTACGGGCAATTCCACCACCATCATACCAAAAGAATCGAATACCATATTTCTGCAAACGCCCATCAATGCAAGTCAATTGGAGACGGTGTTGCTGCAATCGGGACAATTGAAAAAATCCAATTCCACGGTGACCGCAACAACAGATCGCCCGTTTCTGTTCAAGAATGTAAGTAAATCCTAAGAAATTTTTGTGGAGGGAGCAATAAGTAAAAGGAAGTTCTATACCCACCACCGAAGGTATATGTAGTACCCATATTTGGACAAAATCCGGTTAGGATCAACCATTAATGAACCCGTAGTAGCTGTATTAAATCATGGTCTGATCAAGGTCTAACCTGCACGGACTTACACATCTCTCTATGCCAAATTTTAACGAAATCGGTTAATAAATGCAGCTTATATGGGCCTTAGACCTTACATCGGGAGATCGGTTTATAGATCAAGATATTGCCCTATCTATTCGATACGGATTTCGGGAGTCCTAAGACAACTCACTTTCCTAAATGTCGGCGAAATCCGGCAATAAATTCGGGTTCTATGTGTCTTATACCTTAAATCGGGAGATCGGTCTACATGGGGCTATTTCAAGATCATGTTCAATGAGGACCATATTCGATACGTTTGGTGAGAGTACTAAAACAACGCTCTGTGTTAAATTTCAGCGCATCTGGATAATAATTTCGTCTTTTATGTCCCCCAAAAACTTTAATCGGGAGATCGGTATATAGGCAACCGACAGAGGCTGGTTCTTATTTTGTTGCTTGTGAAAGCATTTCTCAACCGATTTCAAATTTTTTAACTAATTTGGAAAGCTAATAAAATGTACTATTTTTTTGTCGCGATATTTGCTTAGGTCTGATTCTTGAGTCAAAAGTTAAGCTAATTTTTGTTAAGCTACCAACGCACGGCCTTTGAAGCCATCACACCTAAAATGGTTGAAACGTCTTCTAACCAAAGACGAAACGCGTCCCATAGTGGTTGGTGTGTAATGGGCCTCCTTTTTATACCGAGTACGAACGGCGTGTCGCATAGCGACACCACTTGATAGAGAAGTTTTAACATGGTACGATACCTCACAAATGTAGCCAGCATTTGTAAGGGGATAACCACCGCTGGAAATTTTTGTTGATGTTCACACCCGGATTTGATCCCAGGCGTTCGGCGTCATAGGCGGCTGGCAACCGCAGCTCAGAGGTTAGCATGTTACTGCAAACATTTCTTTTGAAATTTGTAGTGTAAAAATTTCTTTAGAAAATTTGTACAGTAATTTTTTTTTTGGAAAATTTGTACTGTAATTTTTTTTTGGAAAATTTGTACTGAACATTTTTATTGGAAAATTTGTACAGTATTTTTTTTTTTTGGAAAATTTGTACTTTAAAAATTTCTTTAGAAAACTTTAACAGCCAAAAATTCTTTAGAAAATTGGTACTGTAAACATTTCTTTAGAAAATTTGTGCTGAGTAATTTGCAAATTTATATATGAGAAATTTGTACAGTTCACTTGTTTCAAAAATTTTTCGCGTAAAAATTTATTTAAAAAACGTGTACTGTAAAAAGTATCTTTAAAATATTTGTACTGTAAAAATAGAAAAAATTGCCAAAAATTCTTTAGAAATACTTCCTTGGATATTTTGTACTGTAAAAACTTTTTCGGAAAATATTTACTGGAAATATTTCTTAAGAAAGTTTCTGCTGTAAAAGTTTTCTTGGACATTTGTCACTGCAAATGTTTCTTTAGAAGCTTTTTACTCTAAAAATTTCTTTAGAAATTATTTACTGTTGAGATCTTTAGATTAGATTTTGGTCTTAGAATACTTCATCCAATCGAATATTGTCCGGTTTGCAGACCATAGGGTTCTATGTTTCTATTACAACTGATTTTTAATGTAAGGCAAAAAAATGTGTTGCTGTAATGGCATTGACTGGTTCCCTAGATCGCGACTTCGTCTGGCATCGCAACCAACCTCATCTGTAGGATCTGTCATGGCACATGCCTTTTACTCCTTTACAAATCACTGAAAAATGCATGTTTTCTTGGCTGAAACTCTGCACTTAAGAGTATATTCTTTTTTAGCGCAGCAAGAAAGAAACCAAACTGCACGTCATACATTTCGGCCATAAGAAGACATCCAACTACTACAACACAAAACGCTTACTACTCTAAATTTATTTCAAAAAATTTCCTTTGGAATTTTTCATTGTAAAAAATATCTTTAGAAATTTTCCACTTTAAAAATGTCTTTAGAAATTTTTTACTGTAAAAATGTCCTTAGAAATGTTTACAGTAAATTTTTGTACTGTACATTTTTTTTAAGTTTTGTATTATAAATTTTTTTAGAAATTGTAAATTTTTTCAATTTTGTTCTTTAAACATTTTTTAGAAATTTTTTACTGAACAAATTTCTTTAAAGATTTTTACTGTAAAAATTTATTTAGTAATTTTTTACTGTACATTTTTTTTCAGAAATTTTTTACTGTAAACATATCTTTAGAAATTTTTTACTGTAAAAATTTCTTTAGATATTGTTCACTGTAAGATTTCTTTAGAAAATTTTCACTGTAAACATTTCTTTGGAATTTTTTCTCTGTAAACATTTCTTTAGAATTTTTACTGTAAAAATTTTTTCCTTTAAAAGTTTCGTTAGAAAATTTTCATCACAAACTTTGCTAATTACATTACTTTTCATTTATCTCTGAGACCCAGTAAAGCATATATACTCTTGACATTCTAAGTCGATTAAGCCATGTACGTCCGTGTACCCATCTGTCGAAAGCACAACTTTCGCAGGAATAAAGTTAGGGGCTTGAAAATGTGAACAAGTACTTCCTTTTAGCGTAGTTGGTTTGGAATTGTAAATGGGCCATATCGGTCCATGTTTTGATATAGCTGCCATATAAATCGATCTCCCATCTTAACTTCTTGTGCCTCTAGATGATGGCACAGTTCTTATCCGATTTGGTTGATGTTTTGGTCGCAAGATGTTTTGGATTGACTTTCAACACCTGTGACAATTATGGTCCAAATCGATTCATTACATGATATAGCTGCCATATAAACCGATCTCGGATCTTGACATCTTGAGCCTCTAGAGTGCGTAATTATCATCCGATGTGGCTGAAATTCTGCATTAACATGCATTTGTTTTGACTTCCAATAACAATGCCAAGTATTGTCTAAATCGATTCATAACCAGCTCCCATATAAACCGATCTCCCGATTATATTTCTTGAGCGTTTGAGGGCGCAATTCTTATCCGATTTGGCTGAAATTTGCTACAATGACCTTCTTTTCTACGACCTTCAACATTCGTGCCAAATATGGCCTGAATCGGTCCATAAACTGATATAGCACCCATATAAACCGATTTTACATCTTGAGCCCCTAAAGGTCGAAATTCATATCCAATTTGGCTAAAATTTTGCACAATGACTTCTACTATGGTCTCCAACATTAAACCAATTAAGGTCTGAATCTGTCCATAACATGATATAGCTCCAGTAGCATGACAATTTTTATCCCTTGTACTTTGTTGGCCTATAAAGAGATACCTTCCAAAGAACTTGACAAATGCGATCCATGGTGGAGGGTATATTACGATACGGCCCGGCTGAACTTTGCACGCTTTTACTTGTTTTTTTCAGCGTGATTTTTATACCATTTTTGTTTGTTCTTATCCTTTCAGGTCTCACGCAGCTTAAGCACTGATAGCAATCGTTTTGGAGCAGCAGCTACAACAGCAAACTCATCGACAGCAAATGGCGATGACAAAGGACCTTTTGTGTTGCAAACACTGAAACGCTTAGAGAAATCACAATCCATTTTGGTAATACGCAATTCATCATCATCTTCGTCGTCGTCGTCGACATCGTCATCTTCGAATACATCAGGTGCCAATTCTACCTCATCCCTAACAAATTCTTCGTCATCATCTTTGGCCACAGCGTTGACGGTCGAACATAAGCTAAGCTTATCATCATCATCTTTGGCCTCCATACAGCAGCAGCAACAACAACAACATAAGCAACATACGCAGCTTGTGGCAACGACAGGTAATGTCAACACAAAAGCCAACACTATCACCTTTACACGTTCCAAAAAATCTCAAAAGTCAACTGGAAGTGGACCGGGATCGAACAATGCAAACAACAATCCAAATGGCAACTCATCCTCTGCCACAATCACCACCACCACCACAACCAAATTGGGTGATATTTTAGCCTCGGTCAAGGGTCAGCAGCAACGACACTCCATCTTGACCAACACCACTACCAATGGCAATACGAAAGCAACAAATGCCGTTGGTGCTGGAGCTGGACCTAATACAGCACAAACTACAACAACCTATTTGCGTTTGACAAATGGCAATTGCAATAACAACAACAACACTAGCACTAGCAACAGCAATAACAATAGCTCTAGCTCAGCTTCTGCCACTATTGCCAATATTGTCCATAAAAATCATAATTCTTCACGTGTAAATCTCAATGGTACGAATGTCGAAACAATGGCATCAGCCATTGTCGTTGGAGCCGGCTCAGGAGTGGCAACATCTAACAGCACACAACACCACACTTCCCATGCCCATCATCATCAGCAACATCATCTAAATTTGGCCGAAGTCCAGTTGAAACATGAGAGAGCTTCACCATCTGCCAGCACAACGGGCTCTGTGAAAACCCTAGGGAGCGGTAAGTCTTAAAAAACTGTACAAAAAAAAAAAAAAAATATTTCAAGCACTAGCTCCGTTTTTTTTACCTACTTTGGTGACTTTTACTAAAAAAGAAGAAACAAAAGCAGAAAATTCTTAAATTGTGAAAGGTTTTAAAATTATCATAGAGAAAAGAGAAATGCAAATGGTCAAAATGTTGTAGGTAACTGAAAGCTGCAGAGGGAGTTGTTTATGGCCAGTAATGTTGTTGTTGTTGTAGCAGTTTGTTGTGTTCTATCTTTCCTCTGCTTGATTCTGTTGAGTGTCAAGACCCAGGAACTCTGCGGCTAAGATGGGTTGCGTCCACAGGGATCTGGGTCTGAGTCGAGTGGGTCTGGCTGAGCAGTTAAACTGGTGACGTGTAGCGTGCGGTCCCTTGTTATAATCTTGCTATAATCTGAGGCTGCTGCATCTGCCGGAACGAAATTGAGCCAGAACTACTGTGGTTTGTCGGAGGAGGTCAATTTCTTCAGGTGCAAAGGAATGCGGTCGTTTTCCATGGACAACATTCGGCCGGTAGCCATTTACCGCATCTGCTACCGTGTCTGCATGAATGTTGTCTAGACCTGCTTGATAGAGGTTCTCCCGTGTAGCGCTGAACTGTAGATCTACCCCAAGTCTTCTGGAGAATGTTTAAAAGATGAAAATGTGACACCAAGTCTTTTAGGGCACTTGATGGTTGGAATCATTTCTCCATCGACCATCACAGTCAGCTCAGTATTCACTTCACTCGTATTTGTAGTGAACAATGTGGCTGAAGATTTGGTGGTAGATATCTTTAGATTTCTTGCAGCGACATATGAGGCAAGTTTGTTGAGGTAGACGTTCAACCTATGGGTGGGAGCCCTGATGCCATGCTCGTACAATCGTCCGCATATGATACGATCTCTATGCCATCTGGAGGGGGTAAAATGGAAGCCATGTTGATGCTCGGCGAATGGAAATTCTCCTACGACGCTCGGGATAAGTAATGCCTCAAGCGTCTTTGCTACTGGTGAGACAAGGGAGAACGGTCTGTAAGACTCCCCCCAAACTCGGGTCCTTTCCAGGCTTAATTAGCAGGATCACTCTGCCCATTTTCCAGACATCGAGAACTATAAGAGTGTTCAAAGACAGGTTGAGGACAGTAGTAAGGTACTCAACTCCAAGTAAATCCAGATTCTTCAACATCAATGTAGAGATTCCGTCGAGGCCCAACGCCTTAGATGATTTGGCGCCCCAGATGACATTCGTAACTTCGCCCACGGTAAATTGTGAATGGCCTGACTGCTATCCCCATGCACTCCATGTAGGGGTCACTAGCGCCAGGCGCAGGTGAGATTCGTCTATATTGCACGGAATGGTGTATCACAAAGGCCAATCGTAGTAGGTTGAGGATAGTAAATGAAATGAGCCTCATCGCTGAACAAAATTTGTCAAAATTTGAACACATTTCGAACCGAACATAGATTTTGGTAATAAAATTCAATGATTTGAAAGCGTTGCTCGTTAGTAAGTCTATTCATGATGAAATGTCAAAGCATACTGAGCATCTTTCTCTTTGACACCATGTCTGAAATCCCACGTGATCTGTCAAATACTAATGCATGAAAATCCTAACCTCAAAAAAATCACCCTTTAATAAGGTACTCAACTCCTGATTCTTCAACATCAATGTAGAGATTTCGTTGGGGCCCAACGTCTTGGATGATTTGGCGCCATGGATGACATTCTTAACTTCGCCCACGGTAAATTGTGAATGGCCTGACTGCTATCCCCATGCACTCCATGTAGGGGTCACTAGCGCCAGGCGCAGGGGAGATGGGTCTATATTGCACGGAATAGTGTACCAAAAAGGACCATCCCCCACCTCCACTCCTTGTGCGATCCTTACGTTCTTTATATGTTCTTTCAACTCATAAAATTCAAAATCTCATCGATCTTGCCACGGAGAGCGTTGTAGTTTAGTTGCAAAAATGATACACTTCCCGGCACTGGCCTGGCAATATTGGGGCTGGGATGCGGATGTTGTGTATATTGCCACACGGGAGTGGTCCGGGGAGGTCACATAGTCTGACGACGACGACGCTTGTGACCCATTGCTGGCTATGTTCGCACAGCACCTTGCAACATATCCAGTATGACTATACTCCCGTAGTGAAGTGAGGCCAGAGCAAAATCGGAAATGTACCCACTCCATGCACCGGTTACACCTCACCGACACCGACCGATGATGGAGGCGGTTCTGGCAAACCGAACAGAACTAGGGTCCTTTCTTAGTTCTTTTCAATCCCAACACGGACCAGAAGCGTACGGAGAAGGCACTCCGGGATGTGCCTCTCTCAAGACGAAAAAACGACGAAGACATACACTGAGGCGGCATCCCTTGCCGATGAAGGGCTCCATCGGATTAATCCGGTGCGTACAACCATCTGCCATGGGATTGTGGCCAGGAATGATCCCCCTTTACCCTTATATTGTCTTTGAAAGATCATATGCTCAGATCTGTTGGATGATGTATTTTATATGCTCCAAGATTTTAAGTACACAGATAAAAAAAACTCGTAGAAAAAACGAATTACCAAATTTGTATGTGAAACTTTAAATTCTCAACGAATTTTAGCACTGAATCGAAGACAGCTACTCTCTAAGGGTAATAGTAGAGAGTGACAGAGGAAAACCCGAGAGCAGCAGTAAAACGAACAACGCAAATCGAACAAAGAAAACGAAAACACCCGTTTCGGGTGGTGGCGTTGGCTGGTAAGATGGGTTTTTGCCTTGCTTATGGATATATTGTTCTTGTTGTTATATATTGGCTTGCAAAGAGTGCCTTTCAACAACAATTTGTATTTTGGAGCGTTGAGATTCAAAATAAATCGTTGCAGGAAAATTAACAATTTTCGTAGTCGTTTTTTCGACCAAAGTTGTTGTTTTTCAAAATTATTTTTATCTGTGTAAAAGGGAGGGGAGGTCTGAGTCTAAAAATCCCATTTTTTATATTTTTGTTCTTTTTTAGTACATTTAAGATTTTTTGTGGAAATTTTTGAAATTTTGAATGGTCCTACAAGAGTTATAACCTTTTAATTACTAAAATTACCCTGACAATTTAATATAACTATGTCAACTGTGTATCCTATGAAAGTGGTGGGGGGATAATAATGGTCACAGCAATTATCCCCAGAACAAACATTCGATTATACTTCTCCTAATTATAATAATTGTTAATATTGTCCAAAGTATCCACTTGAATAGTAAACAATCCATGGCAATAGTAATAAATCACAAAAGTCTAAATAGCAAATTAAAGCTCTAAAGAATTTATTATACCTCACTCAAACCAAACATATTCACAATTAGGCTTACCATTTGGACACCACAAAATAATTGAGTACTGCTTATACAAGTCTTCTCAATCATTTCTCTGTCTGTCTATCAGTCTGTCCATTGGTTCATCCTTCCACCCATCATCTCATTTAGGTGTAGTTACAAGTAAAGGCCAAGAAGGAAAAAGGGGCGAACCATCTCATTAGCTTGATTTCTTCAAGCTTATTACCAGAAATCGATGAAAGCTTCTACCCCCTCTCACCACTCCTGTTCTGAACAACACACCTACATCATCTTCTTTTTGCCTTGCCCGCACCTTCTTGGGAAAACAAAACAAAAAAATACGATTGGTTGAGAAAGAAAACTTTTCCACTTTTCTGTTGATTATTTCGTTAAAGAAGTTTAACTAAATAATTTTGTTGCGATTCTTCGTCTCGAGTTTCAGACTACAACTCACACCAACAACCAAAATACTACTGTTATGTACGCACACACCTTCATGGTTTTAGTTTAGATTGTGTGTGTGTGTGTGTGTGTTTGGAGAAATAATAAAAAATTAAAGCTAACTGTTGTTCATATTAAGTAGCTAGTGATAGAATCACTTGAACCTATGTTCAGGCCTTATATTTAACGCAGAATATAGAGATAACCGGGATGAGTTGGGGCTGCAAAGAGATGAATGAATACTCAACCATACCCTTAGTATCCATCATATGGTCCTCCTCCTCCTCCTTTTAGGCTATACTGCTTGAGAAGATACAGTAAGCAGACAAGAAATTATAAACCTTTTTATAGTCAACATTTCAAAAATAAGGGTGCCAGCCAACTATCCTTGGAAACTTGATTTTCACACAAAAATTGCTGGAAGTTATTAGAAAAAATTAAAAATTGTTTTTATGGAATATAATGAAGGATTTTTTTATTGAAAATTTTGTGAATATTTTAATTTTATAGAAAATGTTGTCAATGTTTTACTTTTACATAAAATTTCGTTAAAATTTTATTGGCATAAATATCTTCTCAGACAGCCAGGCAGCCATTCAATCTCTGGAGAACGTATTTCTAAACACAAAAACCGCCCTCGACTGTGGCAGATCTCTCATTGAGATGGCTGAACAGTTCAAAATTCACCTGTTCTGGTTCCCGGACCACAGAGTTATCCCAGGGAATTGTAAAGCACACGAGCTTGCGAGACTAGGAACTACCCTACACATTCCAGAGATACTGAAATCTGTGGATATGCCTCTAGCGACATGTAAGCTAAGTTTTCAGGACCAGGCCCGATGGACAACGAATGATAGATGGTCATAAAGAGTGGGCTGTGAGCATTCCAAATCTATGTGGCCTATTCCTAAAGAGGTCTACCGCTTTGCTGTCATTGGCTAGAACAGACGTCTCAGTTATTGTGTCCCTCATGACAGGTCACTGTCTAACCGGAAAACATGCTGACAGACTGAAGGTTGCCAGCAACGACTTTTGCAGAAGCTGTGAGGACATCGTAGAAGAAGAGATTATAGAACACCTTCTGTGTGTGTTCCGCACTAGCAATCAGAATGAGTTCCACTTTAAGTTCTCATTTCTTTGAAAAACTCTCTGATTTAGCGGATGTGAACATTCGCAAGTTATTGGGCTTTTAAAGCGGTCTGGATGGTTCAACGGTAGGAACTAGAAGGCATCTTCCTTCTTCTGTTCCTGTGGTACCACAATGGACGAAAACGTCTAAGGGAGTCTGATGCAGACTGTTTTAACCTAACTTAACCTTAGGCGCCACCTAGATACTTAAACACAAATTTTAATGTAATTTTCCTAATCTACCCCCAAATTGCTTTCATTTGAGTCCCATATAGCCGTGGCGGTTAATGTAGCCATTTAGGGGTATTTTGGGGTTGGGGAAACCTCCCATTACATGGACTTATCTTTTTTGTCATACTCGTAATCTACTCCCGAATAACTTCCGTTTGAGTCTCATATTGACACGAACGTGCAATGTGTCTGTTTAGGGGAGTTTTGGTGTTGGTCCGGCCCGCTGGGTACTTGGACTCAAATTTTAATACCAAAACCTTTTATTTTATGTTCCGATCGGTCCACTTTTGATATTGGGTGGTGGGTGTTTGTTTAGGGGAGGTTTGGTGTTGGTCCGGCCCGCTGGGTACTTGGACTCAAATTTTAAAACCAAAACCTTTCCGATTTTATGTTTCGATCGGTCCACTTTTGATATTGGTTGGTGTTTTTGCTGTAAGGGGAGGGTGCCCCCCCTTCTGGTTTCGAAAAATTATATAGCCTTTGTTTTTTTCCTTCTTCCAATTTGTGAAAATTTTAGAAAAATCGATTATGCCATTTTTAAGTCTATATGGAACAAACAAACAAATCGAGTCCCATGTAGTCATGATTGGCTAATATGCTTTTTGGGCTTTTTATAGAGTGGGGTGACCCCCTATACTTCGACCTATTTTGGTATGCTAGATTCGTAATCTATGCGGCTTCCTGGCTACTTGGACCCAATTTTGAATACCATATTCGTATTCTACTCTTCAATATCTTTCATTTGATGCCCATATTGTCTCTATCGGTCCACTTTTGATTTTTGGTGGTATTTTTGGGATAAGGGGGAGGGTCCGCCCCCCTCACGATATCAATAAATTATAAAGCCTTTTCCTTCTTCCCGACCATATTCGTAATCTACTCACGAATACCTTTCATTTGAGTCCCATATTGTCATGATCGTCATGTTAAGGGGTCCCCAGTTACTTGAACCCAATTTTTAATATGAAATTCGTACTCTATTCCTGAATAGTTTTCATTTGAGACCCATATTGTCTCGATTGGTACACTTTTATTTTTAGGTAGTACTTTTGGGGTATGACATACATTCTGGCAAATTACACTTCTTCCGTACTACAGATGATTTTGTGCATCTGTTGAAAGTTGTATTGCTGGCTTCTAACGCTAAGACAACGGTAATAGCTCTCGTTGTTGCTCCGTGTGCCCAGGTTCGAATTCTGATCGGGCTCTGCCGAATTTTTCATTTTTCAAGTTTATTGCCTGTTAGGGCGAAGATCATTAAATTTTACATTTTTTGTTTGTTTGTCTTTCGAGACGAGCTCAATGATCGGAGATGCAAATGGAAAAGGAAAGCCAAAGATAGCAACAGACACCAACCACTATGGGACGCGTTTCGTCTTTGGTTAGAAGGCTTTTCAACCGTATTAGGTGTGATGGCTTCAAGGACCGCGCGATGGTATGTTGTATTTGATGGCATTAATAGCGAAAACGCATCTATGATTCAATTGCCACATTAAACACACTCGACAACCCTGTCAATATTGTTTTTCAAATCCTCAAAATTTTGTAAACATTTCATATAAATTTTTCATTTCTCAAAATTTTATTTAAATAGAAAATTTGGTCATTATCTCTAAAATATACCAACGGTTAACTGTATTCTTATCCTTGAGCTAATTTTAGACTTGGTTTTTATATTCCATGGCAGTCTGAGTGCTTGTGTATGTAAGAGTGCTTGCTTGCTAGCTTCTTTAACCAAACAAAAACACTTGTTCAGCTTTAGAAGTATATTAGCCGACTATGTTATTTCCAGCCAGTGATTATAGAAGTGTGAGTGTGTATGAGTATGAGAGGGGCGAAGTTTGGGTGCGATTGTGTGAGAGTGTATTTGGTTTTTCGTGGCCCGTGGCGTATACAAAATGTTGAGTATGCACATTGTGAGTTTGGTAGTTGCTCTTCTCTGTTTACACTTGACTTATAAGTGTTAGCCTATAGCCTAATAGAAACACACACAGACAAACGAATTTATACCTAAACTCTTGGGAGGAAATTGCCAGTATTTTAGAAAAAGTTTCAATGCTTCATCGATTGATCTGAAGAGGCAACAACATAGAAAATATCATTTTTTTTTCCTTCATTCACACATTTGGTATGCAATGTCAGATGGACGGACTACTGACAGAATTGAGTGGATAAATTTGAAGATTTCGAAATTTATTTGCTTCCGTCTTTTTTGGTTTACTCTTTTTTCTGTAAGGTTTTGTTTATTCTTATTTTCGTTTGTGATGGACTTAAGAGACCATACACATACACAAAACGATAAGCCCCTCGAGGAAAATGTACTTTGTGTTAATTTATTTCTTATTTTAGTTAGTTGTTAGACAAGTCTTATAAGTAAGACCGAGATGTAAAGAAAATGCATTTGGCATCAATGAAACCAAAAACTTGGCTAAAATAAAGAGATGAAAAAGAAAAAAACAAAAAGTAGCTTGGACTTGTAGAAGACTGTGATGTAGGCTTTCCATTTGGTTAAATAATTTTTTCTGAGATTTTGACAAAAATCTCAAAACTGGGAAATAAGTTAGGCAAGGAGTCAATATCATAGTTGGCAATATTTTCTGTAGAAAAAATCTCTATAGAAAAAATTGTTGTCAAAATTTTATTTTTATTTTTTCGATAGAAATAAAATTTTGACAAAATTTTCTATAGAAATAAAATTTTGACAAAATTTTCTATAGAAATAAAATTTTGAAAAATTTTTCTATAGAAATAAAATTTTGACAAAATTTTCTATAGAAATAAAATTTTGACAAAATTTTCTATAGAAATAAAATTTTGAAAAATTTTTCTATAGAAATAAAATTTTGACAAAATTTTCTATAAAAATAAAAATCTGACAAAATTTTCTATAGAAATAAAATTTTGACAAAATTTTCTATAGAAATAAAATTTTGACAAAATTTTCTATAGAAATAAAATTTTGACAAAATTTTCTATAGAAATAAAATTTTGACAATATTTTCTATAGAAATAAAATTTTGACAAAATTTTCTATAGAAATAAAATTTTGACAAAATTTTCTATAGAAATAAAATTTTGACAAAATTTTCTATAGAAATAAAATTTTGACAAAATTTTCTATAGAAATAAAATTTTGACAAAATTTTCTATAGAAATAAAATTTTGACAAAATTTTCTATAGAAATAAAATTTTGACAAAATTTTCTATACAAATAAAATTTTGACATTTTCTATAGAAATAAAATTTTTACAACATTTTCTATAGAAATAAAATTTTGACAAAATTTTCTATAGAAATAAAATTTTGACAAAATTTTCTATAGAAATAAAATTTTGGCAAAATTTTCTATAGAAATAAAATTTTGACAAAATTTTCTATACAAATAAAATTTTGACATTTTCTATAGAAATAAAATTTTTACAACATTTTCTATAGAAATAAAATTTTGACAAAATTTTCTATAGAAATAAAATTTTGACAAAATTTTCTATAGAAATAAAATTTTGACAAAATTTTCTATAGAAATAAAATTTTGACAAAATTTTCTATAGAAATAAAATTTTGGCAAAATTTTCTATACAAATAAAATTTTGACAAAATTTTCTATACAAATAAAATTTTGACATTTTCTATAGAAATAAAATTTTTACAACATTTTCTATAGAAATAAAATTTTGACACAATTTTCTATAGAAATAAAATTTTGACAAAATTTTCTATAGAAATAAAATTTTGACAAAATTTTCTATAGAAATAAAATTTTGACAAAATTTTCTATAGAAATAAAATTTTGACAAAATTTTCTATAGAAATAAAATTTTGACAAAATTTTCTATAGAAATAAAATTTTGACAAAATTTTCTATAGAAATAAAATTTTGACAAAATTTTCTATAGAAATAAAATTTTGACAAAATTTTCTATAGAAATAAAATTTTGACAAAATTTTCTATAGAAATAAAATTTTGACAAAATTTTCTATAGAAATAAAATTTTGGCAAAATTTTCTATAGAAATAAAATTTTGACAAAATTTTCTATACAAATAAAATTTTGACATTTTCTATAGAAATAAAATTTTGACAAAATTTTCTATAGAAATAAAATATTGACAAAATTTTCTATAGAAATAAAATTTTGACAAAATTTTCTATAGAATTAAAATTTTGACAAAATTTTCTATAGAAATAAAATTTTGACAAAATTTTCTATAGAAATAAAATTTTGGCAAAATTTTCTATAGAAATAAAATTTTGACAAAATTTTCTATACAAATAAAATTTTGACATTTTCTATAGAAATAAAATTTTTACAACATTTTCTATAGAAATAAAATTTTGACAAAATTTTCTATAGAAATAAAATTTTGACAAAATTTTCTATAGAAATAAAATTTTGACAAAATTTTCTATAGAAATAAAATTTTGACAAAATTTTCTATAGAAATAAAATTTTGGCAAAATTTTCTATAGAAATAAAATTTTGACAAAATTTTCTATACAAATAAAATTTTGACATTTTCTATAG
The DNA here is from genome assembly GCF_963082655.1 of Stomoxys calcitrans. NCBI lineage: Eukaryota > Metazoa > Arthropoda > Insecta > Diptera > Muscidae > Stomoxys > Stomoxys calcitrans. The sequence continues at coordinate 119,389,274 of NC_081556.1, forward strand.
AAATAAAATTTTTACAACATTTTCTATAGAAATAAAATTTTGACAAAATTTTCTATAGAAATAAAATTTTGACAAAATTTTCTATAGAAATAAAATTTTGACAAAATTTTCTATAGAAATAAAATTTTGACAAAATTTTCTATAGAAATAAAATTTTGACAAAATTTTCTATAGAAATAAAATTTTGACAAAATTTTCTATAGAAATAAAATTTTGACAAAATTTTCTATAGAAATAAAATTTTGACAAATTTTTCTATAGAAATAAAATTTTGACAAAATTTTCTATAGAAATAAAATTTTGACAAAATTTTCTATAGAAATAAAATTTTGACAAAATTTTCTATAGAAATAAAATTTTGACAAAATTTTCTATAGAAATAAAATTTTGACAAAATTTTCTAAATTTTGTTGTATTGTATCGGCTATAGGTCCATTAAAACACAAATATTTAAGGTTTTTTTCTTTTATTTTTCTCCAATATTTCGGTAGACTCCGTCTACCATTTTCAAGGCTAGTTGTATTTAAATAAAAAAACAGAAAAACACAAATTTTAGTAAAAACGAATCACACAATAAAAACAGAAAAACAATAATTTTTAAGAAACTTTAATTCCTATTACATTTAATGAGTTGTTACACGAACTATTGTCTGTTGGCAACTAAATGTTCTCTTCTGCTGTGCTTGTTGACTGTGTGGCGGTATACCTTCGCGCAGCTTTCTATATCTTTCTTGAAATTCATTCTCTCGTCAGGCGGTAAGTCGATGATATGCAACATCTCGAGAGTGAATCTTCGTCTGTAATTGTTCTCTTGAGCTAAGATGTCCACATCGTTGAGGTTTGGCTTATGACCAGTCAATGCACAGTGGGCTGCTAGTGCAGTTTTCTGCTCGATTGGTCTATTATTGGCTTTTTGGTCAGATTTATGTGCAGATAACCTAGTTTTCAATTTCGTCATGGTAGTGCCAATATATGCCATCGGGCATATATTGGACTTGTCGCCGTTACATCTAATTTTATATACCACGTTTGATTTCTCCTCATTTTTAATTTTACATTTTGTCTTGCTGAATAATTCATTCACAGTTTTGCCTGTTTTTAATGCGAGATGGTATTTGTCCTTGTCGTATAGATTTGATTTGCCAAATCTTTCGGAGAATCCTTGTATGTATGTTAGCGATTTATAAATTTTTCCTTTTGTAGGCTGCTCTCCGTCTATGATTTTTCCAAGACGTTCCTTGGCCTTGCCTAATAGTGAATTAATTGTCCAATTAGGGAAGTCGTTGGCTCTAAGAATTGCCTTTATTTTCCTCTCATTGTCAGGATGAAAGTCTGGATCACTAATGCTAAATACTCTTCTTATAAAATTCGTTGCTGTGTTTGTTATTACTCTCTTGTGGTGTTTAGAGTAAAAATTGATTAATCTTCCGGAAGCCGTCGATTTTTGATACCAATCTATTTTTAGCTGGTTGCCATGTCTATAAACTACCGAGTCCAAATAAGGTAGTTTGCCATCATATTCTTCTTCCTTCGTAAATTGGATGTAGTTGTTGAAGGAGTTCAGAGTCTTCAGCGTCTCTGCCACGTCTGATTTCTTCAAAATCGCGAAAATGTCGTCTACATATTTTGTCAATATCTTAGGTTTTCTTATTTTGTCAAATGTGTTATTGAGAAGTTCCTCCATTACGATGTCAGCAATAATGGGTGAAGCGGGTGATCCCATTGGCATTCCTCTAAGCTGTTCATACAACTTGTCATCGTATTTAAAATATCTGCTGTCCTTAATGCAGAATGTTAGAATTTCCTTGAAAATTTCCCTTGGAATATTGGTATATTTTTCAATCTCGTCCCATTTATTCTCAATTGTCTGGAGTGCCAAATTTATTGGAATACTTGGGAACAAGGACACCACGTCAAAAGATACTAAAACTTCGTCATTTTCTATGGTCATGTTCTTTATCTTAGCTTTAAAGTCCACTGCGTCTTTCACATTATATTTGGAATCCTTGGTGATATTTTTCAAAATATTCACTATGTACCTACATAGATGATAGGACGGCGCGTTTATTGATGAACATATTGGTCTCAACGGTGTACCTTCTTTATGGATCTTTGGGAGTCCATATATTCGAGGGGCCAATGCGGTCTTGCTGGTCAATTTATTCTTCTCCTGGATGCTGATAAGATTCAAGTTGTGAAGTTTATCCACCAATTTGTTGTTCCTTGTCTGTAGCCTAGATGTTGGGTCAATCTTTAAGCGCCTATACATACACATATCGTGTATTATTGCCTTCATTTTTTGCTCGTAGTCATCTTTGTACAAAGCCACTGTCTTTCCTCCCTTGTCTGCCGTTAAAATTAATAAATCCTCATTCTCCTTTAAATATTTTCTTGTTTGAGACACTGTGTCCACCACATATTTGTCTCTCATGCTCATCTTTGACTTTCGTAAGTGATCGTCTATCAATGTTGTAAGCTTGGTTCTTCCCATCTCCTGTTCCTCTCTATTCTCTATAGTTTGTACACACTCCTCTCCCTCTGCAATGACTTGCAAGAGTGGAAAGTTCTTGTTGGTGTGTGGGAGAGCGTGTTTCGGACCTAAAGAGAGAATCCATTGTACGTTCGTTGGTATCTCTCGCTCTGTTTTATTCACAAACCACACGTCGTTGCGTCTAATGTTGAGGGCCTTGTCTTGTCGTTGTGTGAGTGCCTGTAGTTTCTTTATGTGTGTTGTCTTGCTCTTGCTAACATTGCCCTTGTAGAGAGTAAGCTCACTGTCGAGGTATTGTAGGAAATCATCTTGAGTCAGTAGTTCTCCTAGCTTAGTCTTTGTATTCTCTACTTTCTCTTTAAAAGAGTGGATTTGCTTGTGTTTGTATTGTATTAGAAGTTTTAATACTTTCGTGTGAAAGTTGTGAATGTACCTGTGTAATGTTTTCTCAATATTTGGCGGGATTTTCTTGGTTTTGTGTGTTTGGAAGATGTTGTTAGTGTGTTTGGTTGCATTGATTATGAAGTTTGGTATGATGCCTGTTCTCTTACATTTTATTAAAAATGTTACCGATGTTTTGAGCTTGGCTATTTGTTTTTGGTGTTTCGAATATTGCTGGGCCGTTCTGTATGTGTGCTCATTGTACTTTTGTTTGATGTTTTTGTATATTGTCATCTTATTTGTTTTTATATTACGGCGTGCCTCCCGTTGATGTATACTCTGTTAGGGTATTGTTGACCTGGTTTAAAATTCTTGTAATTTTGTTGTATTGTATCGGCTATAGGTCCATTAAAACACAAATATTTAAGGTTTTTTTCTTTTATTTTTCTCCAATATTTCGGTAGACTCCGTCTACCATTTTCAAGGCTAGTTGTATTTAAATAAAAAAACAGAAAAACACAAATTTTAGTAAAAACGAATCACACAATAAAAACAGAAAAACAATAATTTTTAAGAAACTTTAATTCCTATTACATTTAATGAGTTGTTACACGAACTATTGTCTGTTGGCAACTAAATGTTCTCTTCTGCTGTGCTTGTTGACTGTGTGGCGGTATACCTTCGCGCAGCTTTCTATATCTTTCTTGAAATTCGTGTTTTTCTGTTTTTTTATTTAAATACAACTAGCCTTGAAAATGGTAGACGGAGTCTACCGAAATATTGGAGAAAAATAAAAGAAAAAAACCTTAAATATTTGTGTTTTAATGGACCTATAGCCGATACAATACAACAAAATTACAAGAATTTTAAACCAGGTCAACAATACCCTAACAAATTTTCTAAAGAAATAAAATTTTGACAAAATTTTCTATAGAAATAAAATTTTGACAAAATTTTCTATAGAAATAAAATTTTGACAAAATTTTCTATAGAAATAAAATTTTGACAAAATTTTCTTTAGAAATAAAATTTTGACAAAATTTTATTTCTATAGAAATAAAATGTTGACAAGAAATTTCCATTTTTTCCTTTCCATTTTCCTTTTATTAATTAAAACATTGTTCTCAAACTCTGCTGTAGTACATTGGCCTTTGTTATTCTTTTCACCTTGCTTTTGGGCAAAATTTAATTAGTTTTAAAATGAAAATGGGTTAATTGATTTACCTTCGGCCATGATGAGCCCAGCCAATCCAACCATGCCAACAAACAAGGCGAAAGGCATCACTTGAAAGCTCTGTGTGAAAAAAGAATCACCTAATAAGTGTTACGTGATTTGTTCAACTTATTTTTGGGTTTGCCTTCTCCATGAACATCCTTTATTGGCAAAAAAATGTTGGTTGTTGTTACCTTGGGAAATACTTTAAAAAGTTTTTTGTTCTCACTCACATAGTTTTGGAATCGTTTGCAGTCTTTAAGGAAGACAAACGGGGGGCTTAAAGAAGGCTAAAAGGCAGGAAACAAACAGGACGAATTCACTGATGATGGAAGCTCCCAAAGGCTACAAGGAAACAAAAACAAATAACAAAAGAAAATCATGTAGAAATTAAGCATTGTGATTTCTAATTAACTGACAAGTGTTACCCAGCTAGCTAGCTAGCAAGCGAGCGAGCAAGTGGCAGTACCAGACACCAGAATAAGCCATACAGCGACTAATAAAAAAAGTTCCTTTCCGCTTCATAGCTTCTTTTTTGTTTAAGGGGGTTTTGTCAGTTGGTGGTACTTTTTTATGATTGTTTCGGGTTTTTTGTTCTGGTAGCCAAAGAGAATTTCTTTCTCAGATTTATTTGTGTTCGTTGTTTTTAAGGAAACGAAGGATTTTTACTGCCTTCCTATGGGTGTTAGTAAAAGTACAACACCCAACACATGGAGATGTGTGTTGCTGTTGTTCTTTTTTTACGGATTCCCTGGTTAGATGGGGGCCTTTGTGTCTGTCGGCTCGTTACCAAATTTAGTTGTGAAAGGATATCAACAACAAAAGAAATTAAAATTTGTTTAACATTGTTAAGGTTTTCTTGTTTCTGGTCTTCTTCTACCTCCACCCACACTCACTCCCTTGTTGTAAGGTAGGCAAAACTTTTTCCTTGTAGCTTTGATTTTTTCGGCGATTTTTTTGGGCATTGCTTTGTATGCCCAAAAATTTCAGCAAAGGTATCAGTTTTGCCAAGGATATAAAGGTGCCGCCTTCACATCCCCCCAGGAATAGGTGATGTTTCTGTATTCCTCCATATTGGCAAGTCAGTGCTGTTGTTGGCGGAACCTCTGCCTCAGACTCAGCATGGGCGTCATATAAGCCATTATGCACTTTGCCAGCTAATAAAATAAATTAAAACCTTTGAAAAAACACAAAAATCGCCGAAAATAGAAAACCAAAATATTTTGGTAAACAAAACGTAAAGTCGAAGGAAAATAAAGTTATGCCCATAAAAACGTGGCACGAGACATTATGACGAGCTACTGTGGTGACGAGCTAAGATGGATGATAAAACTTTAAACAAAACTTAGTCTTTGTTTCTTTTCAACAGTTTGTTAAAAATTGTTCATCTTTGTTTCCGTAGAAAATTTGTCAAAATTTTATTTCCATAGAAAATTTTGTCAACATTTTATTTGTGTAGAAAAATTTCTCAAAATTTTATTTCCATAGAAAACTAGTCGAACTGGGACCGCTCCGCTGCGCCTTCTCTAACTCTTTAATATCTTTTTAGGATGGGGACACTTCGTCCTGAATGTGGATATTGAATTTGTACCACTGTAGCCTTTGTCCTCCTAAGACTCTGAACGCTTGCGTTCGAATCCTGGCAAGAACATCGGAAAAAAAATTAAATCGGTGGTTATCCTCTCCTAATGCTGGCAATATTTGCGAGGTCATGTACACCATGCATGGTCATGTAAAAAATTCTCCCCAAAGAGGTGTTGCACTGCGGCACGCCGTTCGGACTCGGCTATAAAAACAGGTCTCTATCATTGAGTTTAAAATTGAATCGGAAAACACTCATTGATGCATCAGAATTTTGCCCTTCCTCGGTTCCTGGGCAAATTTTTAATCCTTCCTTTCCTTTCTTTTGAGTCCTATATTATCGTATTAGTAAATATTTGCGGTTTAGAGGGAATTTCGGGGATGGGGTGGTTTAGAGGGTATTTCGTAGGGGGAAAAGCGCCACCTAAGTGTTAATGTCATTTTCGTTATCTACTCCCAAACACCTTTCATTTGAGTCCACTATAGCCATGGTCAGCTAAAATGCTCATTGGGGGGTACTTGGGGGTGGGGCGACCTCCCATTTCCTGGACCTAAGTTTGTATGCCATTTTTGTAGTCTCCTTCCGAATACTTTTCATTTGAGTCCCATATTGTCCTGAATGTCGAATATATCTGTTGAGAGAAGTTTTGGGGTTGGGGTGACCCACTGGGTACATAGACCCAAATTTTAATACAATATACGTTTTCTAGTCTCCAAAGACTTTCGTTTGATATCCATATGGTGCCTATGGGTCCACTTTTGCTTTTGGGTGGCGTTTTTTGGGTAAGGGGGAGGGTCCGCCCCCATCCAAAATCAAAACTTATGTAGCCTATGTTTTCTTCCAGTCAAAGCTACGCAATCTTTGAAAATTTAAGAAAATCCGTTCTGCCGTTTCTGATTCTGCGGATCAAACAAACCGAGTCCCATATAGTTTATATGCCCATTTAGGGAGTATTTTGGGGGTTGGGTAACCTTAATTTGATTTTGTATACCAGATTCATAATCTCCTCACTAAAACCTATCATTTGAGCCCCATATCGACATGGACGTTCAATTTGTCTGCTTTTAAGAGTTTTGGGGTTAGGGTGACTTCCTGTGTACTTGGACCCAATTTCTAATACCATATTCGTATTCTACTCTGCAATACCTTTTATTTGATACCCATATTGTCCCTATCTGTTCACTTTTGATTTAGGGTGTTGTTTTTGGCATAAGGGGGAGGGTCTGCCCCCCTTCCGATATCATAAAATTATATAGCCTTTGTTTCCTTCCAGACCAACCTACATACTCTGTGAAAATTTCAAGGTAATCGGTTCAGCAGTTTTTGAGTCGTTACGGAACAAACAAACACAAATTGATTTTTTATGTAAATGACTAGCTGGGCAGAGCCCGCTCCGCTGCGCCTTCTTTTACTCTCTTATTTTATCTGAGTCCTATACTGGCAAAGTCAGGAAATAAGTCCTGTTTGGGGGTGCTGGTACGGCTTTTTAAATATTTCGTCCCAATGTGGATATCATATTAGTGATCTACTCCCAAATACCTTTCATTTGAGCCTTATATTGCTGTGGTCAGTAAATATATCCGGTGTGAGGGTATTTTTAGGGGTGAGGTTTCATTAAAGCCCCATATTGTCATTAGTGGTTAATATTTCCATTTGACGGTTTTTGGAGGTCGTCCCTGAAACAATTGGCCATAAAACAGATATCGGATTTGAACTCCTTTTTTGCCATAATCAACAAATATGTCCAGTTTGAGGGTTGGGTTGTAGGCCACGCACGCACTTAGCCCTGAAAAAATATTAGCATCGTGCTCTACTGTTAAATTCCTTTTATCTGAGCCGCAATTGCAATTGGATTAGGGGGAATTTATAGGGTGAGAGTACCCCCAAACAATTGGCCTCAAAATTGGATATCTAATTCGTTTTCTACTATCAAATACCTATATTGCCATAGTAGGCAATCACGACCGCTTTGAATGGAGTTTAGGGGGCGGACCCTGAAATAATATCAGCATGGTGCTAGAACACGATTTTGTTTGAGCCGGTTATCTACATTCAAAATCATATTTCAAAGCTACCACTTGGGATACCGCGTTTTTAAAGATCCGCAGGTCCTCCTGCGTCTTCCCAATTTCAGGTTCAAAAGTGTTCTCTCCTACCAAAGACCTTTTTTTGGTGTCCTATTCTATCCTTATCGGCATTCATTTTTTATTTTTAATTCCTTTATTTTTGGGTGGGATGTGGGGAGGGCAATTGCCCTCTGACACATCCTTTCATTTGAATACATTATATTCGCGGTCGTCCTACATGACAGTTTGGTGTTGTTTTTATTGGGAGGAGAGGATCGGTCCAACCGACGCTAAGACCAAAAAGACAATTTACTTGGCTGAACGGCAAGACGTCAACCAGATACTTGAATCCTTATATCAATATTGGATTCGAACTCAACTGTCATAGAACTTTCTTTCTTTCCAGTCTTATTGAAGCGTATTAGGTGGGTGGACCAGTCCCAGACTCTGTCCTAAATGTGTATATAAGATTCGTATTCAACTCTCTCTCCCCTCGGACATCAAGGAATTCATTTTTATGTCAGATTTTCTACTTTTCTCTACTTTTAAATACCTTTCATTTTGGGGTGGAGAACCACCCCGAACACTTTGACCGAAATTTCTATACCAAGTTTGTATTCTGCTCTTAAATGCTTTTCGTATTATAGCCATATGTTGCCAATCCGTAAACATGTCCGTGCGCGGAGTTTTGGGGGTGGGGAGGCTCTTCAGACACCAAGGAATAAATTTTTATATCAGATTTGTACATTACTTTTAAATACCTTTCATTTGATACCTATATTGCCTAAAGCGGTGAAAGAATCCTGTTGGGGGGTTTTTTGGGGGTGGAGGACCCCCCGAACACTTTGGGCGAAATTTGTATACCAAGTTTGTACTTTACTCTTAAATACCTTTCATTTGATACCCATATTATACCAATCGGTAAACATGTCCGCCAGCATAAGTTTTGGGATGGGGCGTTCCCCCAGGTTTTTTGAACCATAAATTTTATACCAATTTATACCAATTTGTAAGCCACCTTACCATAAGGTGGCTTGCAAAATTTCGCTTAAATCAGTGGACGCATCTTCGAGATCTTGCTTTTTGAAAATTGGGGTATGGGGGAGGGTCCGCCCCCCATAACATTTTGACAAAATTTTCTATAGAAATAGAATTTTGACAAAATTTTATGGCAAATTTCTATAGAAAATTTTATTTCTATAGAAGATTTGGTCAAAATTTTATTTCTATAGAAAATTTTGTGAAAACTTTATTTCCATAGAAAATTTTGTCAAAATTTTATTTCTATAGAAAATTTTGTCAAAATTTTATTTCTGTAGAAAATTTTGTCAAAATTTTATTTCTGTAGAAAATTTTGTCAAAATTTTATTTCTGTAGAAAATTTTGTCAAAATTTTATTTCTATAGAAAATTTTGTCAAAATTTTATTTCTATAGAAAATTTTGTCAAAATTTTATTTCTATAGAAAATTTTGTCAAAATTTTATTTCTATAGAAAATTTTGTCAAAATTTTATTTCTATAGAAAATTTTGTCAAAATTTTATTTCTATAGAAAATTTTGTCAAAATTTTATTTCTATAGAAAATTTTGTCAAAATTTTATTTCTATAGAAAATTTTGTCAAAATTTTATTTCTATAGAAAATTTTGTCAAAATTTTATTTCTATAGAAAATTTTGTCAAAATTTTATTTCTATAGAAAATTTTGTCAAAATTTTATTTCTATAGAAAATTTTGTCAAAATTTTATTTCTATAGAAAATTTTGTCAAAATTTTATTTCTATAGAAAATTTTGTCAAAATTTTATTTCTATAGAAATTTTTTATCAAAATTTTATTTCTATAGAAAATTTTGTCAAAATTTTATTTCTATAGAAAATTTTGTCAAAATTTTATTTCTATAGAAAATTTTGTCAAAATTTTATTTCTATAGAAAATTTTGTCAAAATTTTATTTCTATAGAAAATTTTGTCAAAATTTTATTTCTATAGAAAATTTTGTCAAAATTTTATTTCTATAGAAAATTTTGTCAAAATTTTATTTCTATAGAAAATTTTGTCAAAATTTTATTTCTATAGAAAATTTTGTCAAAATTTTATTTCTATAGAAAATTTTGTCAAAATTTTATTTCTATAGAAAATTTTGTCAAAATTTTATTTCTATAGAAAATTTTGTCAAAATTTTATTTCTATAGAAAATTTTGTCCAAATTTTATTTCTATAGAAAATTTTGTCAAAATTTTATTTCTATAGAAAATTTTGTCAAAATTTTATTTCTATAGAAAATTTTGTCAAAATTTTATTTCTATAGAAAATTTTGTCAAAATTTTATTTCTATAGAAAATTTTGTCAAAATTTTATTTCTATAGAAAATTTTGTCAAAATTTTATTTCTATAGAAAATTTTGTCAAAATTTTATTTCTATAGAAAATTTTGTCAAAATTTTATTTCTATAGAAAATTTTGTCAAAATTTTATTTCTATAGAAAATTTTGTCAAAATTTTATTTCTATAGAAAATTTTGTCAAAATTTTATTTCTTTAGAAAATTTTGTCAAAATTTTATTTCTATAGAAAATTTTGTCAAAATTTTATTTCTATAGAAAATTTTGTCAAAATTTTATTTCTATAGAAAATTTTGTCAAAATTTTATTTCTATAGAAAATTTTGTCAAAATTTTATTTCTATAGAAAATTTTGTCAAAATTTTATTTCTATAGAAAATTTTGTCAAAATTTTATTTCTATAGAAAATTTTGTCAAAATTTTATTTCTATAGAAAATTTTGTCAAAATTTTATTTCTATAGAAAATTTTGTCAAAATTTTATTTCTATAGAAAATTTTGTCAAAATTTTATTTCTATAGAAAATTTTGTCAAAATTTTATTTCTATAGAAAATTTTGTCAAAATTTTATTTCTATAGAAAATTTTGTCAAAATTTTATTTCTATAGAAAATTTTGTCAAAATTTTATTTCTATAGAAAATTTTGTCAAAATTTTATTTCTATAGAAAATTTTGTCAAAATTTTATTTCTATAGAAATTTTTTATCAAAATTTTATTTCTATAGAAAATTTTGTCAAAATTTTATTTCTATAGAAAATTTTGTCAAAATTTTATTTCTATAGAAAATTTTGTCAAAATTTTATTTCTATAGAAAATTTTGTCAAAATTTTATTTCTATAGAAAATTTTGTCAAAATTTTATTTCTATAGAAAATTTTGTCAAAATTTTATTTCTATAGAAAATTTTGTCAAAATTTTATTTCTATAGAAAATTTTGTCAAAATTTTATTTCTATAGAAAATTTTGTCAAAATTTTATTTCTATAGAAAATTTTGTCAAAATTTTATTTCTATGGAAAATTTTGTCAAAATTTTATTTCTATGGAAAATTTTGTCAAAATTTTATTTCTATGGAAAATTTTGTCAAAATTTTATTTCTATAGAAAATTTTGTCAAAATTTTATTTCTATCGAAAATTTTGTCAAAATTTTATTTCTATAGAAAACTTTGTCAAAATTTTATTTCTATAGAAAATTTTGTCAAAATTTCATTTCTATAGAAAATTTTGTCAAAATTTCATTTCTATAGAAAATTTTGTCAAAATTTTATTTCTATATAAAATTTTGTCAAAATTGTATTTTTATCGAAAATTTTGTATCTACAAAAAATTTGTCAAAATTTCCACATTTCTGTTGTGTTTGGCCCACAGTGCAGCTAGAAGAAGACATCATACAAAAATTCATTGGCCCAACTAATTCCATCTGTGTTCTTGGTCTATGTCCTAGCATATATACCACAAGTCTTTTTTATCACCCCCCACCAATCATTTGGACTTCTATGCAAGGCACTCCTAGGTAACATCATTGACTAGACGTATAGTTGGGGGGAGTGAGAAGAGTTGCCAGTTACATATTCACCAATAAAGTTAACATATGAAACGGATACGGATGGAAATGGATTCAATGGTAAATTAGCGAATGGGTGTTCGTCTTGCCGCTCGCTGATGTTGGTGTGTGTGTGGACGGCACTGTTGTCTGTTGAGTTGAGAGTTGTGGGTTCTTTTTTGTTGTGTTGTGATGATTTATTTAAAATAATAAAACAATTTTCATGTTTGAAGGTTATTTGGCTGGCTGTTGGATTTCTTTTTGGGGGCAAAATCAAAAAGAGACAGAGACAGAGAAACAAGAACAGCACAAGCAAAAAATGATAAAACACTAACATGCCCAATGGTGATTGCCTTGATTTGCTGCTTGCCTTTGTTTAATGGTAATTCCGTATCCGTTACATTGCAGCGAGCTTTGCTCCCCTATAACTTTCAAAGTTTTATCAATACAAACTTTAAATAAAAACACATTAGTTTTTAAATAAAAAAAAGAAATACTAAAAGAATATAGAAAAACTAAATTAGAAAAGAGAAAGCTAGGAGGAAAACACCTATTGGCCTCTTAGCTTTTTCTAGAAATTTTTTGGTAGATTTTTTCTCTTCACCAAAGGGCAGAAACGTTTTACTGAGAAAAACTGACATTTTGCCACTTTTATATTTTCTAATCTTAAGACAATAAATCCCTTCAGAATATTTCTTAAATATGTCGTTTTGTTTTTTCGTATTCCCCCACATGCTTAAGCTGCATATGGGGCTCTTATCTTGGTTATTTCATCTCTCCTTCCTTTTCTGGCGAACACCAGCAGAGACAATTGAAATATCAGCAACATTTTCAAGAGATTCATTCATGATAAGTTCGAGAGCCATTTTTTTTGTTTCGTCTATAAGCACATTATTTGAAACATAAGGCGTTGGATTTGTAGTTATTTTCAATTTTTTTGTGGGCCGTCGCCACTTGTGTATCATCCCTGTGTGTGCTAATCTGTATGGTTACAAACACCCACAATGGAAAAGCGATTGAATGGTGGGCGATACACTGACAATAAAAGATCTTTACTTTTTTTGAAAAAAAAAAAAAATACTAAAAAAATAAAAAAATATATAAAACAAGTAAAAGCGTTCCAAGTTAGGCTGGGTCGATTCTTATAAACCCTCTACCATAGATCGCATTTATCAAGTTCTTTGCCCGGTATCTCTTTATAGGCAAATTAAGGGCAATGAATTACAATTGCTATGCTATTGGAGCTATATCAGTTTATGGACCCATACTTGTTTTGAATGCTGGAGGTCATAGTAGGAGTTATTGTGCTAAATTTCAGCTAAATCGGATAAGAACTGCGCCCTATAGGTGTTTAAGAAGTTAAATTGGGAAATCGGTTTATATGGGAGCTATATCTAAACATGGACAGATTTGGCCCATTTACAATCCCAACCAAAATTTACAATCCCAACCAAAATTTGAAACTGTAAAATTTAAAGCGGCTAGCTTTACTTCTTCGAAAGTTATCGTGCTTTCGACAGACGGACGGACATGGCTATATAGACTTAAAAAGTCATGGCGGAATGACGAGGAGTAACAAACGGTATGACGAAATCAGAAGGAGTCATCCAACTGTTACAACAAAAAACAGTTGCTCAAGCAAACCCTACCCCTTACTCCAATTAAAAAATGACGTTAGATCTAGAAGATGGGTGCATGGATTTAAACGAAATTGGCGTTGCACACTTATGGTAACCCAAAAACACTACATTGGTATAAAACTTTAGGGGTCAAATAATCTGGGGGAACGCCCCACCCAAACGGACATGTTCATCGCGATTGGGTATCAAATGAAAGGTATTTAAGACCAGAGTACGAACATGATATAAAAATGTATCCCTTATCGTTGAGAGGTCGCCCCAGCCTCAAAAAACTAACCCCAATCGGATCTGTAGATGGAATGAGACAATATGGGACTAAAACGAAAGGTATTTAAGAGTGGAATACATGTATAAAAATTTGGGGTCCCACCCCAATAACCACCCCCATACTAACATGTGTGCCGATCGGGACAATATGGGACTGAAGCGAAAAGTATTTTAGAGTAGAATAGGATATATAATTTGAATTTGAGAACAATGGGAGTAGTGTAATTGTGCAGACAAACAATCTTCCATTACACAAAAACACATTGGGAAAAGTACAGCTAATAGACCAGGTTGTCGAGCATGGTTAATGTGGTATTTATATCATAGAGGCGTTTTCGCAATAAATTTGGTACAAGTACAACATACCAACGTACGGCCATAGAAAATCTTGACAAAATTTTATTTCTTAGAAAATTTTATCAAAATTTTATTTCTTAGAAAATTTTGTCAAAATTTTATTTCTTAGAAAATTTTTGTCAAAATTTTTCAAGGGCCGTACGTTGGTATGTTGTATTTGTAGCGAATTTATTGCAAAAACGCCTCTATGATATAAATACCACATTAACCACGCTCGACAACCTTGCCTATTAGCTGTACTTTTCCCAATGCATGTGTTTTTGTGTAATGGAAGATTGTTTGTCTACACAATTACACTACTCCCATGGTATACACATGATTCTGTGTATCTAATGGAGGCTGTATTGATGGCTTCGAACGGCAGACAACGGCAACGACCCTCGCCGTCGCTCCGTGTGCCCAGTTTCGAATCCCGGCCGGGCTCTGCCAAATTTTTGAATTTTTAAGTTTTTTTTCTATATAAAATGCTGGCAAAATTTTATATAGAAATAAAATTTTGATAAAATTTTGATAATTTTCTACAAAATTAAGTAAATAAAAATAGTTTTGAACAATTTTTTATGGCAAGAAAATTTTCACAAAATTTTCTATAGAAATTAAATTGTGACTTTTTTTATGGCAATATAACGTTGAAATAAAATATATAAGTGCTAACGTGAGAACGTCTAGTGTGAACATATTTACCGACAGGAAAATTGCCATAAGGGCTATAACAACCTGGACAGAAAGGTCACGAACAATCTTGCAGTGCAAGAAGGATATTAAGGCCTTCTCTGAGGATGGCAAAATCCGCATCGTTCGGGTGCCGGGTCATAACGGAGTACGGGGGAATGAAACTCAATAAACTTGGTTAACCCGAAGCCTTTCGGGTCGACGCAGTCCTAGTTAAGGGTGTGGGCGACGAATGCGCATGCAACATTGTGGAACAGCGAAACTGTCGGTAGGACGGCGAACATCCTATAGGGTGATCTGGATCGTGAGAAGACGAGGCTTTTACTGGAGGGAAGTAAGAAGGAGGTCAGTATAGCTTTTGGTATCATAACGGGACACAGAGGACTACAAGCCCACTTATGGAAAATCGGTGCGGCAAGTGATAGCATGTGTAGGGCATGTGGAGAGGATGATGAGACGTTGAAGCATTTCCCATGTCATTGTCCGGCGACACCGGTACTTAGGTGGGGACGCAATACCAGACATGAACCAACTTAAGGGCGTGGCATAGAAAACAATTAAGGATTTTGTAAGTAGCACCGAATTCCTAACTTAGATTTTCTTTTTCGAAGTTTACTTTTTAAGTATTTAGAGCGCGCAGCAAGCCGATTACTGGCTTAGGTGTATGTCCATAGTGGCATGGGACGGATTACTATCCGCACCCTTTTCTTAACGTAACGTAACCTAACCTAATGATCCAAATCAGTCTATAACCTGATATAGCTCCCATATAAACCGGTCTCTCGATTATCCTTGTCCGGTTCCTAGAAGCAATTTGTTTGTAACACCCAGAGGGAAGAGACGTAGACCCATTGATAAGTATACCAATCGACTCAGAACCACTTTCTGTCTATCCATCTGTCCATGATAATTTGTGTACAAACTACAGGTCGTAATTTTCATCCGATCGACTTCAAATTTGGTGAAGACACGTTTTTCGGCCTAGAGACGAAGGCTATTGAAATTGGAAAAAATCGGTTCAGATTTGGATATAGCTCCCATATATATGTTCGTCCGATTTTCAATAATAGTGCAATAAAATAATCATTTGTTAACCGATTCTCGCGAATTTTGGCAGGCACGACTTGACTCCCTCTTGACTCCCGACTCTACTAGTGAATTTCATGGAAATGGGTTCAGATTTGGATATAGCTCTCATATATACATTTCGAACCGAACACTGATTTTGGTAATAAAATTCAATGATTTGCAAGCGTTGCTCGTTAGTAAGTCTATTCATGATGAAATGTCAAAGCATACTGAGCATCTTTCTCTTTGACACCATGTCTGAAATCCCACGTGATCTGTCAAATACTAATGCATGAAAATCCTAACCTCAAAAAAATCACCCTTTATATCGCCCGATTTTCACTCCTAGAGCCACTGCAAGCGCATTTACTGACCAATCTTGCCAAAATTGTGCACAACGCTTTTCTCAATGACTTTCACAATATCCATAATGTTTGGTCGAAATCGGTTCAGATTTAGATATAGCTCCCATATGTTCGTCCGATTTTGAGAAATATTGCAATAAAGTGCTCATTTGTTGACCGATTCTATCTAAATTTGGCTGGAAGGATTTTCTCTTGACTCTCGACATTACTTGTGAATTTTATAGAAATCTGTTCAGATATAGATATAGCTCTCATATATATGTTCGTCCGATTTGCAGTAATACTGCAATAAAATGGTCATTTGTCAACCGATTATCTCGAAATTTGGCAGGAAGGACTTTCTTATGACTCTCAATGTTTCTGGTGACTTTCATAGAAATCCGTTCAGATTTGGATATAGCTCTCATATATATACAATATATCGCCCGATTTTCACTCCTAGAGCCACTGCATGCGCATTTATAGACCAATCTTTCCAAAATTTTGTACAACGCTTTTTTCGATGACTACCACAATAGCTGAGAAGTTTGCTCGAAATGGATTCAGATTTAGATATAGCTCCCATATATATGTTCGCCCGATTTTGAGAAATATTGCAATAAAGTCTTCATTCTTTATCCAATTCTCTCGAAATTTGGCAGGACGGATTTTCTTATGACTCTTTATGTAACTGGTGATTTTCATAGAAATCGGTTCAGATTTAGATATAGCTGTCATATATGTATATCGCCCGATTTTCACTTCTTAAGCCACTCTAAGCGCAATTATTGACCTATCACGCCAAAATTGTGCACAAAGCTTTCCTGGATGATTACCACATTATATAAGAAGTTTGGTCAAAATCGATTTAGATTTAGAAGTAGCTCCCATTTATATGTTCGTCAGATTTTGGGTAATTTGTTGTCATTTGTCAACCGTATTTATTACCTTTTGAACATATTTGCATTGCTCGAAATTTAATACAGGGATTTTATTAGCCCATATGAAAGCATCCGCCGAAGTCCATCAAAAATGGTTAAAAACTAGATTTGGCTCCCACTTTGTATTTATAGGGTAGGTGTAGGGTATTATAAAGTCGGCACCGCCCGACTTTTGCCTTTCCTTACTGGTTTTGCATACATTTTTAGCAGAATCTATGGTGAGTGAGGATCTGGGCGAACTTGGCAAGCTTTTACTTGTTATACCCCCAGCCATAGGATAGGGGGTATAATAATTTCAGCATTCTGTTCGTAACTACTGGAAATATTCGCCTGAGAGCTCATAAAGTATATATATTCTTGATCGTCGCGACATTTTATGTCGATCTAGCCATGTCCGTCCGTCTGTCTGTCGAAATCACGCTAACTTCAGAAGGAGTAAAGCTAGCCGCTTGAAATTTTGCACAAATACTTCTTATTAGCGTAGGTCGGTTGGTATTGTAAATGGGCCATATCGGTCCATGTTTTTATGTAGCTGCCATATAAACTGATCTTGGGTCTTGACTTCTTGAGCCTCTAGAGGGCGCAATTCTCGTCCGATTTGACTGAAATTTTGCAGGTTGTGTTTTGGTATCACTTCCAACAACTGCGCTATGGTTTATGTATGGTTTAAATCGGTCCATGTTTAGATATAGCTGCCATATAAACCGATCTTGGGTCTTGACTTCTTGAGCCACTAGAGAGCGCAATTCTTATCCGATTGGAATGAAATTTTGCACGACGTGTTTTGTTATGATATCCAACAACTATGCCACGTATGGTTCAAATCGGTCCATAACCTGATATAGCTGTCATATAAACCGATCTTGGGTCTTGACTTCTTGAGCCTCTAGAGGTCGCAATTCTTATCCGATTGGAATGAAATTTTGCACGACGTGTTTTGTTATGATATCCAACAACTGTGCCAAGTATGGTTCAAATCGGTCCATAACCTGACGTAGCTGTCATATAAACCGATCTTGGGTCTTGACTTCTTGAGCCTCTAGAGGGCGCAATTCTTATGCGATTTGAATGAATTTTTGCACGTTGAATTTTGTTATGATATCCAACAACTGTGTCAAATAAGGTTCAAATCGGTTCATAACCTGATATAGCTGCCTTATAAACCGATCTTTGGTCTTGACGTCTTGAGCCTCTAGAGGTCGCAATTCTTATCCGATTGTAATGAAATTTTGCACGACGTGTTTTGTTATGATGTCCAACAACTGCGCCAAGTATGTTTCAAATCGGTTCATAACCTGATATAGCTGTCATATAAACCGATCTTGGGTCTTGACTTCTTGAGCCTCTAGAGGGCGCAATTCTTATCCGATTTGAATGAATTTTTGCACGTTGTATTTTGTTATGATATCCAACAACTATACCAAGTACGGTTCAAATCGGTTCATAGCTGTCATATAAACAAATCTGGGGACTTGACTTCTTGAGCTTCTAGAACCTGGTATAGCTGCCATATAAACCGATCTGGAATCTTGACTTCTTGAGCCTCTAGAGGTCGCAATTATTATCCTATTTGTCTGAAATTTTGTACGACAGATCCTCTTATGACCTCCAACATACACGTTTATTATGGTCTGAATCGGTCTATAACCTGATACAGCTCCCATATAAATCGATCTCTCTGTTTTACTTCTGGAGCCCCCAAAGGGCGCAATTCCTATTCGAATTGGCTGACATTTTACACAGGTCTCCAATATATAATTTAATTGTGGTCCAAACTGGACCATATCATGATATCGCTCTAATAGCAGAGCAACTCTGTTCTTATATCCTTTTTTGCCTAAGAAGAGATGCCGGGAAAAGAACTCGACAAATGCGATCCATGGTGGAGGGTATATAATATTCGGCCCGGACAAACTTAGCACGCTCTAACTTGTTTTTTAACAGTTATTGATTTAATATTTCACCCATCCATTTCTTTAAGTGCTTTAATTTTTGATTTTCACCAATAAGTTTTTTTCTGCTTCTTTGAGTTGCCTTTTTCCTTGGGTCCTTGTTCTTGGCTTGACTCAAGCAGTCGTAGATTTTTCCTTAACGTCAGCAAAAAATCATTTCACGATTGTCGAATTATCACAGCGCGACACAATGTGTTCTAGTCGTCATCATTTTCCTAGTCCTAGTTGTAGTTGTAGTTTTTTTTTTTGCTTTCCGAAGACTTGGCCTCGGCAGAACACCCAGCCTAGACAGACATTGTCACGCCTTAAGGGGATTTGCTTAGTGTCACACTCACAGACATCCTTAAGATGTCTTAAAGGGAGGAGGAGGAGGCAGAGTAGGTGGAAGGATATTCGCACAAGTGTTCTCATTGAATAATATCCTGGGGAATCACTTGCGAGACAAGTTTTTTTTCCACAATAGACTCAATACCAAGACAAGTGTATTTTGCTTAAGATGTGTGGAAGCGAGGGAAATCAAAAGGATTTTTAATTTATAGGTAAGGCTGGCAAGAGCTCTAATGAAGGGATTATTTAATAGTTTTGTTTTTATAACTTTTTTAATTGTTTAACAATAGTTAATAGATGATATATTTAAGCCATAATCTAAGTTGCTTTACAGCATCGTATATTTTTGTTACAAATGTTTTGACTTTCGATAGTTGCATAATTCCCATAACCCTGCAGCAGCTTATTAGTTACCCTGTTATGCTTAACACTTTCTATGAATAGTTTATAAAAATCCATAAGTTGTTAATACTAATGATGATAAGCATATTTCTGTTAATTTTCCATTGCCATGAAAATGACAATGTAATTATAATTATTTTCATAAATACTTGACCAATATTGTCAATATTTAATAGCTTCGTTGTGGCCAAATGCCATCAGTGGTCTGGGCCAAAGTATTTAATATCAATCCAAGCATTTGTTGTGATATGAAAACAACAAAATGATTAGATTTACTATTTAGCCAAAAGTCGTTATCGGCCTCATCAAGGCAAGGATGCGGGGCCTAATATTTTTAGTACACAAATTAATTTGTTTAGTATAAACCAGCTAGAATGTAACACATACGCTCTAACCGGGGGTTTCTCTTTTATTAACTTTGTTGTTAGATATGAAATTAATTGAAATTCCCATGTATGAGTCCATATGAGTTTGTGTGAGTGTGTGCGTTGGTGTTTTATATGTATGTATATAAATACCAGTAGTTGCCAATTATTTTACTATCATGCTTGTTTTCTATGAGGGCTATAATGTCATCATTGTCATCATCATCATCATCATCCCTAGTATCAGCACCCATAATCATTTGAGTATTATCATCACCATTATCCAAATAACAGTCCACAAATTTAATGGAGTTAATTCCACTCCATATCCATATGTATGTTTCAAAATAACTCCTCTCTTTCTTCCATGACATGGAGTTTAGCCCCTATGAGCTGTTTGAATATCCTCTGTGTTAGCCATGTGCTTATTTGTTTAACAGAAGTGGTGTGTGGTGTTGATGGCAATGGTAGGCATGCTGTCTGTGCCAGTACATTTGAAAATGTTTTCAAATAAACTGAATAACTGAAAGTCTAAAAATTTTATGAAAATGTTGTTTTTTTCTCTCTCTCTCTCTCATATGTTCAAACAAATTTGTACAAATGGTTATTACAAGTTGTGTTATCATTAATGTTGACAAAGCATTTCCATGATTGACGGATATGATACACCAGGCACCGATAAGTACCCTACCACCTCAGAAACGCGTCTGCCAATGGTGTGATATCTATGTCCGATAATCTGATAGTTGTCAATTTCTATTCTTCAATTCATAAAAAAAAATCTTTCCTTCCTAACACAAATTCTCTTGGTCATTTAGCTCGACTAGGTTAAGTGAGGTTGAAAAGGGGGTATCCGCACCCTCTTTTCATCCGCCCCATGCCACTATGGACATACACCCAAGCCAGTAATTGGCTTGTTGTGCGCTCTAAAAACTAAAATTAGCAATTTGTAATTCCTTGCTGCTTACAAAACCCCTAATTGTGTTCCACTTTCCAAACATGTTGTCACATCTAAAACCTCCTCCCTAATCCTATTAACTAAGGTAGCGGTGTTACCAATATTAAGAGTTATTAGGTTGTTAATATTCAAGAATTCTGCCAGAGCTTGGCCCCGCTAATTAATGTTGGCACCCCACCCCACGAAATGTGGTGAGAGTTTGCATCGCACCCTGTCAGTACCTCAGTACCGTCATCCCGCTGGCCTCATCTCTCGTTTCGGCTGCGACAAATGTTTCGTTGACACTGTCGTTGTCTGAATCTGAATCGGAAACACCACCTTTTCTTTGAGGAGCGAATTGAAAAGTAAAATTTGGGGACCCTAATGGGCCCTGAGGCTGATCTATTGGGCTTTAAAGTTGGCTACCTCGAGCATGTCAAATTTTGAAATGATTGCAGTCATTTATAGGCTGATTCTTTTTTGAAAGATTGAGCTCGTAAAACCCTACAAAAAATATTCTCAAAAGTCTGGAATATCTCCAACGATTTATGAGTATTTGGGTTTTTTTTTGAAAATTTTAGTCGGCATTTTCAAAATTGTGGCACAATTTGTGAACCAATTGAAAATTTGTACACCATTGTAAAAGTTAAAAAATTCTTCAAGTAAACAAAAACAAAAAAAAAAAGGCGCAGATTGTCCCTTCCTACCAAAGGTGATCAACTTTCAAGTTTGTTTCAGCGGCCTTTTCTACATATTCTGCGCTCTTAATCCTATGTATCCTGCCATGGTCCTAAAAGCCTTACCGATCTCCTTTTAGGTTCCCCTCAGTATATGTCTCGTTTCCTCACGAACCGGATCTCTCCATATGACTTTCGTCATTATGCCCATCGTCTCACTGATCCACATTGCACATTGCCATCCTCAGAGAAGTCGTTAGCTTCCTTCTTACGCTCTCAGACCCCCACCCCCTGACCTTACCGATCTGGTTTTTATAAGGGCCAAGTTACTGTTCGTAAAGTTATTCATACTCGACGTCCTTTTGTGAACGAAGCGATGCGTAAGTTTGGTTAGGCTGAAGAAGAGAATGCGAACTATGAAGCATCCCATGTGACTTCATCTAAAGCCTAGTACTGACTTTGACTTTTCGGCCGAACAGCTGTCAACACAAGTAAAACTGCGTTAAGTTCGGCCGGGCCGAACTTTGGATACCCCCCGTCTCGAGTATTTATGTAAACTACCTTTCGCCATAATCCGGTGAAAAATTCATTATTTATGCACCCATAGCAGCTATATTGAAATATGGTCCGATTTGGACCAAATTCGACTGTGTCACATTTCATTGAAATCGGATCATAAATGCACCTTTTATGAGGCCAAGACTTTAAATCGAGAGAACGGTCTATATGGCAGCTATATCCAAATCTGAACCGATCTTTGCCGTCTTCCAGAAGGTTATCGAGGGGCCTTAAACAACTCACTGTTCTTAATTTCAGCGAAATTGGAAAAAATGCACCTTTTAAGCGCCCAAGGATTCCTGTTTGAACCGTTGAGTGGTGGGGACATTTTGTTTTTTCGCTCCGCAAGAATGTTTTTTGTTATTCCTTATAGGTCATTATTTTTGGAAGATATACAATATTTAAGTCACTCAAGGATAGCTACGATAGTGGCTGTTAATGATCTGCGTCTGTTTCAGGAGGAGCGGCAGATCTAGGGCCCGGGGGTAGGTTTAGAATGGATTTCAAAGACCCAACCGCTGCGGTGGGGGTATCGGGCCGTAGCATGTTGTCTGCTACTGAAACCTTGACTGGTGGAGCGGCAGCTCTAGGCTCCACTAGCCGACAGACGACTGGTCAGCAGGGGCTTTAGAGGCGGACACCTGGTTCGAGTCTTAAGGACAAGGCCGTACCTATTCTATCCTCGCATGTCTATAATTTGCCTAGGCCATCGGCCTTCCCAGGTAAACCAACATGCTCTTTAAGAGGTTGGAATAATAGAAGGCACATCGCTCTCAGGTTTATTAAGAGGATTGGTGCGAATGATCCTAAGACTCTTACTAATAGTGAGAGAGACTCCCTAAATTGGGCTCGAGGATTCGATGCGGAGGTGCAGTTTCCGAATCTAGACTTCATGTCTAGATTCGGAAACTGCACCACAATAGGCCAAAAGGCTGCGGTCACGTGGAGGGGATCCCATGCCTAAAATAACTAGGGCGAACAATAGTAAGAGGGGTCCAAGAACCTTTGCTAATGTCGCTAGGGACAGTTTGGTGATGACAGTTGTCGAAAAGGAAAAAGAACAGGGCTGCATACTTGGAGTGGGATTTTCTTGCAGAATTTCATGGATCTCCTCTAGTTTGTGACGATGCTGACTAGTTTCGGGGCCGATACAAACTAATTGCCTTCGGAGATCGAGGCTCAATTGAAAAGTATCGTTGTGCGCTAAAAAAAAGGTTGGTGAGATCTGGCCAGGTGCAGCACTAGATTTAGTCAAAAAGGAAGATATTCCATGGCGCACGCTTGGATACCAAAGACTCCCTCAGATCCTGAATCCATACTTGGAAGACTAAGGGAATGAAATCCCAATCTTTCAACCACCGACTGGGAGACTGGTAGATTGGATGAGGCTGATGGTGACCGCAGACATGCAGTATTCGTGCTAAACTTCATCTAAACTAGCAGACCTCAACAAGTCTGAAGGAGTGTTTACCTCCAGATTCAACAAGTTGATATTGAAGGTCTATGGAAGCGGTCGGGTTGGGAAATGAGGAGAGTAGTTGTTGCTGAACCTTGCCTGAGGAACTATCGACCACATCGCTATGGTCTGGCGGATTATAGGAGACTGAGAATCCCCCCGCCGCAATCGAGACAGGGGTGGAAGGCATCGAAACGGGACCCGCAAAGCCCTGTGTGGATGGGTTATCCGGTTGGACTAGGCTCAAGGTGTGCGCCAGCGCGGAAGGACGGAACTCAAAAAGTACTTCGACAGCAGCAGTAAGTGAAGCATCAATGGAGGAATAGTCCACGCCGCAAGTGTCCAGTGTCCTGAGGAAAAGTTGTTCTATTGCTTTCTCACCTGCCCCTGGAAGCGTACAGAAGCTCATCATGACAAGATCCAACGAATCTTGTGAGGTTGAACTCCTGGAGTAATCAGAAGACGAGGCTAAAGCAACAGTGGTGGAAGTGATTATGATGCTTGGGATCTGTGGATCTAAAAAGATGGGTCATCAGAGGAACACCTCAAGGAGGTGTTCTGTCTCCTTTACTTTAGAATTTAAAATATATTCTTGTCTCTGAAAGAAAAGATGTACAAGTGGTCGCGTATTCTGATGACGTGGCAATGGCGGTTAGGGGAAAGCATCCCAGCACTCTAAGAGATATACTTCGGGAAGCTCTACGTGCAACAGCAAAGTGGGCTACCGAAAGTGGTCTACATATAAATCCATGCCAGACAGAAGTAGTTCTTTTCAGCAGGAGATACAAGTTGCCCACAGTGGAAACTGTCTCCATGGGTGGAGATAATGTTCCAATTATAGAAAGCGCAAAATACCGGAGTGTTTTGCTGGGCAGGAAATTGAACTTTAAATACAATATTTTGGAGAGGGAAAGAATGGCAACTCTTGTCCTATACATCTGCAAGAGAGCCATTGGCAAAAGTTGGGGATTTAGACCGCGCATCATGCATTGGGTATATGCAGCTGTTGTCAGACCTCTAATGCTATATGGTGTTGTGGTCTGGCGGACGTCGCTTCAAAAGTCCACCGGGTCCAAAGCATGGACACCATCTGATGTACTGAATTTAATGTTACATCTAATGCCTCTGGACATTGTGGCTAGACAAATTGCTGCGACCACTGCCGTGAGGCTAGGGGAGCTTTCTCTTTGGTCATGCGGCGGCTGTGTTATCCTCGATACAATGTCCGATGTTCCAGGCAGTTGGATTACACCCAACCAGAGCCGCTTTTTGATAAAAAGTTCTGTACCACTATTCCTGATAGAACCGATTGGAACTACTATATCCCTGGTAACAGAAGTAACATAGACTTTTATACAGATGGTTCCAAACTAAACGAACAGATTGGGCTTTGGGGTGTACTCTAAAGATCTAGTACTGGTCATGTCGAAATGGTTAACCGACCACTCCAGTGTGTATCAAGCGGAGATCCTTGCTATTTAGGAAGTGGTGCATTGGCTAAGATGTAATGTCATTACGACGAGTGGCATAAATATTTTCTCAGACAGCCAGGCAGCCATTAAGTCCGCGGAGAACGTATTTCTAAACACAAAAAACACCCTCGATTGCCGCAGATCTCTTAACGAGATGGCCGAATAGTTCAAAATTCACCTATTCTGGTTGTCGGGCCCCATAGATATCCCAGGGAATTGTAAAGTGGACGAGCTTGTGAGACTAGGAACTACCTTACACATTCCAGGCAAACTGAAATCTGTGGGTATGCTTCTAGCGACATGCAAACTAAGTTTTCAGGACCAGGCCCAAATGACAACGAATGATAGATGGTCACAAAGAGGGGCTGTGAGCATTCCAGAGCTATGTGGCCTAATCTAGACTTGAAGAGGTTTACCGCTTTGCTGTCACTGGCTAGAACAGACGTCTCAGTCATTGTGTTCGTCGTGACAGGTCACTGTCTAATCGGACTGAAGGTTGCCAGTAACGACTTTTGCAGATGCTGTGAGGACATCGTAGAAGAAGAGACTATAGAACACCTTCTGTGTGTGTGTCCCGCACTGGCAGTCAGAAGGAGTTGCACTTTAGGTTTCCATTTCTTTGAAAACCTGTCTGATTTAGCAGATGTGAACTATTTTAAAGCGAACTGTATGGTTCAACGGTGTGGACTAGAAAGCATCTTTCTTCCTCTGTTCCTGTGGTATCACAATTGACGAGAGCGTCTAAGTGAGCCTGATGGCAGACTGCCACTTAAACCTAACCTAACCTGCAATTTGTGGTTGGCCATTATCAGCGAATTGTTATATGTTGATGCTGATGCTGTTCTGTCAGCTTTTTCACTCTTGTTTTGTGTTTTTCCCGCTTAAGTTTAGGATAGGTAAGAGTGGTAGTCTATTTTCTATAATCTATATTCAGTACATTGTGATACCAGCCAGAGCAGGCCTCTATCAGCTTTTTCACTCTTGTTTTGTGTTTTTCCCGCTTTAGTTTAGGATAGGTAGGAGTGGTAGTCTATTTTCTATAATCTATATTCAGTACATTGTGAGTCGAACCCACGACTCCAGAACTGGTATCCCGACCATGGTACCAACTCTGTACCGAGGTGACCAATGCTTTGGGGCTTAAGAAAAAAAAAGATGAGGCATTCCAAGTAAAAGAAATGGAGTCCTAATTTCGAGCGATTAACAAAATTTTATTCTAGTCCAGACTATTCCATAGTCTGATCCACTTACTTTCTTTCCTGCAATTTTTTTTAACGCCTTTTATGCTCGATTCAGTTTCAGCTCAATGATATGCCCAATTTAGTTTCACCAAAATGGTACATTGGACTTCCTTTTTTTAGTACAGTTCACAAAAATTAAATTGGCGATATAATGGAACAAAAAGTTTGAATTTGGAATTTGAAACAAATTTTTTAGTTATTAATTTTAATATCATGGCACATGCTTATGCTCCGCTTAAGAAATCAAACAAGACACGTTCTCTTGATTTCCCATAATAATCAAATGACAGCTTTCTTGCAAAAGGCCTACATTGCTTTGCATGTCCTTTAAATATTACGAGTTTAACTCTTCTTTTGTAATCATCCCAACTCAAAGAGAATCCCATGATTTTAAAAACTCATTCTCTTAAGGATGTGTCAGCGCTTATACTGCTCTCCCATTTAAAATTTCTCTCCAACCTACGGTATGAACGTCAGTCATAGTTTTGTTTATGCAAAAATCCAAAACATCCAAGAGGAAGCATTGAAAAGTCAAAACACAAAACAAAAGTACCATTGTTTGTAAACAAAAGCTCGCACGAAGTCTTGTCACGTGTTCGTAACACAACACGTGCTACCACGAAGCATTGTCCATCGCTCCACTCACACACACACACACACACACACACACACACACTCGACATCAAGGCTCATCGTGTTGGTTGCGTATGGTGTTGTTGCTTTTCGCCAAAATTTTCTGTTGGGGGAAGGTTTTAAAGTTTTAGGCGCGCTTTTTTCTTTCTTTTGCCATTTTAGAACTGCGCAGGATCATAATTTTTGCAATAAACCAACCCTTATGAATTTTTGAACGACAGACAACAACATCAAGAAGGACTATCATCCTTTGTAGGGGATTCCACGTTAACCCCTACCACATGCTTTCGTCGCTTCTATTGCAAACGAATCGTAAGATGTTTTTCAAAGAGGAGGTGGCAGTCGTCTATCATCACTGGTGATACGACGATGTAAGAAGCAACAGCAAATGCGATTTTCTTTGCCTTTAGTTAAAGAGAATAGAAAGAAATGCAAAACTATCAAAGCAACAACAAAAGCAAGGCGGAAGCTACAACAACAACAGCAACTACTGTAATGCATTGCTCAAATCAGAGTGAGAGAACCTAAAAAGGAGGC
Source organism: Stomoxys calcitrans (assembly GCF_963082655.1). Classification (NCBI taxonomy): domain Eukaryota; kingdom Metazoa; phylum Arthropoda; class Insecta; order Diptera; family Muscidae; genus Stomoxys; species Stomoxys calcitrans. The sequence continues at coordinate 119,416,732 of NC_081556.1, forward strand.
TGCACCTTTTGTCACAAGGAAAAATCGAAGAGGAGAAATAAGGAAATTGCAACTGTAAGGAGACAAGAATATAAAGAGATGGGTAAAAATTTTCTTTAGAAAGAGAATTTGATAAAATTTGATAGAATTTTATAAAGGAAAAATAAAAATTGCCGAGAATTTTTTAGAATAAAATTTAATAAAACTTTAAAAATTGTGAGCGAATATTCCGCAGAAAAAAAATTAGACAAAATTTTCTATAGAAGTAGAATGTGGTTAAAAATTTCTAAAGCAAAAATGTTGACTTAATTTTCTATTCGAATTTTCTATAGCAATATATAGAAATAATTTTACAAAATTTGACAAATTTTCTATAGAAATATTGTGACAAAATTTTCCATAGAGAAAATTTGGAAAAAATTTTCTGTAGAAAAATTTTGGACAAAATTTTCTATAAAAAAAATTTGGACAAAATTTTCTATAGAAAAAATTTGGCCAAAATTTTTTATAGAGAAATTTTCTATAGAATAATTTGAACAAAATTTTCTGTAAAAAAATTTTTAACTAAATTTTCTATAGAAAAAATTTTGACAAAATTTTCTGTAGAAAAAATGTTGACAAAATTTCCTATAGAAAAAATTTAGACAAAATTTTCTATAGAAAAAATTTTGACAAAATTTTCTATAGAAAAAATTTTGACAAAATTTTCTATAGAAAAAATTTTGACAAAATTTTCTATAGAAAAAAATTTGACAAAATTTTCTATAGAAGAAATTTTGACAAAATTTTCTATAGAAAAAATGATTACAAAATTTTCTATAGAAAAAATGATTACAAAATTTTCTATAGAAAAAATGTTGACAACATTTTCTATAAAAAATATTTTGACAAAATTTTCTGTAGAAAAAATTTTGACAAAATTTTCTATAGAAAAAATTTTGACAAAATTTTCTATAGAAAAAATTATTACAAAATTTTCTATAGAAAAAATGATTACAAAATTTTCTATTGAAAAAATGTTGACATTTTCTATAAAAAAAAATTTTGACAAAATTTTCTATAGAAAAAATTAAGACAAAATTTTCTATAGGAAAAATTTTGAAAAAATTTTCTATAGAGAAAATGTTGACAACATTTTCTATAGAAAAAATGTTGACAAAATTTTCTATAGAAAAAATTTTTACAAAATTTTCTATAGAAACAATTTTTACAAAATTTTCTATAGAAAAAATTTTGACAAAATTTTCTGTAGAAAAAAATTTTGACAAAATTTTCTATAGAAAAAATTTTGACAAAATTTTGTACAAAAAAAATATTTGACACCATTTTTATAGTAAAAAATTTTGACAATAATTTTTACGTAATTTTCTATTGGAATAAGATATAATATTTTTTAACAGAAATAAAATAGTAAATCAAATTTTCTACAGAAGTAAAATTTGGACAAAAATTTTCAATAGAATTGAAATATTGATTAAATTTCCTTTTGAATAGAAGTTTGTTAAAGTTTTCCACAGAAAATAAATTTTGACAACATCTTTCTCATTTATATAAGAAGCTGGAAAGGGCCCTCCCACTGTGCCTTCTTTCACTATCTTTTTTTGTCTGGGCCTTATACTGGCATGATTAGGAAATTAGTCTTGTTGGAGGGTGCTGGTATGGCCTTTCAGATTTTTCGCCCCAAATGTGGATATCATATATGTGCTTTACTCACAAATACCTTTAATTTGAGCCTTATATTGCTATGGCCGGTAAAAATGTCCGGTATGGGAGTTTTTTTTGGGGCTGAGGTAGACCATATATCAGATTCGTGCCCTAGTCGCAAATACCTTTCACTTGAGCTCCATATTGTCATTGTTGGTTTACATTTCCATTTGGCGGGATTTGGATGTAGCGCGGTACCCCTAGATAACCGCACCACCCATCTCCGAGATCTGGCGTTTTCGAAAATATGGTAAGGGGAGGGTCCGCCCATTAAAGTTTGGATGTTAAATCTACTTCATTCTCTTGGTTTTGGTGGTGGATTGGAGTGGCCAAACCCTTTGTCCCGAAAGTGGATATCAGATTCGTACTCTACTCCCAAAAACCACATTTGAGCCACATATTGACCTGGTCAATATATATATGTCTGGTTTAGGGAGAGTATATAAGGTGAGGCATTCTTGAAATACTTGGCCAAATAACAGATATTAGATTTGAGCCCCTTTTTACTATGATTAACAAATATGTCCAGTATGAGGGGTATGGAGAGAATGGACCGGCCACCCACACACTCGACTCCCAATATCAGATATCAGATTTGAGCCCCTTTTTACAATGATTTACACATATGTCCAGTATGAGGGGTATGTAGAGAATGGACCGGCCACACACACACTCGTGTGATGGTCTCCTAAACACAAATATCTTTTATTTGAGCCCCATATTTCCACGGTTGGCAAATGTGTCCGGTTTGGTGTGTGTTTTGGGGAATGGGTTGGCCACTCAGTGATTTGGCACTGTAAATATATATCAGATTCGTGCTCTACTCTAAAAGACCTTTTATTTGAGCCCCATATTTCAATGCTCAGCATATAAGTCCTTTTTTGGGGGCGTGGGTTGGAACCAAGTATCAATTTCGAGCACCACTACCAAGTACCTTTCATTTGAGCACCATATTGCCATTGACGTTAAATATGTCCGATTTAGGGGTGTGTTGGGGGGTGGGGTGGTCCCCTAAACACTTGTTTCCACAATTGCCCCATCCGAAATGTGGAAACCAAATTAAATTTTTTGTTTTACTGTAAGAGAACATACAAAATTTCGCTTAAATCGTACCCATCTCCGAGATTTGGCGTTTCTGAAAATTAGGGTAAAGAATTGTATCCTGATCGGCCTTCATATATTGTTTTTAAATTTTTTTTCTCTTGTCAGATTGGGGAGGGGATTTGCCATCTTACACGTCCTTTCATTTGAGTACAATATATTCTCGATCGTCCTACACAACAGTGTGGTGTTGTTTTTATTGAGTCCCCCCGACGCTAAGACCCAAAAGACAAATTATTTGACAAATTATTGTCCTGTTGAACAATAGGGCGTGACCCAGTTACTTGAACCCTTATATCATTATTAGATTCGAACTCTATTGTCGTAGACCTTTCTTTAAATTCCCATACTATCCCGAACGAACTACACGTCCTATTGAAGGGTATTTAATGGGTTGGCCGGTCACAGACTCTGTCCCAAAAGTGTATACCAGATTCGTAGGCAACTCCCAAAGACCTTTCATTTGATACCCATTTTGTGACGTTGGACATTCATGTCTGTTCCGGGTGTTTTTGGGGATGGGGAGGCCCCGTAGACACCTCGGACCAAATTCTTATAACAGATGTGTAATAAACTTTCATTTGATGCCCAAAGCGGTGAAGTGTCATGTTGGGGTGTGGGGGTGTGGGGGTCCCCCTCGATCACTTTGGGTAACTTTTATATGCCAAGTTCGTAGTCTACTCTTAAATACCTTTCATTTGATACCTATATTGTCCAAAGCGTTGAAAGTGTCCTATTGGAATTTTTTTTGGCGGTGGGGGACCCCCCAACACTTAGGGTGAAATTTGTATACCAAGTTCGTACTCTACTCTTAAATACCTTTCATTTGATACCCATATTGTCCCAATCGGTAAACATGCCCGACCGGGTGGGTTTTGGGATGGGGCGTCCCCCCAGGTTACATGATCCTAAAATTTTATACCAATTTCGAGTTTTTTGGGTACCATAAGGTGGCATACAAATTTTCGCTTAAATCGGTGTACCCAACTCCGAGATCTGGCGTTTTTGAAAATCGTGGTAAGGGAGAGGGCCCTTCCCCTTTCGTTTCTTTAGAAAATTTGGCCAAAATATTTATTTTGTAAAAATTTATTTTTTTCGATCTGTAATCGTTATTCATTTTGTGACATTCATTCGACTATCGGACCTTTAAAAAAAATAACGTCAAATTGCTATTATGTTCAAGGACTATTTAAGATGTCTCCATTTTGTAGCATAGTGTTACTTATTTAAGTTGGTAAAAATGAAATTAATTTCATTTAGGTTGTTCCATGTGTATGGCATTAAACTTAAAATTTTACGTCATAATTTTTAAGAGACAGCCCCCAACCTTGACGCTGGTCGTACTTTGTTGTAACCTATCTACCCAACTGCCCATGTGTTTTATTTTTTCTACCACCCTCTCTGGTGGGCAGATATACAGACGACAGATATACTCGCAACGAGCACATAAATGGTGAAGTTACATACCCACAGAGAATGCAATTCGCATCCATAATATTTTATTTCATTTCTCTTTCTCTCAATGTGGCAGTGGTGGTTTGGACAACAGCAACAACAGCAGCAAAACAACAATAATAAATATATTCTTCAATTTGGTTCATAGATTTGTTATTGTTACTGTTGTGGAGACCCAAACTTCAACCACACGAATGCTGGCATTCAATGATACTCCTTTTGGTTTCTCCATTCACCAAAGAGACAGACAACAAAATTTTGGGGAGAAGCAATAATAACAGCAACAGCAACAACAACATTGCATTGCTCCCTTCATTCATTGAATGAGTGCAAGAATGTCAATGCATATGTTATAGAGTGTGTGTGTGTGCGTGTGTGTGAGTGCAAATGGGGAGAACTCTGGTTGTAACTTGAAAGAGGATGGCATGGACTGACTATCTATGTTGGCTGTGTTGTCTGTGTTGCAAGCGACCGACCAACCAACGAACAATAATACAAAATTTTGTTGTTGATATGAAAGGATTTAGTTACTAAATGTTAGCCACACGTGCAACACATCACGTTTTCGCAACAAGACAAACCAACACCGTATGTGTTGTAATGCCGGAAAAAGTAAAATTTTACTAAGGAAATATAAACGATTTCGTAACGTAAATAACGGAAGTTTGACTTGTTCTTTGATATGAATATAAAGAAAGGAGGGGGTAGCGTATGAGTATTAAAAAATTTGAATATCATAGAAATAAAAACAAACATACGCCCCAGTGGACCAATGAAGAAAATAAAGAAACGATCATTAAAATATGATTGAAGAAGAACAAAAGTGTCTAAAGATCATTACTAACACAAATTTCTGATTTTAACTGAAAATAATACAACATAAAGTAAATATCACTCATAAACTCAAAGAACGGTCGGTTAATGAGAAACTTTTAAAAAGTTTTTGAAAAAAAAAAAACAAGAATGTTTCATTGTGTCATAAAAAATGTTTATGTACTCCAAAGAGAAAACTACAAAATTAAACAGAAGAATATTTTAACATCAAAACTACAGTTTTCAAAGTGAATTTCATCAGTGTCTCATTAGGGCACTTTTAAACACTCAAGTGCAGTGCATATGATTTGGTGAAAAAATAAGAAAATAAAGGTTTTTAAACAACGAATTTATGTTTTTTTTTTTTATAAGTCTTACTAAATGTCTATGTTTTAAATGTGTCGTATAGCTATAAATGTTTAGATGTATTTCCAATTTCGATGTTCAATGTTATTTCATTATCTTACAATAATTCATTCGATGTTGTTATTCATTATAAGAACAAAAGTCAAAAATCTTTTTCTAATTTTATTTTAAAAATTTGAGGACTACTTAAAGGGAATTCAACTTCAAAATCAATGAAATATAGTCAAGCTTTTCATTTGGTCCATGTCTTTGAGGGATTAAAAGAGGTGTTATGGTTCCCAAAGTTCCCCCATATTCTGGCTTAAAATGATTATTTTTCAAATACTTTGTTTTTTTTTTTTAATTTTTTGAGGGAGTTGTTTTCTATAGACTCCGTGCGGGATGGGACAGGTCCCAAATCTGTCACAGGATATGTTCTTTGGTTCTCGTCCCCTTACATGGAAAAAACCTACAACTTTTATAAGGGTTTGTCACTCGAGGTGACGAATTTCAAATTTTTTTAAACTATTAAATTTCGTTTTTTTCATCCCAATTTGGTTTTTCATTTTACCAAGTTTGTTTTTTTTTAATAATAATATTTTAATGTTATAAAATTGTTACACATTTTTAACAAAATTCTATTAATCTAATCTAAGGCTTCATTTTAAACCGTCGCAATGATACACAATGGAAAAAAATCGAAAAAACAAGTAAATATATGCCGTGTGAGAACGGGTAGAGATATGAAATTTGGAATAATTAAAGCTGAGGTGTTATCGATATCGTGTCCAAAATTTCAAGGCCCTAGGTGCTCCGGGTGCCTCTTGGCCGGTACTTAAGATTTTCACTGCGGCATTTAGAAAATTGTTCGGACTGCCAACTCTTTATCTTTAGTCCAATTATAAACATTCTTTGCTAGATAGTGTTAGAGCTGGCAAACTATCGATAATCGCAACATTCGATATCAACGAAAATGAGTAGTAAAAATCAGGAGATCGATTTATATAGAAGCAATATCAATGCACAGACCAAATAAAACCAGGGTTAATAAAATCAGTTGGAAGTCTTGAGGAAAATCATTGTACCAAATGTCAGTTTGCAAATTGTAAATGTAAATTTTGCCCATGAACATTCCACTAAGTAACAGGGACAATCTTCTCACATATCAATGAGTGCAGTCCGATTCAAGTTTAAGCTCAATGATAAGGGACCTCCTTTGTATAGCCGAGTCCGAACGGCGTGCCGCAGTGCGACAGCTCTTTGCAGAGAAGTTTTACAAGGCATAGTACATCACAAATGTTGCCAGCATTGGGAGGGGAAAACCAACGCTGAAAACTATTTTTTTTTAATGGTCTTGCCAGAATTCGAACCCAGGCGTTCAGCGTCATAGGCGGACCTCTGCGCTACGGTGGCAGTTTAATCGGATGAAAATTGCACCCTCTATAGGCGCAATGTATTTTAAAGGAAGGATGAAAATTGCGCCCTTTATAGGCGCAATGTAATTTAAAGGATACATTTAACGTCGGGATTGTTTATTTTTTCAAAAAATTTATCAATCGATATTCCGTCAATAAATTAAATATCGATAGTACCGACAGTCCCATCGATATTTTGCCAGCTCTAGATAGTGCTCGAAAATGCCTTCAAAAAATTCTGGTTCAGGTATAAAATATCTATGCTGGTTTTAGGATAGGATGAAAATTTTTCTGATGGCTTCGCCAGGATTCGATCCCCCGATCATAGGCGAGCATGGTAACCTCTGCGCTACGGTGGCCTCCTCCTTTGGATATAGCTCCCATATATCGTATATGTTCGTTCGATTTGGAGTAACAATTATATCGTCATCTGTAAACAGATTCTCACGAAATTTTGCACGAGGGGTTTTCTTACGTCTAGACTTTGTTGGTGAATTTCTTAGAAATCGGCTCAGATTCAGATATAGGTCCCATATATATGTTCGCCCGATTTGGACTAACATTGCAATTATATTGTCATTTGTAAACCGATTCACACATAATTTTACACAGGTGATTCTCCCATAGGTCTCAAAATTATTGGTGAATTTCATAGAAAACGGTTCAGATTTAGATGTAAATTGAGATATTGAGCTGAGATTGGGCACAGATACGTCTTTTTGCTGCACCCAGCTTAAGTTCTTCAAAGGACCAAATCGGACCATATTTGGATGTAGCTGTCATATAGACCAATCTGTCGCTTACGGGTCTGAAACCCATAAAAGATTTATTCATTCACCGAATTCGTTCAAAATTGGTGAGTTGTTTTAAGCCTCCCAACATCCGACCCAAATATGGTTCATATCGGACTATATTTAGTTATAGCTGCAATATAGACCGATCAGCTGGTTAAGGGTCTGAAGGCCATAAAAGCGGCATTTATTATCCGATTTCGCTTAAATTTGAAACAGCGAGTTGCTTTAAGCCTGCCGACACTCCGACCCATGTATGAGTCAGGTCAGACTATTTTTAGATAATAGCTGCCATATAGACCGACCTGTCGATTTAGGGTCTAAGCTACATATATTACCCGATTTCGCTGAAATTTGGCACAGTGAGTAGTTGTATGGAGGCAGCCGTAGCGCAGAGGTTATCATGTCCGCCTATGACGCTAAACGCCTGGGTTAGAGACCTGGCGAGACCATCAGAAAAAAAATTTCAGCGGTAGTTTTCCCCTTCAATGCTGGCAACATTTGTGAGGTTCTATGTCATGTAAAACTTCTCTCCAAAGAGGTGTCGAACTGCGGCACGCCGTTCGGACTCGGCTATAAAAGGGAGGCCCCTTATCACTGAGCTTAAACTTGAATCGAACTGCACACATTGATATGTGAGAAAATTGCCCCTGTTCCTTAGTGGAATGTTCATGGGCAAAATTTGCATTTGCATATGAGTTGTATTAAGACTCCCGGCCCAATTATGGTTCATATCGGACTATATTTAGATAAAGCTGTCATGTAGACCAATCTTCCGATTTAGGGTCTAAAGCCCATAAAAGGTGCATTTATTATCCGAGTTGTATTAAGACTCCCGACATCCGACCCAAATATGATTCAAATCGGACGATGTTTAGATATAGATGCACTATAGACCGATATGCCGATTAAGGGTCCTGAAGCCCGTAAAGGACGCATTTATTATCCGATTGCGCTGGAACTTGACAGAGTGACTTGTATTAAGACTATCGTGATCCGACCAGAATATGATCTTTATCAGACTATATTTAAATATAGCTGTCATGTGGACCGATCTTCCATTTTTGGGTCTTAATTCCATAAAAAGCGAATTTGTTGCCTGATTTCGCTAAAACTGTGACTTTTGACACCTGAATAAAATATGATCCAGACCAGCCCTTATTAAGATATAGCTATGAACATAGTAGTGGAGTTATAATATAATAGGATGGTTATATCCATGGTGGTGGGTAACCAAAGTTCGGCCCTTCCGAATTTAATACATCTTGTTATTCATGGTTATAAATTTTTTAAGTTTTTTTTTGTTTTGTGTCTCAGTAAATTATATTAAATTTGTATTAAATGTTTTTTGATATTTTTCTTATCATTATTTTAAATCTTCAAAAAACGGGACAGTTATAAAAAATTATTGATCTCGCAGCAAAATGATTTGTTCTGCATTTTATTAAGATTTTATTTAGAAAAAGATTTTTGACTGTTGCTCATAGAAAATCGTTCATCATATCATTGTATAAATGTTCTCAGTTGTTTCCAAGTGTGTTTAGATGTTTTGGTGTTAATTAAAATATCGATGTGTGTTTCATATAAATGTACTAAATGTGTGTTTTTATTATTCATCGACGTCCTATTATATATGAATAATTATTGTAAATACAAATAATTTAAGTATAGGTGTGCTTTTGATGTTTTTACTTAATTGATATGTTTTTTTTAAATTAATAGTGAAACAAATAATATAGTTGATTATTAAATGTCATATACCCGGTCACTCTTATAAATTTAGCAAAGATGAGGTTTGTTATTATAAGGCAAATAATTTAAAAAAATAACTTAAAAAATTTCATCAATGTTACCAATTGTAAGAAAAAATTTTTTAAAATTTTTTTTTTTTTATCGTATTTAATTAACAATTCCATTTAACACACACGCAATTGTACACAACAAATAATTCATTTATAGGTGAAGAAAAAAGTAGTTCAGTCTTCAAATAATCTAAAACTTTATCGAGTAAATTACTAGTAAAAGCGTGCTAAGTTCGGCCGGGCCGAATCTTCTATACCCTCCATTATGGATCGCATTTGTCGAGTTCTTTTCCCGGCATCTCTTCTTAGGCAAAAAAGGATAATAGAAAAGATTTGCTCTGCTATTGGAGCGATATCACGATATGGTCCGGTATGGATCACAATTCAATTAAATGTTGGAGACCTTTGTAAAATGTCAGCCAATTCGAATAAGAATTGCGCCCTTTGGGGGCTCAAGAAGTAAAATAGAGAGATCGATTTATATGGGAGCTGTATCAGGCTATAGACCGATTCAGACCATAATAAACATGTATGTTGATGGTCATGAGAGGATCCGTCGTATAAAATTTCAGGCACATCGGATAATAATTGCGACCTCTAGAGGCTCAAGAAGTTAAGATCCCAGATCGGTTTATATGACAGCTATATCAGGTTATGAACTGATTTGAACCTTATTCGGCACAGTTGCTGAAAGTCATAATAAAATACTTCATGCAAAATTTCAGCCAAATCGAATAAGATTTGCGCCCTCTAGAAGGTCAAGAAGTCAAGATCCCAGATCGGTTTATATGACAGCTATAGCAGGTTATAAACCGATTTGAACCTTATTCGGCGCATTTGCTGAAAGTCATAAGAAAATACTTTATGCAAAATTTCAGCCAAATCGAATAACAATTGCGCCCTCTAGAGGCTCAAGAAGTCAAAACCCAAGATCGGTTTATATGACAGCTACATAAGGTTATGAACCGATTTGAACTTTATTCGGCACAGTTGCTGAAAGTCATAATAAAATACTTCATGCAAAATTTCAGCCAAATCGAATAAGAATTGTGCCCTCTAGAAGCTCAGGAAGTGAAGATCCCAGATCGGTTTATATGACAGCTATATGAGGTTACGAACCGATTTGAACTTTATTCGGCACAGTTGTTAAAAGTCATAATAAAATACTTTATGCAAAATTTCAGCCAAATCGAATAAGAATTGCGCCCTCTAGAGGCTCAAGAAGTCAAGACCTAAGGTCGGTTTATATGACAGCTACATCAGGTTATGGACCGATTTGAACCATACTTGCCACAGTTGTTGGAAGTCATAGCGAAACACGTGGTGCAAAATTTCATTCCAATCGCATAAGAATTGCGCCCTCTCAAGAAGTCAAGACCCAAGATCGGTTATATGTCATTCTGTTTGTAACTACTCGAAATATTCGTCTGAGACCCCATAAAGTATATATTCTTGATCGTCATGACATTTTATGTCGAACTAGTCATGTCCGTCCGTCCGTCTGTCTGTCGAAAGCACGCTAAATTTCGAAGAAGTAAAAATAGGCGCTTGAAATTTTCCACAAATACTTCTCATTAGTGTAGGTCGGTTGGCATTGTAAATGGGTCATATCGGTCCATGTTTTGATATGGCTGCCATATAAACCAATCTTGGATCTTGACTTCTTGAGCCACTAGAGGGCGCATTTTTAACCGATTTGGGTAAATTCTACACGAATTGTTTTGTTATGACTTCTAACCACTATGTCAAGTATGGTATAAATCGATCCATAACCTGATATAGTTGCCATCAGGGATGTAGCTATATAAACCGATGTCGGATATTGACTTCTTTCTCCCCCTTACCCTAATTTTCAGAAACGTCCGATCTCGGTGATGGGTTATGCGATTTAAACGAAATTTTGTGTGCACTCTTATAGAAACCTACAAACAAAAAGCTCAAATTTCGGATGGGGTACCTAGGGGGAACGCCCCACCTCCAAAACCTACCTAATAATATATTGACCAATCACGACAATATGGGACTCAAATGAAAGGTATTTAAGGTTATAAAACCTATCTGAGATCCAATTGTCGGACGAAGTGTTTGGGGGACCACCCCAACCCCCTAAACACCCCTTAATCGGACATATTTACCGACCATGGCAATATGGAACTCAAATAAAAGGTATTTGCGAGTAGAATACGAATACATCCCCCAAAGGGGACAAATTTACGACCATAGCAATATGGGGCTCAAATGAAAGGTCTTTGGGAGTTAAGTACGAATCTGATATCAATATTCTGGAAAAAGTTTATGTGGGGCCACCCCACCCCCACAACACCACCCAAATATTTTCTGACTATTGCAATATGAGGCTCAAATAAGAGGGTTTTTTTAGAGTAGAACACGAATCCGATATATATTTTTAAGGCCAACTCACTGAGTGGCCGTCCATCCCACAAAACACCCCCCAAGCCGGTCATGTTTGCCGACTATAGAAATATGGGGCTCAAATTAAAGGTATGTGGGAGAAAACCACGTATCTGATATCAGCATTAGGGGCCAACTAAAGCAAGCTAAAAGTAACAGCTGATAACTGACGGAAGAAAGAATGCAATTACAGAGTCACAAGCTGTGAAAAAATTTGGCAACGCCGACTATATTAAAAATCCGCAATTACTTTTTGGGCAACCCAATATAAGAAGATAAATATTCACAGGATAATATTTTTCCATATAAAGTAAAAGAAGCTCAGCGGAGCGGGCCCGGTTCAGCTAGTATGTTATATACTCTACATATTTAAAAACATTTTTAAAAAAAAATATATGATTTTTTAACCAAAAAAGTATTTTTAAAAATTAAAATTACATTGTAATCTATAAGAGCTGTTATCCCAATTTCCAAAAAGTTAAGCCCCTACTTTTTTGTTTATTAAATAAACTTAATAATGTGACGCCATACCATAAACTACGGAATAGATGGCGTTTAGATAACTATGAAGATTGTAACTTTACGTGACTGATATGTTCTTGTAATATTTGTTTTTTTTTTCTTTTTTCAAATTGTATAAAATATAGGCCATATTTGTGAGATTTGTTCAAACAATGCCTATTTGATTTATTTTGAAAATATATGACAAAACTCCTATTTGTTTAGGGATCTGTTTGTCAAAAAAAAAATAATAATAATAATAAAGTAAACAAAAACACTGAAATATGATCTCCAGATGATAACACAAGGGCAAGTGTTTTGATGTTAAGAAAACATAATGTGTTGTTCAAGTACAGATGTCTTCAAGTAGAAATCCAAAACTTCATAAAAATTTTAAACTACAGTTGAGAAATGTTGTAGAAGAAAACGAACATCTTCACACCAATTTTAAACTACAATTGAGTTGTATACTGTAGAAGACAACGGGTTTCTAAGTACTCAATCACACACACACACACAAAACAAGGAAACACGTGTCGAATTCGCCAAGGCGTAATGTTATATGAAAAGTTTGTTTTGAAATAACATTTTCAGTTGGTTCCACTGTCCCTTTCTTTTATCATTGAAAATCTGTACCTTTGAAACTGAAAGGTAAACACAGAAGCTCCCCTTCGTTATTTCATATTCAACAGTTCTTTCAACATTTTGAAGATGCAAAGAAATCAAGAAGCGCTAAGAGATTCTACATTTTGTCATCTTGTCTGTGGTTTTCTTATCTCTCTAAGCGATCTTTGTGAGAAAATATTGTGCTACTGATGAACGAACATCTACGATATTTATCTTTTATTTTAACTATTGTTTTTTGTGTATTTCATTATACTGTTTGTTTTTGTTTTTGTTTTAAAGATAAGACAATATTATTTCGAAAAAATTAAGAAAATCAAAAGTAAACCTATATCTAAGAGTTAATATTTAGTTCTACAAAACGTGCTACGCGTGTTAAGACGTTTGTACGCGAACGTGTTCGGTTTTCTTTATTCAAATTTATTCACAAAATTATAAAAAAAAAATCATATATGTCCCAGAAGTATTTTTAAAAGAGAATTTCTTATAATGATAATAAAGAGAAAAGTCTTAGCAATAAGGTATCTCGATATCAATATCGGGATTGGTTAATCAGCTGTTCCAATATTCCCTGTAAGATTTTCCGTAAAGTGATGACTATAAATAGAAATGAGCAGTTAAATTCTCCAAGTGTTGACTTAAAGTTGATTTGTACTTAGGAAATGTGAAAAAAGCCCTGCAGAACAAACGAATGAAGCTATCATTTATGTAAAATGTTATAGATGCTATAAAAAAGTTCTTAAAAAAAAACATAAAATTCAGAAAAATTCATGAAATCTTTATTTGGATCGATAGATAAATTATTTGGATTGGATAGATAGATTATTTCATGCAAACGTTGACCGTGACTGCGCCTCAAGTGGTCCATCCGCCTATTCCAATTTTGGCAAACTCTTCCCAACATTTCGACCGGTATCTCAAGAATAAATGCTTAAATGTTGTCTTCCAATGCGTCAATTAAATTTAAGGCGCACGATCTAGGCCGGCAATTGACCGGCCCCAAAAGTGAAATAAAATGTTCAGCGAACTCACCTCTTAATAAGTCCATTGTTACGTGTGCTGTGTGGCATGTGGCCACCGTCTTGTGTTGAAACCACATGTCATGCAAGTCATGCTATTTAGGCAAAAAAAGGTTGGATATCATCTCACGATAGCGCTCACCATTCACAGTTATGTTACGATTCGCATTATCCTTGAAGAAGTGCGGTTCAATGATGCTTTACTTACTTTAATTGGCTATGACAGAATATTTGTTCCACTAGCCGAACGTAGAATAGTGTTCCAAGCGCCTCGATCTTCTGCGCTCATTCTAAAATTCTTCATCCAACGAAGCCGTTGTATTTTGATGCGTCTAACTATGCTATCGTCGTCATACAGCTCATACAGCTCGTGGTTCTTACGTCGCCTATATTCTCCATAAACGCAAACTCGCCCATATATTTTACGAAGAATCTTTCTCTCAAATACTCCAAGCACTGCCCCATCTGCTTTAACAAGTACCCATGCTTCAGAATCATATAACAGCACGGGTAGTATCAGTTTCTTGTATAGTGTAATCTTTCTTGCTCCAAAATTCGACGCTCGCCTCCAGCCGCTCCTAACCTGGGAACAGAAGCTGATATTGGCCATTGGTTATTTGAAGGCGCCAAAAGCTCGCCTTGTCATCTCGAGTATCATTGGCAGCCAGTGCCATCTGACTCCTCACTGAGACTCTCCTCTCGCAAATCGCTGACTGCCCGCGGCCGCATTTGTAGCTACTTCCCATAAAAACGGAACTTTCCACCATCCGCAACCTGTGGACGCGCCCGGTAGCTTCCAGCTAAGCTTCCAGCTAAGCTTCCCTGTGTGGTGCTCATAGTTATCCCGTGTCGGTCGGGTCCAATGATGCCACCAGCCCATAAACCGCATCAAACTGTGACTTTTTCTGGATGCATTGGTAGCTCTTGCAATGCTTCTGGCTGATCTATAATTCTGCTGATTTACATACCCATTGAGCCAAAATGAGTTTCGTCGTTAAAATGCAAGAAGCGCGCGATGAACTTTTTTAACAGGGCACGCATTTTGATAATAAAATTCAAAAATTTGCTAACAAAACGCGAAACGTGCGTGAGCTGTTTAAACCTGTGATGCCAAAAAGCTAATAGCTTAAAAAATCACCCTTTTATAAGTGTACTTGTCGATCAATTACCCAGAAATCTAAACGTCTTTTATGACAATGTCTTCAAAGACCTCTTTGATACATTTAGAATTTTGTCACCGATATGTCATATCTGTTGAGGTATCTTACATATTGTCTGTCATAAAATTTGATTGTTGACGAATTCACTTACCGTGCCCAGGAGCAAGTCAGCACAATTTTTTTTTTAGAAATTTAAAAATTTTTTTATAATTTTTTTCTTTAAAAAACGGACGCTCTCTAAAGGACAAGTCAGCACATCTTTTTTTAGAGAATATTAAAATTTTGTTTATTTCTTTTCTTTGCAAAACGGACGCTTTCTGAAGAACATAGTAACAGATCATGAATTGTCATGAGACATGATGACATGTTCGTTCACAATGTCTCTTAAAATGTCACATATAGCCGACAGCTCACACAAATCGTTGATGACATTTTCATATAGTTGTCGCGAAAATCATGCATGACATTTTAAGCGACATTGTGAACGAACATGTCATCATGTCTCATGAAAATTCATGATCTGTTACTATGTTCTTTAGAAAGCGTCCGTTTTGCAAAGAAAAGAAATAAACAAAATTTTAAATTTCTCTAAAAAAAGATGTGCTGACTTGTTCATGGACACGGTCAGGGAATTTGTCGAAAATCAAATTTTATAAAAGACAATTTGTAGGACAAGTCAACAGATATGCCATATCGATAACAAAATTCAAATTGTCTTAGGGAAGTCTTTGAAGACAATGTCCTTATATCTCTTTGGATTGCTGGGATGCCAAGCTTTCTCAGCCTATGCGGAAACATAGCTGCGCAGCTGCCTACTTAGACATAAATGAATTGTATATATCCCACATAGCCTTCAGTTTATTATGTCAAATATGTGGTGAGCAGACAGTTTTTTTGCTGCAAGGCATTTGAGTTCGCCTTTTAGTCTTACAAATTAATTTAAGATCATGTAATAATAAAATATACTTAAGTAAGTAAAAGCTAGGGTAGTTTGAAAAAAATCTGTGTTAAACATTTTAAACAAAAATATCATAAATTTAAGTACAGCATGAATAAAGACATTCTCCTGAAAAAATACACTTAAACCAACAAGAAAAATGTAAGAAAAATCTGTTTGTAACAACAGATTTTTAAAAATCTCGAACTTTTACAAGAGAAAAACCCAAACAAATAAAGGCAATTCGTGCGTGCGTTATGGCCGGCTATCGTGCAATGCCATTGGCGCCCGTTACCGCCACCGCCATGGCCACCGTCTCAGCTCAACCGAATGGACCCACCATGTATCATCATCAATCGATGACGGCCATGTCCAATAATGGTATTATCTATCAATCGGCGGTACACGCCTCTATACATTCCCTAAATACAGTACAAAACCAACGCTCAACTACACATCATATTTTAGCCACAGCTACGGCGACAGCAGCAGCGGCAGTTGCCACTGCAACAGCAAGGCAATATGCTGCGACGGCAGCAGGAGCTGCTGCAACACCAGCCTTACCACCGTCTGGCAACTCGGCCACAGCGGCATCAGTAACAGTGGGGGGGACACAAACACATTTTCAGACAGCTGGATCGTCGCAGCAGCAGCAGCAACAACAACAGCAATTGGTGCCCATGCAGCAGCAACAGCAACATCTGCAACAGCAGCGTTTAACGGGACAGCAGCAGCATCAATTGATGGCCGCTCATCACCAACACCAACAGCAGCAGCAACAACACTCCCACCACCCCCTTTCCCACCATGCAGCGCACCATGCGCAGCAGCAACCGCATCACCCCCATCATCCGCACCACCCGCAGCAGCAGCAGCAGCCACATCATGCCCACCTTCACCACCACCATCATCCGCATCACCAGCAGATCGCTCTGCATCAGAATCATTTGTTCTTCAGTGGCACCACACTGGGTGGTCATGCCCACCATCATCATCGTCAGTTGTTTAGTCACATGCAAAGTGCCATAATGCCATTGGGCATCAGTAAGTATCCCTGTATATAGATTGAATGTTTATCGGTGTTTTTTTGTTGTTGTTGTTGTTTTAATGTCTTTGGAATTTCTGTGTGTAATGATCTATGGTTTGTGAGTTTTGATGTTGTCTTCATGTTTTTTTTTTTGGGCAATTTTGGGTCACATTTTTTGCTGTGCGCCTTGACTTGTTATCTCGCCTTGCGAAGATAATTTAAAAATAAGTTGTTGCACACCTTTGAACCTTCGGAATTTAACTTAAAATCTAACACCATACAAACAATTTTAGAGATAAGATGAGGTTATCTGTTTAGAAGATCAAAATATCAATCATTGTCTTCTCTTCAAAGATAATAAATGTTTGGTTTTCTTACTTTTGTTATTTTTCCCCGTTTTTTATATTTAAAAAAAAAAAATAAGCCAGTAGAGATGGGAGTAGAGGTAGGACATATTCGAAGTCATTTTGCCCTACACCAATTAAGAAACTCCAGCAATTTGGAATGCAAATTTTAAATCTAGGATTCTTACTAAGGTTGGACATGCTAAGGTAAAAAAAATCGCAAAAGTCGAATTCCCATATATTACGACAAAAGTGCCCAAAATTTCCTTAAATGGGGAAATATATTTAAAAAGTCGTGATTTTTTGGTATTTTCAAGAAGCAGAGATATTTTGTAGAATTCCCAAAAATTTACCCAAAATCCCCAAAATTCCCTTAAATGGGAAAATATGGTCAAAAAGCTGAATTTAACCAATAACGATATTGCTTAAATATCTGTAGTATAAAAACTGCAATAGTTAAATTTTTGCAATAACCACATTCCAAAAATTTCCTTATACAGGGAAATGTGTACAAAAAATGTAAGTGGCAGCACTGATTGGTTATTGTGTTCAAACTTCATCGGTGAAATTGAAAAGTGTTCCGTACACTCTGCCATTTCATCACGCAGTTACTCACAAACAAACAATGATGGCAAATCTTTACAGTTTATTATCAAAATTTGTTTATTATGAAAGCTCGAGGACAACCTTCGTTAATGGAAAAATGGTGTTCTACAATGGGCACATTTCTGGCAAATCTGTAGGATGCATCTGGGGTGCCGTAGATTACAGAAATAGGCAGTTGCCAAGAAAGATTACTGAATACCTAAAAAACTGTAGTTAAACACTAAGGTTTTCGAACTCCCAAAAATTTTCCAAAAATCCCCAAAATTTCCTCAAATTGGAAAATATGGTAAAAATTTTGTATTTTTTGGTTCCAAAAATCTTGAATATTTCAACAAAATGTGGGTAAACTGTAGCAGAATTTGTGGCAAAAACTTCAAAAAACAAGTTTCCCAAAATGTTGACGAAAATACCCAAAATTATCTTAAATGGAAAAAATATGTTTAAAAATAAGGAATTTTCTTCAATTTTCTAAAAAACACTCTTGATGAACGCGGAAAGAGGGTCTAGTCAAGAATGGTAGAAATATTGGTCAGAAACACTGTAGAAAGCTTTTCGATTTTTAAGTCACCTGCGTCTGGTGGAACAATTCCAGCATTATTACAGAAGAAGGCGGTCTATGTAGAGCTGTATGTGACTGCTATATTCATAGCATGCGTAAGATTGTCATAAATGACAAATGTTTGGAAAGTGGTAGGGGAAGTTTTAATACCCAAGTGCGACATGGCAAAGGCTTACAGACCACTAGGATTTATGTCGTTCGTACTCAAAATATGAAACGTAGGGTGGACATGATAGTGAAAAATAGAAAACCGAGCGAGTTGCTAAAGTACATCCCTCGAGATGAGAGGGATGGTATCGAGGGCAGTGTGGTGTAGGTGACTTCTACTCAAAAGTCCCTTGAGGATCCTTGCCGCTGAGAGATATGAACTAGCGGCAAGGGTTCATATCGCTCAGCGGATCCAAATGTTCTATATAGATGGGCCGAGAGACTGTAGGGAATGACAGATAGGAATACCTAAAACTGCCTGTTCATTATGACTTCCAACAACTACGCTAAGTATGGTTTACATCGGTCCATGTTTTGATATAGCTGCCATATAAACCGATCTTGGGTCTTGACTTCTTGAGCCTCCAGAGGGCGCAATTCTCATTCGATTTTGTTGAAATTTTGCACGTAGTGTTTTGGTATCACTTTCAACAACTGTGCTAAGTATGATTCAAATCGGTTCATAATCTGGTATAGCTGTCATATAAACCGATCTTGGATCTTGACTTCTAGAGCCTTTACAGGGCACAATTCTCCTCCGATTTGGCTGAAATTTTGTACAACAGCTTCTCTCATGACCTTCAACATACGTGTCTAATATAGTCTGAGTCGATCAATAGCTTGATACAGCTCCCATCTGAACCTATCTCCCGATTTTGCTTCTTGAGCCCCTACAAGGCGCAATTCTTATCTAAATGAACTGAAATATTACACAATGGCTTCTACAATGTTCAGCATTCATTTATGGTCCGAATCGGACTACAACTTGATATAGCTCCAATATCATAACAGTTCTTATTCAATATTCTATGTTTGTCTAAAAATAGATACCGCGCATAGAACTCGACAAATGCGATCAATGGTGGAGGGTATATAAGATTCGGCCCGGCCGAACTTAGCACGCTCTTACTTGTTTTTTACTTGTTTTTATATGATTTTGATGTATCATTTTTCTTAAATACAAATTTTAATTCTTCATGAAAATATGCAACATGTGCCAATGTTAACTTTTGCAACATTTTCATACAATTGCTAACTTTTACGACTTACCCATGCACTTGTTCGTAGTGAGAGTGTTAAAATCTCACATACACATAACTGATACTCGACCAATAACATCTGTTCACATCAACGTATGTGTGTGTGTGTGTGTGTTGTACCTTTCAACAGTTCACCGGTGTTGATATCGTTAACTATAATAGCAACCAACAACAGTTACAACAACAGCAACAAGAAAAGTTAAACGTCCTTTTTAACACACTTCAGTTTTACCTTTCTCACATGCCACTACCATGGATGTAGGAGGTTTTGTGCAAAACCGGGACTTGTTGGTTATAAGGAATGTAGTCTTTGGGCGCTCCCAATGAATGTGGGTGAGTGTGGATAAAACAAAAGAGCGGAACGCTTTCAATAGAGACCACACACACACACATTTATACAGTGTACATATTCTTACAAAGAAATCAGTTTACCATGCAAGACAATGACAATAAAACAAATGATATGGAAAAATAGTCCCTTAGGGGCAGAGCAAAACCAACAAAACAAACGTTGAAACTTTGTTGCTTTTGGTTTTTTGATGAAGTCAAGTAGAATAAGGCATACAGAGGGTGAGTGTGCGTTTCCTTTTGATTGCCAAGAAGCCCACGATCTACGTTTTTTTTTTTGTTACATTCTATACGCCCATCCGTCCGTCCGTCTGTCGGTCTCTCTGTTATGCTCCTTTTACCTGACATAACGTCTTTATTATTATTATGTGTTGCTGTCTGTCCCTCAAAAAATTTTTTAGCCTCAATGCCCTCTTCCATGACCGAGCTCCTACTACATGTGCGTGCATGTGTCTGAGCCAAATCCATTGTCGTTGCTTCTTTAGTCTCAATTTTTTATGAAATCAGTTTTGCAAAATTGTCCCATTGTTGTTTTCACCTCGTTTTGTTGTTTGCATGTGCGTGTTGCTGTGTCTTGGCTTTGTTTGTTCGCCTTTTTTTGGTCTTTTGGTTTCGCCCAAGACAATTTGCACTGCCGCCACACACGCGCTTATCCGTGCGGTAACGATGTGTGAATTACAGGAAGGCATTCCAATGGAATAAAATTTAATGAAACGGAAGAAGTGCCAACTACACATTTGTCTCGCGCACACACACACTTGCACACTGGCACTTGCATGTAAACACAGACATATTGGCACATACTTAACGCATTGTTTTAAATGGCGCCCAAATTGATGGGTATAGTTCGGAGGGGGGCTAGATACATAATACAAGTACTTACTCAAAACTTGGCAATGAAGGTGAGGGTTGACAAAAAAAAGTCTTGCTTGGTAAGAGGACATTTTGGGCGAAATCCGATTTGCTGCAGGTAGATGTGTTTTTGGAGTTTTTTTTTGGCAGAAGTTTTAAGAAATGAAAAACTATTTTTGTACAAAATGAAATATCATAGTACAATTTGAAGCTAAAACAAAACAAATTCACAATGTTATAATACCCTGTGGTGCAGGGCATAAATACAAAGGAACTATTTAGGAATAGTCTTGAGGTTAAGTTTTATAAGTATATTATGGTTGTTTTATGTCACATCATCTTTTTTATTGCTAGTTTTACCTAAATATTAATTTAACATTACGTATACTTCAATTTATGTTGCTCATACGCGTAGGTGTCCTTGTATAATGGTTACTAGAGCCGCAAAAGGGCGTATAGGATGAAAGTGTATGTCTAAATCAGTATCCATTTTTTTCTAAATTAAATATCTTTCGCCATTGAGATAAAAAAGTGGCTTGTACAGGTTATGTTATTTAGCACCAATGCATGGACAGATGGACGGAAGGACAGACCGGTCGACAAATAGAAAGACAGACAGACGGTAATATAGACGGACTGACAGACAGACCGACGGACAGATAGATGAACAGACAGACGGATAGATGTACAGACAGACGGACGGACGGACGGACACACAAACGAAAAAACACACAAACGAAAGAACACACAGACGAACGGACACACAGACGGACAGTCCGTCAACAACACATTGATAGACGTACTGAAGGGCAAGAGTGTGCAGACTGACAGATAGATGAACAGACAGACGGATAGATGTACAGACAAACGGATAGATGTACAGACAGACAGAAAGATGAACAGACTGACGGATAGATGTACAGGCAGACAGATAGATGTACGGACAGACAGATAGATGATGACGGACGAACACAGACAGACGGATGAACACCAATGAACAGTCCGTCAACAGTACATAGACATACGAACGGAAAGACAGACCAACCGATGGTCAGTTCGACGGACAGACAGATAAATAGATGTACAGACAGACAGATAGATGGACAGACAGACGGATAGATGTATAGACAGACAGACGGATAGATGTACAGACAGAAAGATAGACGGACAGACAGACAGGTAGATGGACACACAGACCGATAGATGGACAGACAGACGGATAGATGGACAGACAGCTAGATGGACAGACAGACCGATAGATGTGCAGACAGACGGATAGATGGAAAGACAGACGGACGGACGGACACACAAACAAAAGGACACACAGACGGACTGTCCTTCATCGACAGTCAGACATAGTTAATCTTACAACAAAGTAATTTTAAACCGATCGGTACACTAAGTCCAGGTCTTCTCCTTCTTAGCATTGCAAGCAAATCCATACAGTTATACGCAATACCCTGCAGTCTGTAGTGTTGTATGTTACGAGTATATTTATAGATATGAAATAAAACTATTAACGTTTTTTGAATTTTTAAGTACGAACATCTTGCGGTCCCGCCACAATGGATTCTCCAAAAAAATATACACAAAATGAACATAATTGGAGTTCATTGTCATACATGGCGTACAAAATGTTTCCAAATTTCGAAAAAAAAAATCGTAAAAAATCTGCCGTATCGTAAAAATGCGAAGAGATTAAACTGAAATTTGAAATTTGGAATGGTTTGAGCTGAGGTGGTTCGATTTTGATGTATGATTTGGATGGGTGACAAAATTGGCAACAACTTTGCGTCCAAGAGTGTACATTACCGGATATAGCTCCAATATAAACCGATTTCCCGATTTTATTTCTCGAGCCTCTAGAGAGTGCAATTCTTATTCAATTTTGCTAAAATTTTGTCCGGGGGAGGTTTCTTCAGGTGCAATGGGAAGCCGTCGCTCTCCAAGAGCTATTTACCGCATCTACAACCGTATGGAATTGAGGATAAGTAGAGGTTAAACAGTGCCGAAGATATCACGTCGCCATGGGAAGGGAGTTTCATTCTACGGTGCTTCTTATCCTTAAATTTCACAAAAAAATAACGATTATACAGGTAATTCAATACCCAGCGTTTCGGGCCTGGCTGGAGGAACGTGTTGGCGATGTCCTCAAATCGTTTGGCATGGCTGACCGTATCAAATGCCCTCGATAGGTCCAGTGCCACGAGGAGTGTCCTATAACATGGCCTGGGCAGATTGAAGCCACGGTAAATATGTGCGGTGATGGCATGCAAAGCTGTTGTTGTGCTATGCAGTCTTCAAAATCCATGCTGATGTCCGGCGAGTGCAAATTTCCAACGAGGCTCGGGAAGAGTAGTGCCTCAAGTATCTTGGCTACGGGTGAAAGGGATATCAGTCTGTAATACTCCCCCAAACTCGGGTACTTTCTAGGCTTCAGTAGCGGGATCACTCTGCCCTTCTTCCAGACATTGGGAACCACAAGAATGTTCAAAGACAGTTTGAGGACAGTTGTAGGGTACTCAACTCCAGGTAGATCCAGATTCTTCAGCATCAGTATAGAGATTCCGTCGGGGCTCAACGCCTTGGATGATTTGGTGCCAAGGATGACTTTCGTAACTTTGTGCATGGTAAATTATCACGGTTGTCCATCGGCTCGGAGACCACGGAACGGATACGATGAATGGCTCTCCTCCTAGCCCTGTCACTCTGCACAATAAATTGACGGTTGAAAAACCTGGCGCATTTCCTCGGATTAGTTACGGTTACGACGCCAAAAGTGACAGAGGTTCTGTCATTCCGTCTACCGGGGTTCGAGAGTGACTAAGATGTAGATCACAGCTTGCCTAAAGTGGTAACTAAGTTGCATTGCTCCAAGTGTTTCAGCCACAAGTTCCGTTTATGTTCGTTGACTGCCCTGCTTTTTATGGGGTCCGTACAACGAATCCCATCATTCTCGTCTGGGAGTACTACTGCCTACGCCGGGAAATTGGCCCGCACTTGGCTGGCCAGCTGGTATAAAGCGAGCGGCTGTTGCGTTAATGATGTCTCGAATTTCCTCTCGGCAACTAGCCCATTCGAGGGGGTGTCAGTTCACTGAAGTGGTGATTGGTGTACTCTCTATGAAGACGATCCAATAGGCCTTCTTCTGATTGATTGACGTCCGGTGGTCAGAGGTTATGAAGTGAGAATTATGTGGAGGTGGTCTGATCCCAAAAAAATTACGGCTTGCCAGGATGCGTCACTCAGGAGATTAGATGACGCAATGGAAATGTCTGGCGATCTGCTACACCTCCTCGTAATCCTAGTGGGGGCATCTTCATTCACCGTGCAAAACGTGGAGCCTTCAATCTGCTTTACCAAAGCTATGCCCCGCTTGTCGTTACCTAGGGGAGAATGCCATGAAATGTGATGCGCATTAAAGTCTCCTAGAACCAGACGATTATGGTCAGATGGTAGCCCACTTATGTCATGTTTGTAGGCCTGGCCGTTAATTGGGACATATTTACTAACCGGTGGTATGTACATCTTGTATTGCTCTATCTCGGCAGTACCGGACCTGACTGCTATCCCCATGCACTCCATGTAGGGGTCACTAGCGCCATGCGCAGACGAGATGGGTCTATACTGCACGGAATGGTGTATCACGAAGGCCAATCCCCCACATCCATTCCTTGAGCGATCCTTAAACTGTGGACGCTTTCGGTAGCTCGCAGCTAAGCTTCTCATGACAGCAATGAACACCACACAGGTCGGAGCTCAATGTTCCAGATATCCCGTGCCGGGGGTCAGCTTCGTTTCCTGGATCACTGCAACCATAGAATCCATAATCTTGTCGATCTTGTCACTGAGACCACTGCAATTCAATTGCAAAAATGATACACTTCCCGTCACTGTGCTAGCACTTTTGGGACTGGAATGCTGCTGTTGGGTATATTGTAGGAGGCGATGACGACGACGCTTGTGACCCACTGCTGTCTATGTGCGCAATATATTCAGTATGACTATACTCCCGTAGTGATGTAAGGCCAGAGCCAGATCGGAAATGTACCCAGTCCATGCACTGGTTACACCCTACCAACAACGGCCGATGAAGGAGGCGGTTCTAGCAAACCGAGCAGAAACAGGGTCCGGGGTTCTTTTAAATTCTGGCACGGCCATGACGAAAAAAGGACGAACACGTACACTGAGCCGGCAGCCGTAGCCAATGAAGGATTCCATCGGGTCAATCCGGTGCGTACAACCGGCTGCCATGGGATTGAATGATGACCCACCCTTATAGACATGTCTTCCGTTTTTATACCCACCACCATATACTAGTCCAGTCATTCCGTTTGAAACATTTCGAAATATTCGTCTAGGCCCCACATTCTTAATCTCATCGACGTTCTAAGTCCATCTAGCCATGGGCGTCCGTCCGTCCGTCTGTTGAAATTACCCTTGACATTTTGCACAGATACTTTATATTGATGTAGGTGGTTGGGGCTTACAAATGAGCCATATCGGTTCAGATTTAGCTTCCATATAAACGTCTCTCACGATTTGACTTCTTGAGCCCTTGGAAACCGCAATTTTTGTCCGAGTTGGCTGAAATTTTGCATGTAATGTTCTGTTTTGACTTTCAACAACTGTGTTAAGTACGGCTCAAATTGGTATATAACCTGATATAGCTCCCATATAAACCGATCACCCGATATGACTTCTTAAGCCCTTACAAGCCGAAATTTATGTCCGATTTGGCTGAAATTATGCATGTAGTGTTCTATTACGACTTCCAACAACTGTGCCAAGTGCAGTCCAAATCGGTCTTTAACCTGGTATAGCTCCCATATAAAACGATCTCCCGATTTGATTTCTTGAGCCCTTATGAGCCGCAATTTATGTCCGATTTGGCTGAAATTTTGCATGTGGTTTTCTGTTATGACTTTCAACAACTGTGTCAAGTACGGTTTAAATCGGTATATAACCGGATATAGCTCCCATGTAAACCGATCTCCCGATTTGACTTCTTGAGCCCTTGGAAGCCATAATTTTTTTACGATTTGGCTGAAATTGATCTGATAGGGTTTTGTTATGACATCCAACAGATGTGCCGAGTGCAGTTCAAATCGGTCTATAACCTGATATAGCTCCATATAAACCGATCTCCCGATTTGACTTCTTGTGCCGTTACAAGTCGCAGTTTTTATCCGATTTGGCTGAAATTTTGCACGTAGCGTTCTTTTATAACTTCCAACAGATGTGCCGAATGCAGTTCAAATCGGTCTATAGCCTGGTATAGCTCCTATATAAAAGATGTCCCGATTTGACTTCTTGAGCCCTTACAAGTCGCAATGTATGTCCGATTTGGCTGAAATTGAGCCTACAGTGTTTTGTAAAGACTTCCAACAACTGTGCTAAGTACGGTTCAAGTCGGTCTATAACCTGATATGGCTCCCATGTAACCGATATCAGGATTTGACTTCTTCAGCAACTTTATACACCAATTAAAACAAACCAACACAACTTGAAGATAGTATTGTTAAATAAACCTCGCCATCGTTTATAAAACATACACATCAATGACAAAAATCCTAATAAAAATATAATTATGTTACACATGCTATGTTTATACTATGTAAAAGTGTAACAAAACACAAGAAATATACATATAAGAACAATTGGCTGCAACTACCTACACCACCCCTTAACATCGTCATCACCCCCACCCTTTTGGACATCAATTTGGTATGTACATGTATACTTACCGCCGCCACTTAATCATATTTTTTGTGATTCTTTTTCAAGTGCGTTGTCGTTCAAGTGGTTATTGTCATTGTTTTTAGTCACATGAATAATAAGTCGAAGGAGGCAAGCAGAACACCACAATGTCCTCGTTGTCAAAGTAGCAATGTAAGAAGAGGAAAAAAAGAAAACTCACCAGCCAAAGGATGGGTCTATTGTTTTAAAAAACCCCGATAGCCATATTTTTGTGTTTGTTTGGTGTCTTTTTCTTTTCGTTTTTTGCATTTCTTAGTTACACACACTAAAAACTCATGTACCTACTTAGTTATGAGTGAGAGTATGGAGAAAGAGAGAGAGAGCGGGAGACAAGTGAATTATATATTTAGTTTTCCATATGTGTGTAGGGGGAGGCGATAAGGGGTCATATAATTTTTGTTCTTTTGTTTAACATTATGATTTCATTTCGTTTTGTTGCTATTACATTGTTATGGGTTTTTGTTGTTGTTGTAGTATAGCCATAAGACAATTTAATGTGTTTGTTATGATGATACCATTCATTTTCTCATTGTTTTGTGTGTGTTTGTGTGTGGGATCGTTCCCTACATGGTCTACTACATGTGTGTGCCTACATGTTATTATAGCTATTGTCTTTAGGGGGCGCTTAATACACTACTTGCCCTCTCACCTTCTTGTGCTCTTAGGGGTATTTTACACACAAACATCGAGGCACGCATATACATGTGGAATTTCTTCTCTTTGCAAACATTTGTTTTTATTTTATAGTGTATGCTGGCTTGCCGTTGTGTTTTGTTGTTGTTGTTATTATTATTGTTGCATTTCGTTTGGCAAGATGTGTGTTAACGATCTCTTTGTTGTTGCTGGGTTTGGTTTGCAGTGTGTCTGTGGCCAAGGGACCTTTTATGCCTAAATCAGAGAATGCCAATTTATATTTGGGTGTGTGTGTATGTGTTTGTGCTAAGGTAATTGTTTGCTTGTTTGTTCATCTCTCGACGCTTTTTAAATAAGTGAATGAGTGTATTAATAAAAACCATACTCCTTATGTTTTGTATCTTCCACCTAACTGGCTTCATTATATTTTGCCAACTTAAATGGCATTAAATATGGTTAAAATGGGTATTTGCAGACTATCGTCTGGTCTGTGAGACAAAAAAAGGGGTTTTTGGTCAATAAATTTAGGCAATATAGATAATTCTATACTATAATCTTGTGAAACAAATGAAAATAAATGAAAAGCCCCTAGATTATAGAAGGGAGATAAAGCTCACAATTTGAAGGCAAATATAAAGAAAACTAAGATAAACAGGAATTTCCGGGTGTTCTATACATTTACGGTTGTGTACATTTTTAAACATCCCACCAAAGGAGAGATAGTACTATTTTTTTTGAAAATATTCACCTAACGGTAAAATCAAGATACATATTTTTGATATCCATGACTTTTAACGTCAATCTTGCGATAACAGCTCTAGTTTTGTCTAAAATTTATGCGTTTTGCCAAAGTTGTCTAATAAATTTATGCGTACAATTTTGCACATCTTCTGTCAAAATCGAAATGACTACTATTGGTCACCTCGGTATTTCGAAAATTTGAGTCTCTCTATCCACCAGTTTGGTGAGAATAAGCTCGTGGCTCTGGATATCTAGAAGGCATTTGATAAGGTCTGGCGCGGTGCACTTTTATCAAAGCTTGTCGCTTAGCTTCGTTCGATTTATATCGAACTTTCTCAGAAATCGCACTATACAAGTTGTAGATGGGTTCTCATCCAATGAGTATACATTGACCGCTGGTTTGCCACAGGGCTCTGTCCTTTCCCCTTCCCTTTTTCTTATTTTCATTGACGATCTATTGGGTCAGACTTCGAATCCAGTCTACTCATTTGCAGATGACAGTAGTCTCCTCAAGAAATTGTGGACAGGAGGCGCATTATGGATGAGACGCTCTCCTAGGATTTCTTGGCCATTTCTGAGTGGGATAGAATGAACAGATAAGACTTTAATGCACAGAAGACGCAGTGCTGTTTCTTGTCTCATAAGCGATTCACTGACCCACTTCAATCGTCGATATCTATCGACGGTATAGATATTGAACAGTCAGATGCTCTTGATGTTCTGGGCATGAAGATACAATGTGATGTCCGTTGGTCAAAACACGTATTCGAACTCAAGTGTTTGGTCGTTCTTAAGTGGATCAGGAAGTATTCCACCTCTTCTGGTCTCAATATCTATACTACCTACATCAGGCCGAGGATGGAATATAACTCTCATATATGGGCAGGAGCTCCAAAATCATCCGGGTTCAACGGAGAGCGATGGTGTCGATTGGGGACAGTAGAATATCTAACTCTATTGCTTCTCTTGAACATCGTCGGAATGTGGGTAGCGTTGTATTATTCTATCGTTATTTTAATAGCGTGTGTTCCAGGGATATTCGTCTTCTTATCCCTGACGTTAGGATGTTCACCAGGAATACAAGACTTGCCAGGAATTAACACCCATTTGTTATTAATTGGCCAGTCGACCGAACCATGCATTACCGAAAAAATTAATTTTTCGCCCCAACCACTTGTATGTGGAATCGACTTCCGGCTAATGTCTTTCCCACCGACATTGACGTTCAGAAATTTAGGACGAATATCAATAAATACTACTTCCTCTTTCCCTCCTCGAACCCTTAACTTTACTAATTGCCAACGCAATGTACTGCATATATAGGGGACAAACCCTGCGTGTAAGTTACATGAAAAAAAATCACATCCGCCTATTGTTGGTGAACTCAAACACCTCAAAGATAACAAAATGTTTGTTCATCGCACCATAAAATGATACTGATAGCGTTGCCAAACGCCATGTCGGTAGTAAAAAAAAAAAACAGCAACAGCACATAGTGAGATAGAAGATAGCTCTAGATATCTCTTAGAGCTGAGGTGTTAACGAATTCGTGTGCAAAATTTCAAGGCCTTAGGTTGTCCGGGTACCTTTTGGCAGGCTAGTTAGTCACCTCGGTATTTGTTAGGGCTGCCAAATCTTTGTTTGTCGTCCGATTTCCAAAGTCCGATTGAAAACTACAATATCTCCACTGATTTCGGGAATATTCGACTTCAATTTTTTTTTTTTGAGTTTTGGCCTAGACCTGCTTCGTATTTTGCAAATCGCGAAGGCGTTTGTTGTTCGATTTTCGTTTCTATGCATGATTTGGATTCGTGACAAAATCTACTACGACTTTGCCGCTAAAAGTGTACACATCTGATTATTCATTTAAAAGTTATACAGTTTGGAAGTCAAAAATTGTGAAAAAAGTATTTTTTTTTGCATTTTTTTGGTCAGAAAAAGTAGTTTCATTGATTAGACTTTATTCAAAAAACTTTTTTTTGTGAAGCGGACATATTGTAGAAGCGTTTTAAGTGAAAATTGAAAATTTTTCAACTTAAACGAGTGCTATGCAAATTTGCCCATGACATTCCATTAAGGAACAAGGACTAACTTCTCACATATCAACAAATTCTATCCGATTCAAGTATAGGCTCAATGCTAAGGGGCCCCCTTTTAATAGCCGAGTCTGAACGGCTTTCTGCAGTGCGACACTTTGGAGAGATGTTTTTAATTGGTAGAGTACCTTACAAATGTCGCCAGCATTAGGAGATGATAACCACAGTTACAAAATTTGTTTTCTGTTGTTGTCGCCAAAATTGGAAAAACCCTTCGAGTCCTAAATTCCAAAGACCAGATTCCCCATGCAAAAAATTTTTTGCACCTAACAATATTTGTAGCTTCCACAGAAAATTTAGTAAAAAATTGCCGATTTTGAAACCATCTTTGGCCGAAAGGATTATTTAGGAGATTTTCATAAAAAATGGGGCAGAATTTATTTTTGGTTTTGTAAAGACACTTTTATCTGCAAAATTCATAAAGAATTACTAAGATGTCCCCATTCGTTTTTCTTTGAATTTTTTCAATCTGTATCACAGATTGGCAGTTTTTTCCGGGCACGATCCAGCAAAAGAAAAATCGAAATCGGACTCCCAATTTTACTAAAACACGCCGATTTTGATACCATATTTGCTTGTAATGGGCGTTTTGAGGATTTTTCGTAAAAAATTGGGCAGAAGTGATTTTTAGTTTTTTAATGACACTTTTATCTGCAAAATTCAAAAAGAATTACCAAGATATCTCTATTCGTTTTTTCTTTCTTCTAATTTTTTCAATCTGTGTCAGAAAATTGCAGCAATTCCCGAGCACTCTCCAACAAAGAAAATGGGAATCGGTCCAACCCCAACAAATTTTCGAAATATCGAGGTGACCAATTTTGGGCACCTGCTAAAAGGTGTCTCAGATCTCGCCAACACCTCAGCTCTAACCATTCCAAGTTTCAAAGAAATATCTCTATCTGTTCTCACACGGCATATTTTTTACTACTTTTTTCGATTTTCTGCCAATGTGCAGCATCTGAAATGGTTCGGCGAGCGAAACATCGAATTCAATGAAATCCAAGCCGTTGTGGGGATCAACTGGCTTAGGTAATTGGAATACGATCTTACACCAAAGCAAAACAAATTTTAACTCAAAGGGGAAAGGAGTTGTTGCCCTTGCACGAATGTGGTGAATTTCTGAACATCGTGTTCTCTGATGAGAAATTTTTCCCAATTGAGCAATTTGTAAAATCTCTAGGTTAGGTTGGGATGATGCCAAGACCATAGGCGTCTAGATATCCCTATTGTGGTTTCTCATTTTCCCCCTTTGCCTTCCGATGAATTCTCTTCACAAAGCTAACCGCCCATTAATGAACTTTCTGTTGCCACCCGGTAAAAATGCAAACGCCTTTATCCTGCACAGATTTACGCCTCTCAGCTCTTCTGAGGGAAAAAACCCAGTATCTTGTTTCTATTTTGACATAAAGCAGGGCATTGACAAAGAAAGACAAAACTGTCCTCAGAAGCGCCGACCTTATGGAATCACAGAGAGATGGCATCATACCTAATGTCAATACAAGATGTATGTTTACTCTATACTCTGTTTCCGAAAACCATACTCAGATATGCCTTCTTCATTGACAACAGACTATCTTTATTCGATTCGAGCGTTCTTCCCGAAAAAGCTTTATTTGACTGTTGAATTCCTGCGACTTAACCATGTCTTAATTCCATGAACAATTTTCAATAGTGGTGGGTATACGTCCAGTATTGACACAAGGTCAAGAATTTAACCTGTGCTCGCAAGCATGACCGCCACTTCGTTTCCTAAAATATCCTTATATCCAAGAACCCAGCAAAAGCTAGGCTATAATGCCTCTGAATACAATTTAAACCCTCTCGAAAATGACCCAAAGTTTTGGATCTTATACTCATGGCAACTAAAGTCTTCAATGCCGCTTCACTATTGCTGAAGATACAGATGTTAGATCGATCCATTCCTCCAGATAACACAATCTCTACTGCCCGTGTTATTGCAAAGACTTCTGCCTGGAAAATGCTGCAGTCATTTCGCATTCGCAAAGAGGCGTTGACGAGACGACATAATCGCAATATATTCTTCAGCCGGTTCCATACTCCATCTTACATCCATCTTTAAATATATTAAATTTTGTTAACCTATTTCGACCTTTAGCCATTCCGTCAGAGTCGGTATCCATAAACAGTGGCACAGGAAAGTCTACATACCCCACTGATCATAGTTGAGAAGTTTTTCGGATTATTGCATATGTATACTTTATTGGTTCTTGGGCCTTCATTGCGAAAGGTTATAAACGCAATGACGTCGTTTTTGGACTTTTCTCTTATAATAGGATTTTTTCATTGAAGCTTCCTTCACATTCGACCACATCTTTTATATCTATAAATATTTATATTCCTTAGTGTGGTATCATTTAGTCGATTATGTGTGCCGAAGTATCTCCTTGCACTGGTGTTGATTGTTTCATTTTGCCCGCGCTCCTCCGCACCACCCTCAATCTGCAAAAAATCTCGACTCTTCTTCTTTGGCACCTTCTTAGATAGGCGTGGGCCACCGACTTCTTGCCGCTTGCCCCTTTGTTTTCTCATGCACTGTGTCACATGGTCTTTGTATACATTTTACATTTTTATGTGATCATAATTTAAAGAATTTTCATTGTTTTCTTCTACCAACAACAACAAACAACAAAGGAATTGTTGTTGTGTGTGTTATTGTGAACTAAACAATAATGTTTTATTTTATTGTTATTGTGTGAGTGGGTTTTTGTTGTTGGCTCTTCTTGTCATTTGTAAGGACAAGTGTGTTATTTAACCATGCGAAACAAAACACACGCTACACATGAACACACACATGCACACTCACTCCTTAGCCGCTTGGTATTATTATTCTTTCACCTGTTTTGTTGGTCAAGTGTGTATTATTACATTTACGACTACTTAGGCATTATGAATGCTTGGTTGTTGTACCAACAGTGGCATGCTTTTGTTGTTGTCGTTGTCATTTCCAAAGCATGTGTCTATTTAGGGACATTTTAAACAGTGATTTAACAAAACGAAAATAAAAACCCTCCGAACGAGCGTTTCAACGCAATAAAAAAGTTGACAAAGCTAAGCCAAACACTCACCTTCCCTCATTTCATTGGTACACTCACTATACACATGTGTCCTTATAAACCAACAAACCTTAAGCACTTTATTGTATAACACTTTTTCGTAATAGTAGTGGATTGTCCTCGCAGGATTTTTTGCAAGTACTTGGAATGGTTATTTTTATGTCACACATTAAAAGTGTGTGTATGTGTGTCTGCGGCCGTGTGCATGTGTGCGTTGGGGGGCAATTGCCATATATTGTTGTGTTTGGGAATTTCTTTTGGAAAATGCTCACTTTAAAATAACTAAACGACTTATATGTTGAAGCTAATGAAATATAAAGTTTGATGATGTTGAAATATTTTTCCCAAATGGAAAAAAACGAAGGGTCGAAACAGTAAAGGAAAAATGTACATTTAATACATTGACAGCTTAAAATGAGCTAAACAGAAGATATCAAGAACGGAATTCGAATTCCTATATGGTCAAATATTTAGGAGTGATCCTGGTTAGGAAACTGATCGGGAAATGTCATATTTAGTGGCATACAGCGAAGTCTGAC
The DNA here is from genome assembly GCF_963082655.1 of Stomoxys calcitrans. Taxonomy (NCBI): domain Eukaryota; kingdom Metazoa; phylum Arthropoda; class Insecta; order Diptera; family Muscidae; genus Stomoxys; species Stomoxys calcitrans. Next base: position 119,450,616 of record NC_081556.1, read on the forward strand.
AGATGTTAAGTACTATGTATGCGGCAGGTAGGCTCGAAATGGGACTTAACTCCAATGATAGTCTTTAAGATCTACATATGTATGCTAGGATGTATTAACTCATGGCTCAGTAGTTTGGTGGACGGATGGGAAGTGCAACATAAGGACATTACAACAGGTTCAGGGAACATGCTGTCTTGGCTTAAGGGCGGCGATGGAGACCACGCCTATTTGGGCACTGAATATAAATATTAGTAACACAAAAAAAATTGGTCGAAAATTTAGGATTTATCTTTATACGTAGAACTTTAGCAATGAAAACTATCCAAAGAACCAACATTTTAAAACAAAGATACTTTACTTTACTTTAATTTGCTATGACAGTACATTTGCTCTATTAGCCGAACGTAGAATAGCGCTCCAAGCGCCTCGATCTTCTGCGCTCATTCTAAAATCTCTGACACTATGTTTTGAGGTGTCTCCCACCACTTGATTGTTCCATAGGGCTTTTGGTCTTCCCCGTTTGTGTGTACCATCGTGTTTGCCTTTAAAAGACTTCTTTGCCGGAGCTTCTTCATCCATTCTGACAACATGACCAAGCCAACGCAGCCGTTGTATTTTGATGCGTGTAACTATGTTATCGTCGTCCTCGTGGTCCAAACTGGTCCATATATTCTACGAAGAATCTTTCTCTCAAATACTCCAAGTACTGCCTCATCTGATTTCACAAGTACCCATGCCTCAGAACCATATAACAACACGGGTAGTTCCAGAGTCTTGTATAGTGTAATCTTCGTCTGTCGAAAGATGGCCTTGTTTCTAAACTGCTTACTTAGTCCAAAGTAGCATCTGGTTGCCAGTATTATTCTTCGCTTTATCTCAAAACTGGTGCCATTCGTTTCGGTTTATGCGGTGCCGAGGTAGATAAAATTACTGACTATCTCAAAGTTAAGATTCTCAACTTTCTCCATTTTCTTTATCTGCTCGGTTATACAAGGAGTTTTGGGAGTTGAAACTATCCATTTCGTCTTTTCTCCATTTACTGCCAGACCTATTTTCACTGACTTTCTTTCGATTCTGCAGTTACTACTTTCGGTGACCGACCTATGCTATCTATGTCGTCGGCATAGGCGAGTAGCATGTGTTCTCTTGTGAATAGTGTGCCATATCTGTTCACATCTGCATCTCGTATAATCTTCTCCAGCAGGATATTAAAGAGATCCAATGATAGGCTGTCTCCTTGTCTGAAACCTCGTTTGATATTAAATGGTTCGGAGATATTCTTTCCTATTCTTACTGAGGAAGGCGTATCAGTGTGTGTCATCCTGCAGAGTCTTATTAATTTTGCAGGGATACCAAACTCAGACATGGCTTGAAATACCTTTGAACGTAAAGTCCTTTTCGGGTCTTTTCCAGGATTTGGCGCAGTGTGAATTTCTGGTGCAGGGTGGATTTACCAGGTCTAAAGCCGCATTGATAGGGCCCAATTATTTCATAGACTTTAGGTTTTAATCTTTCACACAGTACGCTCGAGAGTATCTTTTCTTTTCTATCCTCTGTAGTTGGCACATTCCCTCTTGTCTCCTTTCTTGTGTACGGGACATTGTATGCTGAGATTCCAATTATTGGGTATGCGTTCTCTAGCCAGATTGCGCAGATAAGCTGATGCATACGCCTTATCAGCTTAGCGCGTCCGCTCTTAAATAGTTCAGCGGGTAACCCGTCGGCTCCTGCTGCCTTGTTGTTCTTTAGTCGGGTCATTGCTACTTGGACCTTATTCTGACTAGGAGGTAAACATTCTATACCATCATCAGGGATTGGTTTTGTGGTATCTTCTTCGCCGCCAGCGTCGGACACTAGCAGTTGGGTAAAATGTTCTTTCCATATCCTCAGCATGCTATCTGTGTCAGTTACCAGATTTCCTTCTTTGTCTCTGCAGGAAGATGTGCCTGCACCAAAGCCATCGGTTTGATATTGAATTCTTTGGTAGAATTTCCGGAATTCATTCTGACCCCTTTACATCTCCATTCGCTCACACTCACGTCTTTCCATTTCCTTTTTCTTTCTGCGGAATGGACGCTTCTCCCCTTCTCCCGATACCTCTCCTTCATCTGGCGCGTTGCTAGTGATTGCAGGGTTGCTCTGTATGCCGAATTCTTGGCTGCCGTAGCATCTCGACACTCTTGGTCGTACCATGGGTTTCTTGGGGCAGGCTTCCGGTACCCAAGTACGGATTTCGCGGCATTTTTCATGGAGTGGGCAATAGTTTGCTTCCTGTACAGCGGTAATATCTGCCTTCAACTTCTCTAATACATCCGCCAGCGCGTATAACGCACCTTCTCTATAAAAAGTGCGGACATTTCAGATGCAGATCCTCAAATCATGATCCTGTTTTCGTGGGTCGACAACGTTGGAGAGGTCCGTTTTTATTATTCTTTTGTTTCTGCTAGTAGTGCTCATAGTTTTCCGTGGTTGGGTTACTGGCCCAGCGCCCCAAACGCATGGGTTTTGTGGGATTGCACATGTATCCCTCGCTGTGGCGAGTCGCTTGCTCCAAGATCTGACGCTCGCCTCTAGCCGCCCCTAACCTGGGAACATACGCTGATGTTGGCCATTGGTTATTTGAAGGCGTCAATAACTCGCCTTGTCATCTCGAGTATCATTGGCACTTTGTATTTAATAAGAGCCAATGCCACCTGACTCTTCACTGCGACTCTCCTCTCGAAAACCGCCGACTTCCCGCGGCCGCATTTGCAGCTACTCCACATAAAAACGGAGCTTTCCAATAGCCGCAACCTGTGGACGAGGTAGCTTTCAGCTAATCTTCCCGTGGTAACGATGGACACCACACAAGTCGGAGCTCAAAGTTCCAGCCTGTGTGGTGCTCATAGTTATCCCGTGTCGGCCGGGTTAAAACAAAATTGCTATCTTTAAATTGCAGTTCCTTTTTACTAATGGACACGACCTTCGGTTTCAAATTTTGAAATTTTTTTGGTTGATATTTATTTTAATTCACGGATGACTGTCCAATTATTATTTTTTGAAAAAATTCTTTTTCTAAACTTAGCTTCTTGAAGGGCGTCCACCTAGGGCTAAATTTGGTTTGTATGATTTATAGTTTCTGTGTTTATCAAAGATTCTTTGTCTTTCTTCGATGGGCTGGCGAAGGGAAAAGATTGTGGTAAGGTACCTTTTAGATTTTCGGGTGATTTCTCGTCGATATTCTTTATCCATCGACTTAAATGTCTATTTCCATTATGTTTTCTCTCGTCCAGTTTTCGTTTTTCAAATTTTTTTCAACTCAAAATTATGTTCTTTTTACTTTAAGTATGTATATTAACTTTAAATCTCAGAGACCCCTTCTCCCAACTTGTTACTTTAAAATGACATTGGTATCTTGCTTAAATCTCAATACTTTCATCATTTGCCTAAAGTCTAACGATAGAAGGCAACTAGTCACCTGGTGATTGATTACTTTCAATCAGCCTCTTAAATTTGTCTGTGTGTAGTTTGTGTGTTAGTCTTTTTAGCCCCCTCACTCATTGCCCCCTAAATGATGGGTAACACTTAATGTTTACAAGCTAAAAGTCATGTCCAAAGTCTGCTCAAACCATAACCTATCTCAAAGCAATGTAAGCGCTCAAATGCCCTTTTCATAGCTGCTATAAGGATGTGCCACAGGGATAAAACTTTAACCGAACTTTTTTTGTTTGTTTGTTGCTAGAGTCTCCAAAAGGTGAAGGTAATCAAACATAACAAGTGTTTGGGTTGACCGGCTGGTTCAGATATATTACTGCCTTATCGCCTTGGCTGACTGGGCTGCTCGACAAAACATACAACAACAGCCCCAACTTCATTCTCATCATCATCATCATCGTGGAGTGTTGTCAAATGTTGTTTTGCCTTAATAGATTCTCATGTTTAGGCTTTGCTTTTGAAAGGGCAGAGAAGGAGATGTTGGCATGGCCTGGTTTTATGTCTCATACCTCAAGGCTGAATTTATTTCCAGGTGCTGTGCCGGGTGCCAGGTAGAGGGGGGTGGCATTGGGCAACAGACAACAATAACAATTCCAAGCAATTAAATCACTTTGATGGTAATTTGGATTAATATCGTAATGTCCATTTTGGACATACGAACAATTAGTTTTACCAATCCGTACGTTTTAGGGACATTGCGTTGGCTACCATGTCTGTCTGAATGGTTGTTTGTCGGCTGTATAACTGCTTGTTGTTTATTTTGTGCTTTGGCTTGACCCGTTTGGCATTGGCTGAACTCAACCAAACGATTTGTTAAGCCATTTGAGGTTGACTATATGCTCCGCTACATTGATTTCGAGTCTATACTGTTGACCATTGCTGGGGTAGCTGGAGCTGTACACATGTCTTTGAATCAATTTTTTGTTTTGTTTGTGCGTAAACATATGCATCACATTTGTTTACATATGGGCCATTGCAAGAGTTTTAATGTAGAATACTGTTTTGTTAAAAAGTTTCGTTTTATGCTGATTAATTTTCCATGAAAATTGAAATTTTTCAAAATTTGACCATATTCGAAAATTTTGTGGAGCACCCCATAAAAAAACTTGAAATTTGTGCTTATTTTTTTATATTTCATCGGTATGTTCTATGCATGAGGTCAGTGTTGCCATAAGCCAGAAGGCTTTTACCACAGTTCAAATTTTGCGGATACAATTTTTATAAAATAATCTGATTCAATAAATTCTGAACAGGATGAACTTATTTAATTTAATTTTATTTTTCTTATTCTTTGTTATGTAATGTTATGTTATTTAATTTATTATACTATTTTTATTTAATTTATTTTTATTTATTTTTATTTTATTAAGAAAATAAATTTTATTTAATTTTTTTTTTTTTGAATTTTATTTTATTTTATTTTATTTAATTTTAATTGCTATTTTATTTTATTTTATTTTATTTTATTTTATTTTATTTTATTTTAATTTAATTTATTTTATTTTATTTTATTTTATTTTATTTTATTTTATTTTATTTTATTTTATTTTATTTTATTTTATTTGATTTCATTTAATTTTATTTTATTTTATTTTATTTTATTTTATTTTATTTTATTTTATTTTATTTTATTTTATTTTATTTTATTTTTTTTTTTTTTATTTTATTTTATTTTAATTTATTTTATTTTATTTTATTTTATTTTATTTTATTTTATTTTATTTTATTTTATTTTATTTTATTTTATTTTATTTTATTTTATTTTATTTTATTTTATTTTATTTTATTTTATTTAATTTTATTTTATATAACTTTACTTTTATTGATTTTATTTTTTTTATTCTAATTCTCTTAAAATACCAAAAAACGGCAACCCTATGAATGCTCCATTGTTATAAAGCATCACACACAGCCGAGACTCCTTCATATTTAATCGTGCGTTCAACATGCATACACACACACAGACACACAAATTCGTACAGCCATTCATACTCTTTGGCAATTCATATGGCCACGATTAGAGGTAAATCTGAAATAGATTTATTAGCCAATTGCATTGTATACGACCTGTGATAATAGTCTCTCATTTTAAATATCCGTCGCAAACCCATAGGGGGAAAGCTGGTGCGGTAATTGTGTGTGACAATACATGCGTGAGTGTAAATGTGTGTGTGTGTGTATGTTCGTGTTTGGAGAATGTAAATATTTGCAAAATATATTGGCCTTTGGCCTCCTAAAAATTGCTTGCTCATTGACTGTAGCTCTCATTGTAACAATTGAAAGTGGGTGCCCCACCTATCCCTACCATATTCACTCTCTCTCTCTCTTTCTCTCTAGCTTTGGTAATTGTGTAGCATTTTTTCAATGCGTGGGTGTGAGAGAGATGTAGAGCGTTTTAAGCTAAATTTAACACAACACGATTTGTTGATACTACTATTTATTTTATCGAAAGCTTATCGATGCTTATACAGAGGACAGTGGTGTGGGGACAGTGGGACAAGAAACTAAATGTAGTTTTTATAAATATTTAAAAAAAGCAAAAGCAATTTCGCGTCAGGATATTCGTTAGTATTGTTCATTTAGTTTGGGACCTATCATCAAGAGGCTCGCAAAGAAGCGGCATGTGCCGCCTAACACTTAGTACATAGTTCTACATACAGGCAAGCAATTCAGCAGCCACAAACAGGAGAGGATATTTTTCTTCCCGGGACGGTCATGGAATAGTCATTCCATGTCATATTGCTACCTCGTAAGTTGGGCAAGCAATAAATAAACCACCATACATGACACGAGCATCATGACGACTATGATCGCAATCACTTCTCGGACTACACTCTGCTACTCCGGGCATTCTCTCTACCACCCGATTCACGAGGATCGAGAAAACCATTCTCAATTAAACAATCACTCCTAAATATGTTACAAGTGCTAGGTTTCTGATACTAGCTCCACCAGATCGAAAATATGCCTTTGAGCAACATTGTCACGGTTTTGTCCCTCACGATCACTCCGTCTGCCTCAGTGCAGCGGATTCATAATGAGGTTTCATATACTCAATATCCCTCTAAGCTCCTCACACTAGCTCCTTTATCATAGAAATAACTAAGCCAGAGAGAAAGTTTTTGACAACCTATTTCGCTTAGTCTCGTGAGTACTTAACGCCATGAAATCGGCAAATATGCCTAGGACATATTTGGCTCTCGACCAACACACGCAGTTATGTACTTGGGTCCTGGCATATCCGCAGTGCTCTTCTCCTCGTGGAAGCCGAACTGGTACGGCGATGTTCCCCTTGGCGTAGTCCTTCCGAAATCTTGTAACCATTGTCCTCTTCAGAACTTTTTTTGAGCACGCGTAGGAGGCTAATACCCTGGTACGATCTTGGATTGCTCTTTAATAGATCAGAAGATTGCAGAAGGACTACGAAATAGCCATATTTCCACTTACGAGGGAAATAACCTTTTTGATACACCGATTGAGAATCGACTCGACATAATCTGTTACAGGGCTTTTACACGTCTTTCCGATCATAGTATACATGGCAGGTGAACTACCACTAACCAGTCGGCAGTCACTGTCCACTATCTTAAACTTGGAGAAGACTCAATCATCTTCGCACTGTGAACCTGACACCTAAGGGGCCGCCAGACTCCAATACCCCGTCATATATTGGACGGTCATGACAATATGGGACTCAAATTAAAGGTATTCGGGAATTTGATATTACAAATTGGTTCTAAGTACCTAGGAAAGCAACTCCGACCTCAAAACTCCCTCAAATGGACATTAAGGACTATCTTGACAATATGGGACCCAAATGATAGGTATTCGGGAGAAAATTACGAATTGGAAAGAAAAATAGTTTACATAATTTTTTGATATCGGAAGGGGGGCGGATACTTCCCCTTACCACAAACGATCATCCAACTATAAAAGTGGGCTGTAAGGGGCCGCACCGACCCAAAACCCTCTCATATATTGAATGATCATGGCATTATGGCACTCAAATGAAAGGTATTCGGGATAAAAGTACGAATTTGGTAATAAAAAATGGGTCCATGTAGGAGGCCGCCCTGACCCCAAAACCCCAAATAAGCATATAGGACGAACATGACAATGTGGGACTCAAATTAAAGGTATTCGGGAGTAGGTTACGAAGTAGCAATAGGCTTCACAATTTGTTGATATCGAAGGGGGGCGGACCCTTCCCCTTACCTGAAAAGCCCAACTCAAAAATAAAAGTGGACCAATCGGGACATTATGGGACTCAAATTAAAGGTATACAAGAGTAGAGGTATACAAGATTAGGAATATGGTATTTAAACTGAGTTTTTAGTGATCGGGGACCGCCCCACGCTGCAAAAGCCATCCCCAAAAAAAGCAAAAAATCGGTGATGCGCCTTGTAAATTGCAGTTTTCCCGGTATTTAAGAGTATAGTACGAACTCTATCTATATCTATTTTCAGGGCAAACTGCTGGTGGCCGCCCCAGCCCCAAAACACCCTCCAAATGGTTCATATCTTACCGACCATGGCAATATGGGGCTCAATTTTAAGAGATTTGGGAGTAGAGCACGAATTTGATATCCATATTGGATATCAAATATCCTAAAAAGCAATTCCCATTACTCTAATTTTCAAAAATACCAGATCTCGGAGATTGGTAATGTGATTCGTTCGAAATTTTTTCGCACTCTCACAGTCACCAGAAACATTTCTATTGTTGGGGTTGGGTGCCGCGAGGGCCGCCCAAAACCGACCAAATATATAGACCAATCACGACAATATAGAGCCATGAGTTTGTGGAGCCACCCCACCCCATAATACCTCCCTATTATATAAAAGTATTTGCGGTGGAATTTGATTGATTTGCGGGAAATTGATATTCATTTTCGGAACAAGACCCTGGGATCCACCCCATCCTCAAACACAACTTATTTACCCATCATGCCATTATGGGGCTCATATAAAATGTTATAGACAGTAGAGCACGAATCTGATATTTACTTTACCGTAGCGCAGAGGTTAGCATGTCCGCCAATGACTCTGAACGCCCGGGTTCGAATCCTGGCGAGACTATCAGAACAACTTTTCAGCGGTATTTTTCCCCTCCTAATGATGGCAACATTTGTGAGGTACTATGCCATGTAAAACTTCTCTCCAAAGAGGTGTCGCACTGCGGCACGCCGTTCGGACTCGGCTATAAAAAGGAGGCCCCCTATCATTGAGCTTAAAACTTAAATCGGACTGCACACATTGATATGTGAGAAGTTTGACCCTGTTCCTTAGTGGAATGTTCATGGGCAAACTTTGCAATTTCCAATGGCCAAGAGATCACCCTCTAAACCGGAAATATTTAAGGATCTCGACGTTAATAAATCTCCGGGCTCGGACGGTATATCAACACTTGCCCTTTGTAAGTGTTCCTCGACGCTTGCTCGTCCACTACGCAACCTTTTCAACCTTGCTAACCGTGCAGGAGTTTTCCCGGCGCGTGCAGGAGTTTTCCCATCCCCAAAAAGTTGGGGCGAACAGCACTGAGAATTACCGGCCAATTGCGATATGCTCCGCCCTTTCCAAGGTTATGGAGAGTATGGTTAACCATCATCTTGTCAGATACTTAGAGTCCAATGGCTTTGAGTCCAATTAGCGACAGACAGTATGGGTTCCGCAGAAATCGCTCTATGGGAGACCTAATGGCATTTTTGTCGGAACGTTGGATTCGCTCTATCCACCAGTTTGGTGAGAGTAAGTTCGTGGCTCTGGATATCTCCAAGGCATTTGATAGGGTCTGGTACGTTGCACTTTTATCAAAGCTTGTCGCTTGTGGTGTCGTAATGGCTTCGTTCGATTTACATCGAGCTTTCTCAGAGATCGCACTATACGAGTTGTTGTAGATGGGTTCTCATCAGATGAGTATACATTGACCGCAGGTGTGCCACAAGGCTCTGTCCTTTCCCCTTTCCCTTCCCTTTTTCTTGATCTTGATCTTCTCAATATCTATACTACCCACATTAGGCCGAGGATGCAGTATAACTCTTATAAATGGGCAGGAGCTTCAAAATCATCCCTGGAGCTACTTGACCGGGTTCAACGGAGAGCGATGGTGTTGATTGGGGACAGTAGGGTATCCAACTCCATTGCTTCTCTTGAACATCGTCGGAATGTGGGTAGCGTTGTATTGCTCCATCGTTATTTTTATGGCGCGTGTTTCAGGGATATTCGTTTTCTTATCCTTGATGTTAGGATGTGCACCAGGAATACAAGACTTGCGAGGAACTCACACCCGTGTGTAATTGATTGGCCAGTCGACCGAACCATGCATTACCGAGAAAATTTATTTTTCGCCCGAACCATTCGACTTCCGGCTAATCTCTTTCCCACCGACATTGACGTTTAGAAATTTAAGACTTATATCAATAAACACTACTCCCCCTTTCCCCCCTCCAACCCTTAACTTTCCTAATTGCCAACGCAATGCACTGCATATATAGCGGACATCCTTGCGTGTTGGTTACGTGAAAAAATAATAAGAAATACAGGAATATCGGCTTAAAAGTAAGGCATTTGGGAGTACAGTAAAAATTTGCCCAGGAACCGAGAAGGGGCAAACTTCTCACGCATCAATGAATGCTTTCCGATTCAAGTTGCGTTTATCAATGATAAGGGACCTTTTTTATAGCCGAGTCCGACCGATATGCCGCAATGTGACACCTCTTTGGGGAGAATTTTTTACATGACCATGCATGGCATGGTATTTCGCAAATGTCTCCAGCCTTAAGAAGGGGTAACCACCGCTTCAAATTTTGTCCGATGTTTTCGCCAGGACTCGAACGTAGGCGTTCAGCGTCATCGGCGGACATAGGCTACAGTGGCACGAATTCGATATCCACATTCAGGGCGAAGTGTCCCCACCCTAAAAAGATATTAGAGAGTTAAAGAAGGTGCAGCGGAGCAGGCCTGGTTCGGCTAGTTTTTTAAAAAAAACAAAAGTTCGTAATGTTATTTAAACTTCAAAGTTTGACAAATTTTGCCTTTTGCCCAAAAAGTAATTGCGGATTTTTTAAAAGAAAGTAAATGCATTTTTAATAAAACTTAGAATGAACTTTAATCAAATATACTTTGTTTACACTTTTTTTCTAAAGCAAGCTAAAAGTAACAGCTGATAACTGACAGAAGAATGAATGCAATTACAGAGTCACAAGCTGTGAAAAAATTTGTCAACGCCGACGCCGAAAAAGTAATTGCGGATTTTTCATACCGCAATTACTTTTTGGACAACCCAATATAAATGGATAATATTTTTTCAAAATTTCAATCATGTGTGGATTTTATATTCCGTTTTACATTTGTCCCCCCACATACCACTGTTTGTGGTCACGGCTATTCAATGGAGGCCGTTCCAGTGGTTACTGTTCCCTACCTTGACTTTTCATATCAGCTCCTGATAATTGGTCATTGGTGCTGCTCCAGCGGCAAGATATCCCAGTCCTCTACACAAAGGCAAGAGCCAAACTTTTTCGGGGCATAAGGAAGGGGAAGTAAACAAATTCATTGTAGCTCAACATGTCATTGCTGGTTGTGGTTGGCTGTATGTGGGAAAAATGTACCGACCCATACACCCAAACATGTATGGGTCGTAAAATGTACCGACCCATACATGTCTATATTAATTTGTTAGATAAATATTAGTTTTAGTTTTAGATTAATGTGTTTTTCCATTTCGCATTTATTATCGAAACTGTAATGGATTTTTAAATTACTCCAAATATTAATGGAGAGATTTGCACAGGTAACGCACAAAGTATGTTTGGTTTGACTTGTTGTGTGTGTGTGTTTGGGGCATGTGATATTATTATCATTATTATATGTTGTCTTTGTGCATGTGTGTATAAAGGGAAGCCTTAAACCACTTTCTGCCTTTTGGTTCTCCTTGCCAGTCTCTCTGTCTCACTGTCTGTCTGCTGGCTGTAGACTAAAGAATGTAAATTTAATACATCCCCATTTAAATTAATTGGAAATTACTTGAAATAAATGTAAATGCCGGTGCCATAGGCCCCAAAGGAGTTCATTGCAAGGGCATCCCTAGAGAGGGAGAGGGATATGTGCCAGGCAAATCATAGCCTTTTAACTTGGCTTCACAAAAAAAAAAAAAAACACAAAAATGATAAATACCAACATTAAGCAAAATTATACCTTTTATAGCATACACCACCACTGTGGTACAGGGTATTCTAGATTTGTGCATTTGTTTGCAACTCTAAGAAGAAGAGGAGCTAGACCCATTGATAAGTATACCGATCGACTCAGAATCACTTTCTGATTCGATTTAGCCATGTCCGTCTGTCTGTCTGTGAGCACATGTCACTTTTTTGACCCAAGGATAAACGCTATTGATTGAAAAAAATCGGTTCAGATTTAGATATAGCTCCAATATATATCTTTCATCCGATATGGCTTTTTAAGGCTGTAGAAGCCACAATTTTCGTCCGATCTTTACAAAATTTGGCATTGAGTATTTTATTTAAGGTGTACATATGTGTGCAAAATTTCATATAAATCGGTTCAGATTTAGATGAAGCTCCCATATATATCTTTCATCCGATGTGGACTTTTAAAGCTGTAGAAGCCACAGTTTTAGTCCGATCTTTAAAATATTTTGCACGAGGTGTTTTATTTGACGTCCTAATATGTGTGGAAAATTTCATGAAAATCGGTCCAGATTTAGGTATAGCTCCCATATATATCTTTCATTCGATATGGCCGTTTAAGGTTGTAGAAGTCACAATTTTTTATCGATCTTTACAAAATTTTGCATGGGGTGTTCTATTTGACGTCTCCATATGTGTGCTAAATTTGATAAAAATCGGCCCAGATTTAGATATAGCTCCCATATATATGTATCGCCCGATTTGCACTTAAATGGCCGTAGTAGCTAAAATTTTCAACCGATCTGCACAAAATTTGGAACAGACTGTTTTGTTACGGATCTTAAGATATCTGGAAAATTTCATCAAAATCGGTTCAGATTTCGATATAGCTCCCATATATATCTTTCATCCGATTTGGCCTTTTAAGGCTGTAGAAGCCACAATTTTGGTCCGATCTGATATCCAAATTAAAGTCTGACTAGATTTCGAGATAAGTTCTACATATAAAAAGTACTACATGCACTAGGTGGTGTAGGTTATTATATAGTCGGCACCGCCCGGCTTTTGCCTTTCCTTACTGGTTTATATTTGCATGTGAATTTTTGGCTTTCGTTTTTTTTGTTGGTCTTTCACATAAAAAATAGCCAAAAATATAATTTCTGTTAAATAAAAAAAAAACAGACTTGAGGAAGAAAAAATCATATTCATGCTGCCAGACGGACATCACAAAAGTTGAATGTGTGTGACTTTTGACATCATAAATGTTATACATTCGTATGTTGTGTGTGTGTGTGTGTGTTGCAAAACTTCACAGAGTAACTTCAGCCTTCAGCCTTGTTTTTTTTTCTTCTCTTGTTTGCTTTTATCCTTCTTAGTGTAAACGTACTATGAAAATCCCTTTCTTTTGTGGTATAGCCAAAAATATTCTCAAGCATAAATGTTGCTGTTCGTCCTCTTTTTTTTCTCTATGAGTGGCTTGACTTTTCAAGGGATTTACCCTGACCCTAAATCAAGATTATAATTTAAATAAAAACCTTCCACATGTTCGCTTGTGTGTATGTGTGTGTGTCTTCATGCTAAACTCTTGGACAGTTGAAGGGAATAAAAATAAATATAATAATGGCTTAAGGCAAATCTTCCTTTCTGTCTTTTTTTTTTTGTTAAATGCTGTTGCATGTTTGGCCCCACTAAATGTGTTGTGAAAAATTAAAAACAGCAAAAAGCCAGAGCAGAAATATTTTTTCTCCATTCACATGCCCAGTTGTTAAATGTTTGCAAACCTAATTCACATACATTTTATGGTAAATGAGTCCACAACAACAACAATGGTAATCATTCAAAATTAACGGAAGTGCAAAATGATAAAAAAAGTGGTAGTCATAAATTTTTTTTCTGTCAGCCAACACGCAGGGGATGTCCCCTATGAAGGCAGTGCATTGCGTTGGCGAGAGGAAATTGGGAATTGGAGGGGGAAAAAAGGACGTAGTGCTTATTGACATTTGTCTTAAATCTTTGGATGTCAAAGTGGGTGGGAAAAATATAAGCCGGAAGTCGATTCCACATACGAACGGTTCGGGCGAAAAAAGAATTCTCTCTATAATGCATTGTGCGGTCCGCTGGCCAATCAATTACAAACGGGTGTGAGTTCCTGGAATGTCTATTATCCCTGACATACATCCTTACATAAGGAATAAGAAGACGAATATCAGATGAACAAACACCATGAAAGTACCGTTTGAACAGCGCCAAACAACCCACATTGCGACGATGTTAAGGGGGGGGGGGGGGGGGGGGGGCGGCGGCGGCAAAAGAATTGGATTCCCCACTGTCCCCAATCAAAGCCATCGCTCTCCTCTGTACACGGTCCAGTAGCTCCAGGTATGATTTTGAAGCTCCAGCCCATACATGTGACTTGTATTCTATTTACGGCCTTATGAAAGTGGAGTAGATGTTAAGAAGGAAGCCTAAACACTTGAATCCTTCTTTCGACTCTTCAAATATATGTTTAGTCCAAGGGACATCACTTTGTAATTTCATGCCCAGAACATCAAGAGCTACTGATTGCTCAACATCTACACCGTTGATCGACAAAGATGCTCGTAATGGGTCAGCGAATCGTTTGTGTGACAACAAGCAGCACTATGTCTTCAGTGCATTAAAATCTGCTCGATTCATTCGACCCCACTCAGAAATGGTCAGCAAATCCTGGCAGAGTGTATCGTCCATAACCAGCCTCTTGTCCTCAATCTCTCGAAGACTTGGCTTATGGTCGAATGAGTACGAATGACAGAGATTACTATCATCCGCAAATGAGTAGATCGAATTCGATGTCTGACCCAACAGATCGTTGATATAAATTAGAAACAGAGAAGGAGAAAGAACAGAGCCCTGGAGTACACCTAAGGTGAGTTTATGCTCATTAGATGAGAATCCATCTATAACGACTCGAATAGTGAAACCGACACCAAATGCGACCAGCTTTGATTGTTGAGCACCGTGCCAGACTCTATCAAATGCCTTGAAGATATCCAGAGCCACAACCTTACTCTCACCAAACTGGTGGATTGAGCGACTCCAACGTTCCGACAAAAGTGCCATGAGGTCGTCCGTAGAGCGAATTCTGCGGAAGCCATACTGTTGGTCGCTATGAAGGCCATTAGACTTTAAATACCTCACAAGAAGGGGATTAACCATGCTCTCCATGACCTTGGAGAGAGCGGAGCATATCGCAATTGGCCGATAATTCGCAGGGTTGTTTGCCTCACTCCTCTTGGGTATTGGCTGAACGTTCGCAACCTTCCAAAGCGCCAGGAAGACTCCCGCACGGTAGGCAAGGTTGAAAAGGTTGCGTAATGGACCAGCGAGCGTCTAAGAACACTTGCGTAAGACAAGTTTGCCATCTGGGCCCGGGGATTTATTTTCGTTTAGATTTTCAAGAACCCTTTTAACTCCACGAGTTCGAAAAAATATTTGGAGCATGAGGCCAGATACATATTCGATTGAGGGGAGTGGTTGATTGCTATCCGGCAGGGAAAAATTCCCTGCAAATATATCAGCCAACAGGTTAGCCTTAACAACCGAGTCAGTGAACGTTTGATCTTCTTCCTAAACAAGAGAGACCAAAAGCTCTCACTTCCTCGTTTAGAAGCAAGAACCTTAGTACGCAGACGCTGTTCGTGCAGAAATTTTTCGCGCCTAAGCACATTAGCACACGATTAAATTTTGGAGAGGGTATGGAGTGAAAAGGAGTTAAACTAACCATGACAAACGTAGGTTTTTCAATCAAATATTTAAGACGTTTTTGATTAAAATTAATTCTGAAGGATTTCCACAAAATTTTTCATAAAATTAAAATTTTGATGCCAAATTTGACCAAATTACCTTAGGTTAGGTTGAAGAGAGGGTGTAGATATTTATCCGCCCAAGCCACTATGGACATGCACCTAAGCCAGTGATCGGCTTGTTGTGCGCTCTACAAACTGTAAAGTAACCTCTAATAAGAAAATTTAAAATTAGGAATTCCGTGCTACTTACAAAATCCTTAATTGTGTTCAATACACTCCCCACAGTTTGTTCATACCTGATATTGTGTCTCCACCTAAGTGCCGGTATCTGTTGGATGCGTAAGCCGGGCAATGACAAAAGAAATGCTCCAACGTCTCATCATCTTCCCGCATGCCCTACACATGCTATCACTTGTCGCACCGATTTTACAAAAGTGAGCTCGTAGTCCTATGTGTCCCGTTATGTTACCAATAGCTATACTGACCTCCTTCTTGCTTCCTTTTAGTAATAGCCTCGCCTTCTCAAGATCTGGATCCCCCCATAGGATTTTCGCCGTCTTACCGACCGTTTCGCTGTTTCACAATGTTGCATGCGCATACGTCGCTCACTCCCTTAACTCGAACTGCGTCGACCCGAAAGTCTTCGGGTTAACCAAGTTTATTGATGACAGTCCTCTGGTCTTCACCGCCAAATCGTCTCCCCTTTCATTTCGCCTTACTACGTTATGGCCCGGCACCCAAACGATGCGGATTTTCCTATCCTCAGAGAAGGCGTTAATCTCCATCTTACACTGCAAGACTGTTCGTGACCTTACCGTCCTGGTTGTTATTGCCCTCATGGCAATTTTACTTTAGCACCACATCACTTCACGCATTCCGTGATCGCCCGGATCTTCGCCTTCAGGACCGTATTATGGTCAGGCAGTCTAAAACAGATCTCAGTCCCTGGATTCTCAATGTAAACCCCCAGGCCCACTCTGTCCTCTAGCTTTGATCCATCCGTGTAACATGATCTTCCAGATGGCAATACTAGGCTTCTGTCAATGGAAGACTGTGCCGCTGGCAGCAGTGCCTCGCACTCGACTTCAAGATTAATCTCAGGTATCCGATCGGAAACCTCTTCCCTACCTTGCAGGTTTCCTATGGTCGTCTCGATTATACCGCGATTGTATGAGCTGCTCCCATCCTCAATTCATTCTCCCATTCTCCCAAGTCTCATAGCCGCAGTGGCTGTTTTGCCCTTAATCTGTATGTCTTGGGTAAGATATCTAGAATAGTCTCCAGTGCCCTAGTGGAAGTGGTCCTCATCGCCCCGCTTATGCCAAGGCAACATGTTGGCATAGTTGTATTATCCTTATGTGGCACTTTTTCTCTATAGCCGTCCACCAAACTACTGAGGCGTAAGTAAGTATTGGTCTAATCACACTCCTGAAGAGCCAGTGGACTATCCTAGGATTCAGGCCCCATTTCGAGCCTAGGGCCCATCTACATAGTGCCCAACATCTGTGAGCCTCTCAGTACGCTCCGGAATGTGACATTTCCAATTAAGTTTCCTATCCAAGATTACTCCTAAGTATTTGACCTTGTCAGATATCGAAATCGTTTTGTTGCGGAAACACGGTGCGTGAAATTGGCACACCTTCATCTTCCTCGTGAACAGGCAGATTTCAGTCTTCTCTGGCTTAACCTTGAGACCCCTGGGTCTAGCCCAGTCGTATGGCAACTGCTAGATCCTTTTGGCTCTTCTGCATAGCTGGTTCAGATCCTTACCCCTTAGAAGTATTATAACATCTTCTGCATAGCAGGCGGGTTCAAATTCCTCCTCAGTCAGCATTCATTATAGGTCATGTATGGTGGTCACCCATTGGCGATAAAATGCGCCCTGTGGCGTGCCCTGTGCCACTTTCTCCCTTATATTTAAGTCATAGGACACACAATTTATCCACCTATTCCTTAGCATATGGTTTATCCAGTCTCTAAGGACCGGGTCCACCCTGTACTGGTCTAAAGATTGGATCAGTGTGTCGTTCCGCACAGGTCTCGATGTCAATGCATACCGCCAGTGTGTACATTTTGGCATCGAAGGATTCTTCTATTTTATGCACAACCTTGTGCAGGGCAGTCCCCACCCACCTTTCCTTTACATAGGCATGCTGTTTGCATTTGAGAAGTTCGCAGGATGTCCTACTCTTTATCAGGGTGTTCACAATACGTTCCTTGGTTTTGAGTAGAAAGGGTGCAAGGCTTATAGGTCTGTAGGCCTTTGGTGTCGCCTAACTTGCCTTGCTGGGCTTGGGTGTAAACACCACCCTTGCCTCCTGCCAGGTTTTCGGGGTAAATGCTAGTCCTAGGCACGCTGTGAAAATATTGGCCTAGTGGGGTGCTAGATAGTCGTCATCCTTCTGTACTAACGCCGGAAATATTCCATCAGGTATGGGTGACTTAAATGGTTTGAAGCTCTTCAGATTCCTTCACCATAAATTCTGCCATGATAAGCCGTCCATCAACATTATTACTCCAAGATTCCGGTGTCTCCGTGAGTTCCGTCGTATTCTGTGGAAAATGCGTTTTCATCAAATCCTCAACAAGATTCCGGTATCTCTGTGAATCCCGTCGTATCTTGTGGAAAGTGGGCATTTCATCAAAAGTCTCAACATGTCCTCCCTTCTCTGCTCTCACTCCCATGTCGTCCACTTACATTTCAGTTTGGACATGGGTTTTTGAGAGAAACTTTTTCATTTTGGCGGCGTCATTAAGGCTATCGAGCTGTTCGCAGAGAAGGTTCAAGGGGGCATGTCGGTCCATGTTTTGATATAGCTGTCATATAAACCGATTTTGGGTCTTGACTTCTTGAGCCTCTAGAGGGCGCAATTCTTATCCGATTTAAATGAATTTTGGTACGACGTGTTTTGTTATAATATTCAACAACTGTGCCAAGTATGGTTCAAATCGGTCCATAACCTGCTATAGCTGTCATATAAACCGATCTTGGGTCTTGAATTCTAGAGCCTCTAGAGTGCGCAATTCTTATCCGATTGGATTGAAATTTTGCACGACGTGTTTTGTCATGATATCCAACAACTGTGCCAAGAATGGTTCAAATCGGTCTATAACCTGAAATAGCTGTCATATAAACCGATCTTGGGTCTTGACTTCTTGAGCCTCTAGAGGGCGCAATTCTTATCCGATTTGAATGAATTTTGCACCACGTGTTTTGTTATGATATCCAACAACTGTGCCAAGTATGGTTCAAATCGGTTCATAACCTGATATAGCTGTCATATAAACCGATCTGGGATCTTGACTTCTTGAGCCTGTAGAGGTCGCAATTATTATCCGATTTGCCTGAAATTTTGTACGACGGATTCTCTCATGACCATCAACATACGTGTTAATTATGGTCTGAATCGGTCTATAGCCCGATACAGCTCCCATATAAATCGATCTCTCTATTTTACTTCTTGAGCCCCCAAAGGGCGCAATTCTTATTCGAATTGGCTGACATTTTACACAGGTCTCCAACATATATTTTAATTGTGGTCCAAACCGGACCATATCTTGATATCGCTCTAATAGCAGAGCAAATCTTTTCTTATATCCTGTTTTGCCTAAGAAGAGATGCCGGGAAAAGAACTCGACAAATGCGATTCATGGTGGAGGGTATGTAAGATTCGGCCCGGCCGAACTTAGCACGCTTTTACTTGTTTTGGGTTGATTTCCTTTGCTGAAGAGGACAACTATCTTCGAAAGTTCCCACCAGTGCCGTCGTAATCCAGTTGACATTGTCTTTAATGTCTTCTATGCTTGGACAAAAATGGTTAATTGTCACCGGATTTTGTAGAAATGTGGTAAATATTGGGTTGCCAAAAAAGTAATTGCGGATTTTTTAAAAGAAAGAAAATGTATTTTTAATAAAACTTAGAATGAACTTTAATCAAATATACTTTTTTTACACTTTTTTTCTAAAGCAAGCTAAAAGTAACAGCTGATAACTGACAGAAGAAAGAATGCAATTACAGAGTCAAAAGCTGTGAAAAAATTTGTCAACGCCGACTATATGAAAAATCCGCAATTACTTTTTGGGCAACCCAATTTATTTACCTGAGGTGGTGGGTATCAAAATTTCGTTTCGGCGGAACTCAATACCTTTTTATTACTGCTTAGTCAATCTAGTTTTTTTACTATAAGATTCAGATTTTTTTTTTAAGTTTGGAATTTGTCGATTCTTGTTCCACATGTCTAATTAAAGTGTTATTAATTTATTCGATTTTTCCTTCTCTTCAAGCATTTTTTGTCATTTTGGTGTAGTTTTGTTGTTTTTTTTAAGTCCTCAACAACAAAATGCCATGTTTATAAGAGAACGGTTCTAGCTTTCTGTCTCTATGCATTCGTATATATTCATCACATAAATTAAGGCCCTCTTCTTCTCTGCAACCCTCAATAGCCCCATATGAGTTTTCAGTTTCAGTCGTCAGGTCAGGCAAATGATGGCATGTTTTGGTGATACGAGACGTCTCGTCATCACAATCATCGTCATCATCATCACCATCACCACCAGTGTGGAATGTTCTTCGTTCTCGTACGTCATTTAATGGAATTTAGTTTCAGAATTTCCTTTGTGAAGCAGCCGGTGTAGAGGGCCTACATTTTGGTTTCCTTTTGCAAAAATACATTAAAATAAATTTCATTTTATTTTTGCTCATATTTGCAAAATAAATGAATGAATGAATGGAAATGATGAAAAAGCAAAAAAAAAAAACAAAACCCGAAGAGAGAGAGAAAAAATATTCACATATTTTTTTATTTACTTATTTTTTTTTTTTTTTTGTAAAGGAAACCGCTAGAATTTCATGCTAGGCAAACGAGAAAACTTGAAATAGAAAACAAAAATAATAATAATTGCATTTCCTTGAGACAATCATTAAGTTTTATATGTACAATAAAACAAAAACGGAGACCAAAGTTCCCCCCCCCCCCACTCCCTTGCAACCATCTTTGTACATTTCATAGGACACACAATGGGGCAGCAACAATTGTTCAAAGCCAAAGAGTTTTGCTTTTCCAAATGTGGCTGTTGTTATTGTTCAGGGCATTTCATTCATATAGGAGTACAACATCAGCACCATTCGCAATGGCATGGAGAGTCATCGTCTTTGCACACCTTTTAGAAAAGGATAATAACTATGGTTATTGTTGTAGCTGTTGAACTCAGTTCCCCTTTCCTGTCGCCTCTACTCCGGCATACCTTGTATGACAGTTGTGTCAGTCCTTTACATCAAAATCCTGTTTTGTTTATTTGCCTGGGCATATATGCAAATTTCTTTTAGTTGTTGCATTGATGGTGGGGAAAGACAAGAGACTGGCCACTATATTTCGTTCATGTTTTCGCAACATTTGGCAGCTTTAATCGCCTGCTTGCTGTCATAACCCTAGGTAGATTTTTGTGAAATTATTTCCAAAACACTCATAAAAGGATCATTAATGCATTCTTCTTTTTCATTGTTCCCATTGTAAATCCCTGTTGGTGAAGTAATGTTGGTGGTTTGCTTGATTCCAGAAATTGTATTTCATAAATAATGAAGACCAAGGGAATTTGAATGTTGTTTTCCTGGTTAATTAATGTTATTGTTTGGCTTAAAATGTTTTTTGTTTAGATTGGGGTTTTTTTTTTCGCAAGCATTTAATTGTTGTTTTAGTTTTGTTACAAAAAATTGTTTTATGAGCATTGTTTCATATTTTTGTGGGATTACTCAAAATCATGTATAAGTGTTTACTCACGGTGATAATGGTAGAGGCCTTTGAACTTTTCCCTTTTCGTTGTATTTTTGGTGGGTGAAGTTACTCTTAGTAGTTGTTTTCTTATAAGTTTGCTTTGTTGAAAGAATTTTCTTGCATTATGTCAATATTATAAAGAAAGAAACAATAAAGAGGTCACTGGTACGTATAAGTATTTTAAATTCATGTACATCATACGCACCAATGGTTATTAATTAAAATAACGTATACGACATATAGGCCTACTATCCAACTGGTATATGAAGTGAATTAAATTGAATCATACATTTTGAAGAAAATTTTATAATATTTGGAGCTTAAGGAATCAAAAATCCGCCACTACAGACGACAGTTGGTCAATAATCAGAGATAATGTGTTTAGTAGTTTAAATTTGAAAAACTCCACGGCTTTGTTTATTGTTACAACATCAGGTCATGTAACTATTCAGACCAAACTCAGTACAGACGTGGGAAGTCCTGGCAAATTACTAGCCGCGATATTTTGTTGAAATTGGTTAAAAATTGTGTATGGTAGATGCTCAAAAATTCCAATGGGAGATAAGTTTGTAAGGCATTAGGAAATAGTGGAGAGACTTCTCTTATATCATTGAATGCTGCTTAATTACAGTTTTGTAGACCAGGATAGTTAGTTTATCCAAAAAAATCAAGGATATTTCTCCAATGACAAGCAGACTGATAAACTGAAGTGAACTCGGCATAAACCCATTCACCTGTACCTTCCCGTAAAAAAACGCGTACGGCCTATTATAAATATCTCCTTATCTATAAATGCCATATAGCTACCCTTATTTCTCTGCGCCATTCAGCCTGAAATCAGGCTTCTTTAGACTCAGCACAAGAGATGACCTTTTCACAAAAGAGCTTCTTAGGGCCTCTTATGCCCTGCACACTATAGCGCCGGACCACGTCACATAGAAGCAGTAATTGTAAAACTCATCAGATCTACCTTTCTTAAAGTGTCTAACTCACCGCTACGGTCTGTTTTCGCGGCCTATCAGTCATGCTTTCTTCGCTAGCTCATCGGCAACTTTATTTCCCATAAGCGCCACCAAAGGCCTACAGACATATAAGCCTTTCGTCCTTTCTACTCAAAACCATGGCAAAGAGTAGGACATCCAGCGAACTGCTCAAATACAAACAGCATGCCTATGTCAAGGAAAGGTCGGTGGAGACTGCCCTGCACGAGGTTGTGCATAAAATAGAAGAATCCTTCGATGCCAAAACGTACACACTGGCGGTATGCATTGATATCGAGAGGGCTTTTAACAATGTGCGGACCGATTCACTGATCCAATCCTTAGACCAGTACCGGGTGGACCCGGTGATGTTATAATACTTCTAAGAGGTAAGTATTATAACATCGCAGATGATGTTATAATACTTCTAAGAGGTAAGGATCCGAACTAGCTATGCAGAAGGGCCGAAAGGGTCTTGCATATGGCAGATGACTGGGCTAGACCCAGGGGTCTCAATGTTAACCCAGAGAAGACTGAATTTTGCCTGTTCACGAGGAAGACGAAGGTGGGCCAATTTAACGCACCACGTTTCCTCAACAAAACGATTTCGATATCTGACAAGGGCAAATATTTATGTGTGATTTTGGACAGGAAACTGAAATGGAAGTGTCAAATTCAGGAGCGTACTCACAGATGTTGGGCACTATGTAGACGGGCCGTAGGCTCGAAATGGGGCCCGAATCCGAAGATAGTCCACTGGATCTACAGGAGCGTGGAAAATGTTTTCGTTTGAAATGATGTTATTAAAATTTATCGAAATCTTTCTTTTAGAAAAACTAATTTCGAGTATGCCCGAATTTGAGCAACATTTTGCTTTTAGGCATATTACATTGAAATTTTGCCTTTAGAAAAAAATGACTTTCAAGTTTTATCTTTACATAGAAAAAATTTCATTTTGTATTTTTTTTTTTTGTGATTTTGCACTTTGTTTTGTTTCTATTTGGGACAGAAAAGCATAATAAAAAAAAATAAAAATTAAGTGTCGTATAATGCATTGAGCAGGCGCTATAATTTTTTATTGAAATTTTAGCTTTATAAAATAATTTCGAGGTAGGCGGGGCAAAAGTTTGTCTTTAGAAAAAAAAAATCATTAAAATGTAATTTCTAAAAAATTTTTTATTGAAATTTTGTCTTTAGGAAAAATTTAAATGATATTTTGGGGCCCGGGCTGATGAGAATATCACCATGGTTTGGTCTTTAAAAATATTGCGCAAAAATTTTGGCTTTAGAAAAAAATTTCATTAAAATTTGTTAAGCAAAAAATTTCATTAAAATTTGTTTAGAAAAAATTCATTAAAATTGAACTTAAGAAAAATAATTTTGAGGTGGTCTGTAAATTATTATAAACATAAAATTTTATTATTTTGAAAAATTTTACTAAAATTTTGTGTTAGAATATATTTAATTTAATTTTTTGTTTTCTATAGACAAAATCATTTTGGTGTGGGCTCGGGCCCGAGCTCCCCCCCCTCCCTTGACTACGTTCCTGTCTCCCATATATAGACATAGCCCGATTTGCACTTTAATGGCCGTAGTTACTACACAAAATTTGCCACGGATTGTTTTGTTACTGATCTTAACATATCCGCACAATTTCATCAATATCGGTTCAGATTTTAATATAGCTCCCATATATATTTATCGCCAGATTTGCACTTATGTTGCCGTAGTTACAAAAATGTTCAAACGAAACAAGTAAAAGCGTGCTAAGTTCGGCCGGGCCGAATCTTATTTACCCCCCACCATGAATTGCATTTGTCGAGTTCTTTTCCCGGTGTTTTTTTTAGGGCTATGCTATTGAAGCTATATCAAGATTTGAACCATAATGGAATGAATGTTGGAGACCACAGTAGAAGTCATTGTTTAAAATTTCAGCCAAATCGAATAAAAATTTCGCCCCTTAGAGGCTCAAAAAGTAAAATAAGGAGACCGTTTTATAGGGGAGCTGTATTAGGTTATATACCGATTCAGACCATATTTGATACGTTTGTTGAGGTTCATGGGAGAAGCCGTTGTATAAAATTTCACCCAAATCAGATAAAAATTGCGCCCCATAGAGGTTTAAAAAGTCAAGATTCCAGATCGCTTTAAATGGCGACTATATCAGGTTATGCACCGATTTGAACCATACTTTGCACAGTGATTGAAAGTTAAAACGAAACACGTCGTGCAAAAGAAGTCAAGACCCCAGATCGGTTTATATGACAGCTATATCAGGTTATGCATAGATTTTACCCGTACATGGCACAGTTGTTTGAAATCAAATCAGACAAGGATAGCGCCCTATAGAGGCTCAAGAAGTCAAGACCCAAGATCGGTTTATATGGCAGCTATATCAAAACATGTACCGATTTGAACCATACTTAGCGCAGTTGTTGGAAGTGATACCAAAACAACACGTGCAAAATTTCAGTCAAATCGGACAAGAACTGCGCCATCTAGAGGGTTAAGAAATCAAGACCCAAGATCGGCCATATAGGCAGATATATCAAAACATAGACCGATTTGGCCCATTTCCAATCCCAACCGATTTGGCCCATTTCCAATAAAAAGTATTTGTGCAAAACTTCAAGCGGCTAGCTTAACTCTTTCGAAAGTTAGCGTACTTTCCACAGACAGACGGACGGACGATCAAGAATATATATACTTTATGGGCCTCAGGCGCATATTTCGAGGTGTTTAAAAGTCCCAATTTTTTTTTTCGAGACGCTCTTCATTTTAATTGAGCCTCAAAACATAATTCTAGCACTTTCCGTTCGCGGTGGGAAAATATGTACCATTTCGTACTTTTTAGTACGTAAACATACGAATATCACCAAATCCAACTTTAACCCGTGCCTATGGCCCAAGGCCAATATTCGTGAAAAATTTCATGATTCTAGCTTAAGCCGTTTTGGCTGGGCGAAGATCTGTCAGTCAGTCAGCAATCAGTAAGTAACACAACTCTTTTATATATGCAGATGGATCGATCCACCGAACTTATAGAAATTGTGACCATTGGTTCATATTTAAGTTTATGGGATGAATTATTTTCGTTAAAAACCTGTGTGAGCGTCACATGATGGTTATTGCACATAAAATTCGAGCATATTTCAGTGTTACCATACACATATCAAAGAGTGCAGGACGATTCAAGTTTACGCTCAATGATAAGAGGCCTCCTTTTTATAGCCAGAGTCCGAACGGCGTGCCGCAATGCGACACCTTTTTGGAAAGAAGTTTTACATGGCATAGTAGTACCTCAGAAATGTTGCCAGCATTAGGAGGGGAAAACCACCGCTGAACATTTTTTCTGATGGTCTCGCCAGGATTCGAACCCAGGCGTTCAGCGTCATAGGCGGACATGCTAACCTCTGTGCTACGGTGGCCTCCACATTTCAACCAGACTCATTATACAAATGAGTCTTTGGGTCCATAAGCAAGTTACGGTAATCTTAATAAGTATCAACCAGAAATGCGACAAGTCCTCTGTCTTTAACAAATCTTTTGGCCCCACACACCCCCACTCAATATCTACCACATTGCCATAATGTATTTGCCAGGCTATTTTTTTTATAACGAGCAATTAATTAATAATTAATCACTAAAGCTAGCTGGCTACATCATAGGGGCAACAGAAACGAACGAATATAAATCATTTGGCCAAAGATAATACCTTGATATCCTGGCAGCTATCAGCACGTTGCAAAGAAAGGCAATGCTATTTAAATGTTAAAACAAACACTCTCCTGGAATCACTTGCCAATGTCACCAGAAATTTTTCTGTTTGATTTGTTTCAACTCCCAAAAAAAAAGACAGACTGGAAGCAAAAAGCAATGCCAAAATGTGAAAGAAAGTAAATTTTAATAAGATCCATTTTATATGACGTTGGCAATTCGTTTGCCGAATTTTAGGACTTGGGGATTAAACTACGCCTAAGGCATAGCAAAAAAAAATCCCCTCAACAAAAAAAAAGGAAAACCAAAAGTGAACAAAACAGGATGAGTATCATAGGAAATGTCATCTACAGCAAGACAAATGGATAGAGAGAGAGAGAGAGAGAGAGGGAGAAATGGCCGCCTGAATCAGCGTCATCAAAAAATCGTTAGTAGTAGTGGTGGTATTGGGAAGGTACAAAAAGATTCAAGTGTATCCATATGTATGTGTCTCACGAAATTGAAACTGTGTGCTACAACAGCAAGCTTTCTTCAATGCTACACACACACACACACACACACACACACTTAAAACCACTTTTGCCTCACTTATTTTTACAACGGCCGCTAAGAAGTGTTTTTCACAGCAAAAAAAGGACATTCACTGCTCGGTGCTTACACTCGCCGCTGGTATGAGAGATGTTCTCATGTGGCAATAAAAAATTCAAAATGGTCACATAAGGACTTGTCAAAGATCACGTACTCAATAAATATTGCTTATTCGTTGGGTTACAATTTCTATTCCTTTCCTTTTTCTTGTATTCTATATTCCTGTGCAAAAATGTGTTCACATACTCCTAGGTTTTTACTTCTTTTTTCCATGTAACTTGTAAGGATTTTCTTTTCAAGGCATTTTCTTTTTACTTTTTTTTTAAATTAAGGGAATTAGAGATAATATATATCCTATATTTTTGGGTTTTATGTTTTTTATATTTTTATGGCTTTTGAAAGTTTAATTTCATATCTTCCCCGAAATGAGATTTGTAATGAATTTGACCCACAACAGAAAGTTTTGGATGGTAGTAAATTTTATGAGCTTCAGAGATGAGTTGTTGAGGTTGAAATAAAAAATCATATTTTATTGAAATAAAAAATTCAGAGGTTAGCATGTCCGCCTATGACGCTGAACGCCTGGGTTCAAATACTAGCGAGACCATCAGAAAAAATTTTCAGCGGTGGTTTTTCCCTCCTAGTGCTGGCAACATTTGTGAGGTACTATGCCATGTAAAACTTCTCTCCAAAGAGGTGTCGCACTGCGGCACGCCGTTCGGACTCGGCTATAAAAAGAAGGCCCCTTATCATTGAGCTTAAATTTGAATCGGACAGCACTCATTCATATGTGAGAAGTTCCTTAGTGGAATGTTCATGGGCAAAATTTGCAATTTGCATCTGGCCACTATTCTCACAGCGTGCCTAGTACTTTCATATAAAGTCTGGCATGAGGCAAGGGTGGTGTATATACCCAAGCCCGGCAAGGCAACTCATGCGACACCAAAGGCATTCAGGTTTATAAGCCTTACGTACTTTCTACTCAAAACCATGGAACGCATTGTGGATACCATGATAAAGAGTAGGACATCCAGCGAACTGCTTAAATACAAACAGCATGTCTATGTCAAGAGAAGGTCGGTCGAGACTGCCCTGCACGAGGTTGTGCATAAAATAGAAGAATCCTTAAATGGCAAAACGTACACCCTGGCGATATGCATTAACATCGAGGGGGTTTTTAACAATGTGCGGACCGGACACACTGATCCAATCCTTAGACCAGTACCGGGTGGACCCGGTCCTTAGAGACTGGATAAACCATATGCTTACGAACAGGTTGATACATTGCTGTTGCCATGACATAAATATAAGGGAGAAAGTTGCACAGGGCACGCCACAGGGGGCATTTTATCGCCACTCCTTTGGGTAACCACCATCATCTATTACGGATGCTAACAGAGGAGGGATTTGAACCAGTCTGCTATGCAGACGATGTTATAATACTTCTTAGGGGTAAGGATGTGAACCAGCTATGCAGAAGGGCCGAAAAGGTCTTGCATATGGCATATGACTGGGCTAGACCCCGGGGGTCTCAATGTTAACCCAGAGAAGACAGAAATCTGCCTGTTCACGAGGAAGACGAAGATGGGCCAATTTGACTCACCACGTTTCCTCTATAAGACGATTTTGATATCTGACAAGGTCAAATACATAGGAGTGAACCTGGATAGGAAACTAAGTTGGAAGTACACAGTCAGGAGCATTCCTAGAAGGCTCACAGATGTTAGGCATTATGTAGACGTGCCATAGGCTCGAAATAGGGCTATGGAGAAAAAGTGCAACATAAGGATCATACAACAGGTTCAGATAACATGTTGTCTTGGCATAGGAGGAGCGTGAGGACCACGCCCATTAGGGCACTGAATACTATTCTAGATATCCGACCCATAGACATACAGATTATGTGCGTGGCAGCCACTACGGCTATGAGACTTAAGGCTATGCAAGAATGGATTGAGGATAGGAGCAGCTCCATCGCGGTATAATCGAGGCGATGATAGGAAACCTAGAAGGAAAGGAAGCGTTTTCCGATCGGATACCTGAGACGACACTTTAGGTCGAGTGCGAGGCACTGCTGCCAGCGGCACAGTCTTGGACTAACGGAACCCTAGCATTGGATAAAATCTAGGGGACAGCGTGGCCCTGGATGTCTACACTAAGAACTGAGATCTGTTTTAGATAACCTGGCCATAATAGGGTCCTGCTGGCGGAGATCCGGGCGATCACAGCACTTGGGGTCGAGTGCGAGGCAATGCTGCCAGCGGCACAGTCTTGGACTGACAGAACCCTAGCATTGCCGTCTGGAAGATCATGTTACACGGGTGGATCAAATCTTGGGGACAGCGTGGCCCTGGATATCTACACTGAGAATCCAGGAACTGAGATCTGTTTCAGATTGCCTGACCATAATATTGTCCTGCTGGCGGAGATCCGGGCGATCACGGAATGCGTGAGGTGATGTTGTACTAAAGCGAGGACGTCGAGTGTGAACATTTTAACGGACAGTAAAATGGTCGTATGGGCAATAACAACCAGTAGGGTTAGGTCACGAACAGTCTTGCAGTGTAAGAAGGAGATTAACGCCTTCTCTGAGGATGGCAAAACCCGAATCGTTTGGGTGCGGATCATAACGGAATAAGGAGGAATAAAATGGCAGACGATTTGGAAGTGCAGGCCAGAGAACTGCCGTCGAAAAACTTGGTTAACCCGAAGCCTCTTGGGTCGACGCCCTATTCGAGGGGGTGGGCGATAATCGAGCATGTAACACTGCAGAAAAGCGAAACGGTCGGTAGGACGTCGAAAATCCTATGGGGTGATCCGGATCGTGAGAGGACAAGGATATTACTGAAAGGAAGTAAGAAGGAGGCCAGTATAGCCATTGGTATAATGACGGGACACTTAGGACTACGAGCTTACTTATGTATGCGGCAAGTGATAGCATGTGTAGGACATGCGGGGAAGATGATGAGACCTTGAGAGCATTTCCTTTGCCTTTGCCCGGTTTACGCGGCTAACAGACACCGGTACTTAAGTGGGGACACGATACCAGACATGAACCAACTTAGGGGAGTGTTATGGAAAACAATAAAGGATTTTGTAAGTAGCACGGAATTCCTAACTTAGATTTTCTTTTTCGAGGTTACTTTCCTTTGTATTTATTTAGAGCACACGACAAGCCGTTTACTGGCTTAGGTGTATGTCCTCAGTGTCATGTTGTGGATAAATATCTACACCCTCTTTTCAACCTAACCAAACAAAATTTCTAGGAAATTTTCTCTAAGGCGAAAATTTCTAGGAAACTTTCTCTAATGACAACATTTTTAAGAAATTTTCTCTAAAGACAAAATTTTCAAAATTTCTATGAAATTTTCTCTAAAGACAAAATTTCTATGAAATTTTCTCTAAAGACAAAATTTCTATGAAATTTTCTCTAAAGACAAAATTTCTATGAAATTTTCTCTAAAGACAAAATTTCTATGAAATTTTCTCTAAAGACAAAATTTCTATGAAATTTTCTCTAAAGACAAAATTTCTATGAAATTTTCTCTAAAGACAAAATTTCTATGAAATTTTCTCTAAAGACAAAATTTCTATGAAATTTTCTCTAAAGACAAAATTTCTATGAAATTTTCTCTAAAGACAAAATTTCTATGAAATTGTCTCTAAAGACAAAATTTCTATGAAATTGTCTCTAAAGACAAAATTTCTATGAAATTTTCTCTAAGACAAAATTTCTATGAAATTTTCTCTAAAGACAAAATTTCTATGAAATTTTCTCTAAAGACAAAATTTCTATGAAATTTTCTCTAAAGACAAAATTTCTATGAAATTTTCTCTAAAGACAAAATTTCTATGAAATTTTCTCTAAAGACAAAATTTCTATGAAATTTTCTCTAAAGACAAAATTTCTATGAAATTTTCTCTAAAGACAAAATTTCTATGAAATTTTCTCTAAAGACAAAATTTCTATGAAATTTTCTCTAAAGACAAAATTTCTATGAAATTTTCTCTAAAGACAAAATTTCTATGAAATTTTCTCTAAAGACAAAATTTCTATGAAATTTTCTCTAAAGACAAAATTTCTATGAAATTTTCTCTAAAGACAAAATTTCTATGAAATTTTCTCTTTAAAGACAAAATTTCTATGAAATTTTCTCTAAAGACAAAATTTATATGAAATTTTCTCTAAAGACAAAATTTATATGAAAATTTCTATAAAATTTTCTCTACAGAAAAAATTTCTGTGAAATTTTCTCTAAAGACAAATTTTTTATCATTTTTTAAACAAAATTTCTAAAAAAATTTTTCGTAAGACATTTCACGAAATTTTTTCTTTGATTTTTTTTTTGTTTTGATTTTATCTTAAAAATGGACGCAATTCCAGATTATACCAATAGGTTTTGGGTTTGTTTCTATTTAGAACAGAAAAGCAAAATTAGAACCTCTCAAAAATTTTAGGTAAAATGTGGTGTTTTAAAAGGCATTGGGCAGGATACAGTGATCATGATTCCAAACCGATTAGGGTTCTCTTCGGACTGATTAGCCACTTAGGACATTTTAAGTAAATTTTGTAAGAGCACACTAAGAAATAGTGAACACCAACTGTCTCAAAAAGAATAAAACCATAACCTGTTACCCAAACAATCTGTGATTGCCAATGGAATAGCTAGACACTACGTCAAGCAATGCATAAGCAAGCATAAGTGATTTTATTTAAAATCTATCATACGCTCCCCTTAATTGTTAATTCATATCAGTCATACGCACTCAGGGAATGTGCATTACAGTTTTTATAACCTACACCACTACTGTGGTCCAGGGTATTATAACTTAGTGCCTATGTTTGTAACACCCAGAAGGAAGAGAGATAGACCCATTGAAAAGTATACCGATCGACTCAGAATCACTTTCTGATTCGATTTACCTATGTCCATCTCTCTATCTGTCTGTCCGTCTATGTTAATTTGTGTACAAAGTACAGGTCGCTGTTTTCATCCGATCCCTAGAGACGGAGCCTACTGAAATTGGAAAAATCGGTTCAGATTTGGATATAGCTCCCATATATATGTTCGTCCGATTTGCAGTGAAAATTCAATAAAATAGTCATCTGTTAACCGATTCTCTCGAAATTTGTCATCTCGACATTACTCTTGAATCTCTACATTACTGGTGAGTTTCATGGTAATCGGTTCAGATTTAGATATATCTCTCATATACACATATCGCTCGACATTTACTTCTAGAGCCATAGCAAGCGCATTTATTGACCAATCTTGCCAATATTTTGCACAACGCATTCCTTGATTACTACCACAATATCTGAGGAGTTTGCTCGAAATCGGTTCAGATTTAGATATACCTCCCATATATATGTTTGTATGATTTTGAGAAATATTGCAATAAAGTGCTTATTTGTAAACCGATTCTCTTGAAATTTGGCAGGAAGAATTTGCTTATGACTCTCGACACTACTGGTGAATTTCATAGAAATCGGCCCAGATTTAGATGTAGCTGTCATATATGCATACAGCCCGATTTTCACTCCAAGAGGCACTGCAAGCGCATGTATTCACCAATCTTGGCAAAATTTTGCACAACGATTTCTGCTCGAAATTTAATAGGGATTGTTTAATAACCCATCTGAAAACATCCGCCGAGGTCCATAAAAATTATTTCAGAATTGGATATAGCTCCCACGTAGTATTTAAAGGGTAGGTGTGGGGTATTATACAGTCGGCACCGCCCGACTATTGTCCTTTTGGAATATGACGCAATGCTTTCAATACCTTTTCTATCAATAATTTTAAATTTCTTTACGTGATTTTTGTATATTAATTCTAAATTTAAAACATAAACGTTGTTAAATTTCCCACCACACATTAAGAAGCCTAGACAATGAAACTCCCATAAAACAAAGAAACCAACCAAAACCAAAGAACAATATGACTCTACCAAAAAATATATTTAAACTGATTGTTGAATATTTTATAAGAACAACTGTATAAATTGACGTTGAATGTTTTCCAAAAAAAAAACCAAAAAAAAAAAAATTAAGAGGAAAGCATACCCCTCCATACAAAGGCATAGAAAACAGCCAGCCATGAACAGGTGAAATGATAGCCAACAAGGCTGACTGAGAATGAACTCCCAATTGTTGGATGTCAGCGTCGTCAACATGAACGACCATGTCGGCTCACAGTTACAGACACACCTTAGTTGAGCTAACGCCATTAAACTCATCGTCACTGCCAACTCCTCCAGTCACCAGAAGATAGACCAGGGCCAGAGAAAAAACACTTTGGTGGCTTTTAAAACAATTGTCAAATAATGGTTAAAGATGATATCAATGAAACCACAAAACTCTGGGGCAGAGACAATTGTCAGCTTTATCCTTTTTTCACATTTCAAAGAAGGAAAAAAAAGGTGCAAAACCGAGTTTCAACATTGGTCCACCAGGTATCAGAAACGTACACAATGCCAGAATTAATTGTGATAAATGTGGCCGTAGAGGAATTTGTTAAAAAAAGGAGCCAGGAAAAACTTCTACTTGCATTCTAAAAAAGAAAAATAATAAAAATTTTATGTACTTACAGCCAGCAACTTAATTTCTTGAGCTTTCCCTAGGGATGTAATTCTCGCAACTTAGATATAAACCCCCCAAAAAACTCCAAAAACTAAAAGAGAACAAAAGTAATTTCACGAATTATCTTCAATGCTCTGAAATGTATTTAAGTTCATATATGCAGTTTAGGCCAGGACATATCCACCATTTGAAGTGACTAACCGCCGAATGTTTTATTTTGTGTTGGCCTACAGTTAATCACATAAATTTCGCAGTAAAGTTTCAAATAGACCATTCTCTGCCAACCAGCCGAGGTTATAAACTTTTCGCTTACCTTTATTTAGAGAGCCAAGAAGTGTGAAATTGCTTTTTGGCCAATTGTGTCCTAGTACTTATAGGCCTATGCTATGGTGTATATGTTTGTACACCACACTCGTATACATATGTTGCATCTAGCAACAACTACCTTCATATGTTGTTATATAGTGGCAAAGGGGGACTTGACAAATTTCATATCGTTAAAATGTCTACAACAATTTCGGCTACATTTTGTAGTTTATAATTTCTAGGAAGTGTTCGACACCAACACCACAAACTCACTCCACACTCAATTATGGGGCAAATAATTGTTACACCGGATATTTCAAATATTTTTTGTTGCCGAAAATCAACAGTTTTAAGGGAATTTCAAGTATATCGAACAAAGGACACAGACCACCATCGTGGGTGGTCTTGAAGGACATTGTGTGGGAGTGCTTTAAAGATATTTGTATACATATACTTTAAGAAAATTACATATTGGAAATTAAAGAGTTTTGCTAAACCTTTTATGTAAAACAAGTAAAAGCGTGCTAAGTTTGGCCGGGACGAATCTTGCGAACCCACCACCACGGATTGTGCTAAAAATTTATATAAAATAAATTTAGTTGTAGGGCATAATCTTATTCGACATATCAAACTTCTGTCAAACCAGCAAAAAGGATAATCGAGAGACCGGTTTACTTGGGAGCTATATCGGGTTATAGATTAATTTTGGCCGTATTTGGCATTCGTAATATAACTTCGCATGCTAAATTACAGCCTAATCGAACAAAAATTGCGAATTGTAAGGACCGAAGAAGTGAAATTGGAGATCGGTTTATATGGGAGCTACAGGGTGGCTGATGAATATTGCTACAATGATGAATATTGCTACATTTTTTTTTCGGTGTATGGAATACATTTTTCTTTTATTCATGTTAAATTAAATTATTAAATTAATTATTAAATTATTATTAATTAAATTAATTAATTAATTAATTAAATTAATTATTAAATTATTATTATTAAATAGAAAAAAAGTTATTACATTTTTTTTTGGTAGCGGCTTTCATCAGCCACCCTGTATATCAGGTTAATACCCAATTTGGAGCATACTTGGCACAGTTGTTGGAAGTTATAACGGAACACTACATGCAAAATTTCAGCCAAATCGGATATTAATTGCAGCTTCCACCAGTTAAGGAAGTCAAATAGGGATATCGGTTTATAAGGGAGCTATATCAAGTTATAGTCCGAATGTCACATTCAGGAGCGTACTGAGAAGGCTCACAGATGTTAGGCACTATGTAGACAGGCCGTAGGCTCGAAATGGGGTCTGAATCCTAGGATAGTCCACTGGCTCTACAGGAGCGTGATTAGACCAATACTTACTTACGCCTCAATAGTTTGGTGGACTGCTATGGAGAAAAAGTGCAACCTAAGGATAATGCAACAGGTTCACAGGACATGTTGTCTTGGCATAGCAGGAGCGATGAGGACCACGCCCACCAGGCAATGGAGACTATTCTAGATATCTTACCCATTGACATACAGATTAAGTGTGAGGCATCCACTGCGGCTATGAGACTTAAGGCGATGGGAGAATGGTTTGAGGATGGGAGCAGCTGATACCATCGCGGTATAATCGAGACGACGATAGGAAACATGGAAGGAAGGGAAGAGGTTTCCGATCGGATACCTGAGATGAACCTTGAAGTCAAGTGCGAGGCATTGCTGCCATCGTCACAGTCTTGGATTGACGGAACCCTAGTATTGCCATCTGGAAGATCATGTTACACGGATGGATCAAAGCTAGAGGACAGAGTGGGCATGAGGGTTTACATTGAGATCCATAATAAGGTCCTGCAGGCGAAGATCCGGGCGATCACTGAATGCGTGAAGTGGTGTGGTGCTAACGTGAAGACGTCGATTGTGAACATCTTTACGGACAGTAAATTTGCCATAAGGGCAAAAACAACCAGGACGATAAAGTCACGAACAGTTTTGCAGTGTAAGAAGGAGTTTAACGCCTTCTCTGAGGATAGCAAAATCCGCATCGTTTGGGTGCCGGGCCATAACGTAGTAAGGGGAAATGAAAGGGCAGACGATTTGGCGGTGAGGCCAGATGACTGCCGTCAATAAACTTGGTTAACCCGAAGCCTTTCGGGTCGACGCAGTCCGAGTTAAGGGAGTGGGCGACGAATGAGCATGCAACATTGTGGAACAGCGAAACGGTCGGTAGGACGGCGAAAATCCTACGGGGGAATCCAGATCGTGAGGAGACTAGGCTATTACAGAAAGGAAGCAAGAAGGTCAGTGTAGCTATTGCTATCATAACAGGACACATAGGACTACGAGCTCACTTATGTAAAATCGGTGTGGCAAGTGATAGCATGTGTATGGAAATGAGACGTTTGTCATTGCCCGGCTTTCGCGTACAACACATACCAGTACTTAGGTGGAGACACAATATCAGACATGAACCAACTTTGGGGAGTGGTATTGAAAACAATTAAGGATTTTGTAAGTATTTAGCACGGAATTCCTAACTTAAAATTTTCTTTTTAGAGGTTACTTTATAGCTTTTAGAGCGTACAACAAGCCGATTACTGGCTTAGGTGTATGTCCATAGTGGCATGGAGCGGATTGATATCTGCACCCTCTTTTCAACCTAACCTAGTCCGATTTGGACCGTACTCGGCACAGTTGTTGGAAGTCATAAAAGAACACTACGTGTAAAATTTCAGCTTAATCGGACAACACTGGAGGCTTCCAGGGACTCAAGAAGTCAAATCAAGAGATCGGTTTATATGGGAGCTATATCAGGTTCTTGACTGATTTAAACAGTACTAGGAACAGTTGTTGAAAGTCATAACGGAATACTATGTGCAAAATTTTAGCCAAATTTGAGAAAAATTGCTGTTTCCAGGGGCTCAGGGGCTATATCATGTTGTAGATCAATCCGGACCGTACTTGGCACAGTTGTTGAAAGTCATAACAGAACACATGCAAAATTTCAGCCAGATCCGATAAAAATTTCGGCTTCCAGTGGCTCAGGAGTCAAATCGGGAGATCGGTTTATTTTACTTTAATTGGCTATTACAGAATATTTGTTCGACTAGCCGAACGTAGAATAGCGTTCCAAGCGCCTCGACCTTCCGCGCTCATTCTAAAATCTCTGACACCAAGTATCGAGGTGTCTCCCATCACTTGATCTTTCCATCGGGCTTTTGGTCTT
Organism: Stomoxys calcitrans; assembly: GCF_963082655.1. Classification (NCBI taxonomy): domain Eukaryota; kingdom Metazoa; phylum Arthropoda; class Insecta; order Diptera; family Muscidae; genus Stomoxys; species Stomoxys calcitrans. The sequence continues at coordinate 119,487,163 of NC_081556.1, forward strand.
CCCGATTTGCTCCCCGTGTTTGCCTTCAAAAGACTTTTTTGCTGGAGCTTCTTCATCCATTCTGACAACATGACCTAGCCAACGCAGCCGTTGTATTTTGATGCGTGTAACTATGCTATCGTCGTCATACAGCTCATACAGCTCGTGGTTCATACGTCGCCTATATTCTCCATTAATGCAAACTGGTCCATATATTTTACAAAGAATCTTTCTCTCAAATACTCCAAGCACTGTCTCATCTGCTTTCACAAGTACCCATGCCTCAGAACCATATAACAGCACGGGTAGTATCAGTGTCTTGTATAGTGTAATCTTCGTCTGTCGAGAGGTGGCCTTGCTCCTATACTGCCTACTTAGTCCAAAGTAGCATCTGTTTGTCAGTATTATTCTTCGATTAATCTCAAAACTGGTGTCATTCGTTTCGGTTACGGCGGTGTCGAGGTAGATAAAGTTGCTGACTAACTCAAAGTTGTGGTTCCTAACTTTCTCTACTTTCTTTATCTGCTCGTTTGTGCAAGGTATGGTCTAAATTAGTTAATAACCTGATGTAGCTGCCCTATAAACCAAACTCGGATTTTGATTTCTTTAGAGTGCTCAATTATTATTTAATTGGGCTGAAATTTTACACAATAACTTCCCCCATGAACTTCTGCTGAGTTTGCCCTGAATCGGTTCGAAACCTGGTATAGCTCCCATATATACCGATCTCCCGATGATAATTCTTGAGCCTCTATAGGGCTCATTTTTTATCCGATTTGCACAATAACTTCTCCCATGACCTTCAACGTACATATCACATATGGTGTGAATCGGTTCATTAGCTCATATAGCTCCCATATGAACCCATCTCCCGATTTTACTTCTTGAGCCTCTATAGAGCGCATTTTTTATCCAATTTTCCCGAAAATTTTCACAATAACTTCCCCCATGACCTCCAACATACTTGCCAAATTTGACCTGAATTCATTTAAAACCTTGTATAGCTCCCTTATAAACCGATCTCCCGATTGCACTTCTTGAGCCTTTAAATTGCACAATTCTTATTCCATTTGGCTGCAATTTTTTACAACGTCTTCTCGTATGACCTTCAACGTACGTATCAAATATGGTGTGAATCGGTTCATTAGCTCATATAGCTCCCATTCTTGAGCCTCTATAGAGCGCATTTTTTTATCCAATTTGCCTGAAAATTTGCCCAATCACTTATCCCATGACCTCCAACATACTTGCCAAGTTTGAACTGAATCCGTTCAAAACCTTGTATAGCTCCCATACAAACCGATCTCCCGATTGCACTTCTTGAGCCCCTAGATTGCGCAATGCTTGTCTGATTTGGCTGAAATTTTTCTCAACGACTTCTATGACCTACGTGCCGAACATGACCTGAATCGGTCTATAACCTGATAAAGCTCCCATATATACCGATCTCCCGAATTTGCAATTCTTATTCCCTTTGGCTGAAATTTGGCACATTGACTTCTCCTATGACCTCCAACATACATGCCCAGTATGGCCAGAATCGGCCTTAATCCTGGTATAGCTTCCATATGCACCCATCTTCCGATTTTACTTCTTGCACCCTTTAGGGGGCAGTTCTTATCGGATTGTTATCCGATTTGGCTGAAAGTTAATGTTTTCTTAAGACTTCCAAGAATCATGATTAATATGATCCAAATCAGGCCACCGTAGCGCAGAGGTTTGCCTATGACGCTGAACGCCTGGGTTCGAATCCTGGCAGGAACATCAGAAAATTTTTCAGCGGTGGTTATCTCCTCCTAAGGCTGGCGACATATGTGAGGTACTTCGCCATGTAAAAACTTCTCCCCAAAGAGGTATTGCTCTGCGGCACGCCGCTCGGAGTCGGCTAAAAAAAGGAGGTCTCTTATCATTGAGCTTAAAATCGAATTGGACCGTTGATTTGTGGTAAGTTTGCCCCAGTTCCTTAATGGAATGTTCATGGGCAAGTTTGCAGTTTTGCAGTATATATTCTGATAATGCTCCCATATAAACCGATCGCTCGATTTTATGCTCTCCACCAACCACTAGAAATGTTGCCTAAAAAGGGCTCTAATTATATATTGGCTCTATTCAATCCAACCTTCGGTTTGACTGCATGAGACCCAATAGATATCTTCAAATATTCCTTGGGGTAAGGTTTCCAAGATTCTGCCCGGCTGCACATTTGTTTTTTTTTTCTACATTTTAATTAGATATGTCTGCTAACCGATTTATATACCAATAATACTCAATGCAATTTATTCCACAGAACTTTATTCGTACACCCATTTATCTCTCATTATTGTTTAAAACTTAAAAAAAGTACCTCCATTAAAATTCTAATATAAACACATTAACGTTAAGATAGACCGCCTAAGATAGCCATAAAAATTACACACTCTTTGAGAACTTTTACTAGGGGAGGGGCCATGACAAATTAGTTCGGTAATAAAACTTAAAAGTAGCAATTGACTATTTTTTATTTACCCAAAACAATGGCACAAAAAGCCATGTTAAGCCAAGCCAACAACCCAACCACTCAACCAACATTGACAACTACAATACAACAACACCAACAATAAGCAAACGAAGCAAACAAGACCATTAAAAAAATGCATTCTGAATACCCACAGAACATAGTCAACTTGTAGAAAAACTCAATAGGGGGTGGTAGTGGAGGAAATGTGGCTGTTGAGGGAGGGGACAATACAAAAAAAAAAAACAAGCGTTGTACACGTTGTAATAAGCGTTTAATACCAATGTTTACAAGCCAAAAGTAATAAAACACGCGACATTCAAGCCAAGATACACGAATAGCCATACCAACACTGCACAGCAATTTCACATAGCAAACACTTGCATTAAACCCCTCTCAATGCACACTTGCCACGCTACACTCACTCAAACATTCTCTTACACATGACCATAAACGGATGTGTGCATGGCCATAAACACATACCATCACACACTTTAAGGATCATAAACTACACGTTGGCAATGATTACAAAACATTGAATTCGTTTCCATGTGTCCGTCCGTCCGTACGCTTGTCCTTCCATTCGTGTGTATTTGAGTGTGTGTGTGTGTGTGTGTGTTGGTCTCTTAAACGCGTGCAAAAACTCTCGAACACTGAAACTTGGCCATGTCGAGCTGTATATTGAACCATCACGAGTCAAAGTGGTCGATTGGTTGGCTTGGCTTGACTTGACTGCTTTATGCGAATGTCATTGGCAACCGAAACGGCGAGCGGGCGGGCAGCCAGGAAGGTAGGCAGTGTAAAAAAGTAGAACTCTTCCAAAGGATTTATTCTATAAATGGGACGAATATATATGTTGTTGTATTCATATTGTCAGTTTTATGAAAAAAAAAACAAATCGACAAGAACAACAACCATTATAACGTAACTTTATGGCTGCGAATATCATTCATAGATTCAAAACCCTTATGCCCAACCACCAGCCATCCATACTTACGTAGCTCATTGTGGTCACAATTGTGGTGGCAGTCATTTGTAACGTTCAAATGGAGTTTACGAGGTATTTCTGATAAAATCAATCACTTACAAACTTTAACATTAAATTGACATTTAATAATTGCGCCCTCTAGAGGCCGAATAAGTCATACCATGACCGATTTGGACCATACTTGGCACGCTTGTTGGAAGTAATGGCGAAACTTTAGGTGCCAAATTTCAACCAAATCGAATGGTAAATGCGCTTTGAAATCGGTTTATATGGCAGCCATATCAAGTAATGAACCGTTTTAGCCCTTTAGCTATACCAACCGACCCACACTAATTGGAAGGTTAGGTTAAGTTAGGTTAAGTGACAGTCTGTCATCAGACTCACTTAGACGTTTTCGTCCATTGTGATACCACAGGAACAAAAGAAGGAAGATGCCTTCTAGTTCGTACCGTTGAACCATCCAGATCGCTTTAAAAAGTCCAATAATACTAATTGGAAATATTTGTGCAAAATTTCAAGCGCCTAAGCTTTCTTACGGTAATGCTGATGCCCTGAAACTCTAGCTTCTTGATGATTGACGCGGGTTTTGCAAGAAATACTACCATTGTATGTTCCTTGACATTAAGAGAACCCCCTATGTAACCGACTATGTCGTGAAAGGCTATTTCAGTGGATTTGCCCTTACTATTGGGTTGCCCAAAAAGTAATTGCGGATGTTTTAAAAGAAAGTAAATGCATTTTTAATAAAACTTAGAATGAATTTTAATCAAATATACTTTTTTTACACTTTTTTTCTAAAGCAAGCTAAAAGTAACAGCTGATAACTGACAGAAGAAAGAATGCAATTACAGAGTCACAAGCTGTGAAAAAATTTGTCAACGCCGACTATATGAAAAATCCGCAATTATTTTTTGGGCAACCCAATATATCTCCAGGGATCTTTGTCCTAAGACCTTTGTGTCTCTCCATACCACAGGTGTATACGAAATGCTGATACAAGCAGAGTAAATCTGCCTAAGTAAAGGACCCAGTCTATCGGCCACTGCTTGTAATACAGCTGGAGATACATCATCAGAGATTGGCGACTTAAAAAAGTCGAACATTTTTATCACCCAAGGGATTTTCCACTCAGACACAGTTTCCCCAATAACCTCCAAGTAATGCATAACAGTGAAAAATTCTTCTGGCCCCACGTTTTCCCTTGGAGAGTGTCCCGGGAAAGGTGTATCAATGAGTAGTTTCGGAGTTTCTTCTCTAAATATTGTCCATACATTCTCTGACTTCTGAATATACCCCACCGTAATAGGTCTCGAGGACAGAATCTTCCTTAGCCTAGAGGCCTCAGATGTATCCTCCACGGTGCTGCAGGAATTTACCTAGGATTTGTTCTGAGCCTTTTTACAGCTCGCCCTTGTATTTTCTTATCCCAGCCTTATAGACGTCTCAATCGTGGGGTGCCCTTGTGGGTTTCGCCCTGTTGAAGAGTTTTCTGCAGTCCTTCCTTAGACCAACCAGTTCTAGGGTCCGCCATGGCGGTCGCTGTTTTCCCCTTGGCTTGGCATTAGGACATGCTGACACAAGCGAATCATTCTGGGCCTTCGTGATCCGCTTGACCATTATGTCTATATTCTCCGCAGTTTCGACTTCCTCTTCTGGTCTAGAAGGAAAAGTCGTGCAGAATTTGTGCCGAAATTAATCTCAGTATACCCCACCGTAATAGGTCCCGAAAACAGAATCTTCCTTAGCCTAAAGGCCTCAGATGTATCCTCCACGGAGCTGCAGATTTGGATTTGTTCTGAGCCTTTCCAAGCTCGCCTTTGTATTTTCTTAGCTTATAGACGTCCCAATCGTGTGGTGCTCTTGTTTACTCTGTTGAAGAGTTTTCTACTGTCCTTCATTAGACCAACCAGTTCTGGGGTTCACCAATGGGGTCGCTGTTTGCCCCTTGGATTGGCATTAGGACATGCTGACACAAGCGAATCATTCAGGGCCTTGACCACTATGTCTATATCCTCCGCAGTTTCCAACATCTTTTCAGTTCTAGAAGGTATAGTCGTCCTCTCCAAGGCTGAAACTAATAAAACGTGATCAGAGAAGTCTGGTCATCCAACACTTCCCAGTCGCCTATCCTAACATGATCAGAGAAGCTGTGGTCATCCAACACTTCCCAGTCGCCTATCCTTTTGCCTATATCCTACGATACAAAGGTGACATCTAGTAGCGCCTGCCTGTTTTTTGTTTGGTCGGTTTATTTTTTTTTATTGTATAGCTCACTCCTTTCGTTGATATCCGAACGTCTCCACATCTGGCGATGTGCGTTAGCGTCATTTCCTACAATGAGGCTCTTTTTCCTGCTGAAGCAGCTTCAAGCAGCAATTAAAGGCTTGAAGGCGGTTTATTTGATTTGTGCGCGATATATGGGGAAGTCAGCCAGTTATGAGGGCTTATTGATTTCAAGGCTGGCTACTACTGAATCTTCAGTGCTAAGCGACAGAATAAGAAAAAATTTGGACTATACTTTACAAGAATGTAGGCCCTGAGTCTCGAATTCCCCGTACCATTGAGTAGTTTAAATCCAGGAATTCTTAGTCCACAAACCATTTCTCCACACACCCATGTGTCCTGGATAAGAACCACGTCAAATCCTCCTGCCATCTGAAGGACTTTTAGAGCCAACAAAGCGGCTTTACAATTATGGAGATATATCTGCAGAAATTGGACCATAGTTAGGGTTCAGAATTTCCACCACTGTTGCGTAAGCCTCGTCTTCTGAGTCCGCCAGGAGTTGATCCTCACAATATGGGTTCAATCTTATTAATGAGTTTTCTTACACATTCAGGGCCGGTTGAGATAGCAATGGATCCATTCTTCCAGAGGTTTCTGGAATCTTGCGGTGTGTACGATTCCTCCTTAGATGCTTCACTAGCTTCTGCTGTGGAAATGCCTTTTGAGTTCTTTCCTTTCCCGCTGGCGCATACCTTGAGCCCAATCCCACCGGATGATGCACACACACAGGGTTTGTCCGGTCCGGTTTCGACGCCTTACACTGTATTGATCGTGTCAGGGGGATTTTTAGCCTGCTGGAATCCACCAGATAAGTGTTCACCGACAACTGCTAAGTCGTCTGCTGATACCCCAACCCCATCGCTTCTTTAGACCTTCAGTTCCACCTTGTTGAATCCTTAGAACACAACTCCTTCATACTTGTTGAGGTCTACGACACAGGCGGAGTTTGGTAGGAATGCTGCATGTCCCCGATCGCCATCAGCCTCATCCTATCTACCAATCTCCCAGTCGGTCGTTGAAAGATTGGCACTCACTTAATCTTCCAAATGTGGATCCAGCATGTGAGGGAATGCTATCCATTGATTGTGAAGGAATATCTTCCTTCTTTACAAAACCCAGTGCTGCGCCTGGTCAGGTCTGGCCAATCTTTTTTAGAGCACAATGATACATTTCAATTTAGAGTTGAACCCCGCAAGCAATTAGTTTCTATGGGCTATGACACCAGTCTGCATCGTCAGAAAACTAGAAGAGGAGGCCCAAGCAATTCCGAAAGAACTTCGGAGTATACAAAAGACAGGCCATTAACCATTCCACTTCAATTGTTTCTAGGCATGCTGGCCTGTTCTTATGCCTTGTTGACAAGCACAATCACCAAACTATCCTTAGTGATATTAGCAAAGGTTCTTGGCCCCATATTACTATTGTTCGCCTTAGTTCTATAGGAAGCCTCTCTCCTTACGGTGAGAGTTTTAGCATCTTTCGCACCTAGCCTCTCAACCTGAAAGCGATGCGCCAGTTATTACCCCAACCTCTTAAATAGCGTATTGGTCTTGCCAGTGAAGGCCGATGGCCTTGTCCTTAAGACTCGAACCATGTGTCTTCGTCAAAATCCCCTGCTGACCAGTCGGCTAGTGGAGCCTGGCGCAGTCGGGGTCTCAGTAGTAGACAACAGATACGCCCTAATACCGCCATTCTAAGTCTGCTACTGCGGCACCATAGGAAACATCAACAGATCATCAACTGGCTTATAGATAGGCGGTTGAATAGAAAGGGGAGGCGGACCCTCCCCTTACTATAATTTTCAGATACGCCATGTCTCGGAGATTGGTGGGGCAATTTAAGCGAACTTTTGTTTGCTTTTTTGTAATAACCTAGAAACAAAATGTTGGTATTCAAATTTGGGATGGGGTAGATAAGGGGACCGCCCCCTCAAAAGCCCGCAGTCGGGGTCTCAGTAGTAGACAACAGATACGCCCTAATACCACCATACAAAGTCTACTCCTGCGACACCGCTTAATAGATAGGCGGTTGGATAGAAAGGGGAGGCGGACCCTCCCCCTTACCTTAATTTTCAGAAACGCCAGGTCTTAGAGATTGGAGGGGCGATTTAAGCGAAATTTTGTTTGCATTTTTATAGTAACCTAGAAACAAACTGTTGCTATCCAAATTTGGGATGGGGTAGATAAGGGGACCGCCCCCTCAAAAGCCCGCAGTCGGGGTCTCAGTAGTAGACAACAGATACTCCCTAATAGCACCACTCTAAGTCTACTCCTGCGACACCGCCTAATAAATAGGCGGTTGGATAGAAAGGAGAGGCGGACCCTCCCCCTTGCCTTAATTTCAGAAACGCCAGGTCTCAGAGATTGGAGGGGCGATTTAAGCGAAATTTTGTTTGCACTTTTATAGTAACCTAGAAACAAAATTTTGGTATCCAAATTTGGGACGCGTTAGCTAAGGGGACCGCCCCTCAAAAGCTAGCCAAATGGATATATAGATATATCATTACAATATGGTACTCAAATGAAAGATATTTCAGTGTAGAAAACGAATTTGATATGCAAATGTGGTACCAAGTGCTTGGGGGCCAGATGGGCGTGTTTAGCGACTATGGCAATATGGGACTCAAATAAAAGGTATTTTAGAGTAGAGCACAAATCTGATGTTTTTTTAAGGCAAAGTCTCTGAATGGTCCGCCCCTACCCATAAACACCACTCCATACTGGACATATTTGCCGACTATGGGAAATTAAAGTTCTTTGGGATTAGAGCACGAGTCTGATATTTACTTTCGGACTACATCTACTTATCCGGTTTGGATTGCATTCAATTTCGGGACAAAAGGCACTGGCAAACAGACACTGGAAGAATATAAAAATTGTTAATCCTATGAATATTTTTTTTAGCAATGAATCCTTTGATTTCCCTTTCCTTTCGAACCTCCCTCGGCTAAACCTTTCAATGTTGGCAACCATAACAAATAATTGCTTGGTTAGGTGGGAAAGAAGTGTGTACGACATTCTTTTTCCTCTTGTTTGTGGTTGCAAAGGACTTTGACAATAAAAATTGATTTGTTAATATATATGACCAGTGACGTTGTTGCTGTTGCTATTGTTGTTGCCAAAGTTGTTGGGCTTATTGTTGCTCATTTAAGTTGATATAAATGTCAAACTTAAAAAAAGTAAATAATTCATAGCCATTCATAGATCTTTGCTACACACAACTTTTTCTTAATCTTGAAACGTGGAAAGGGGAAAAGAGGCATAACAAGGGTACAACATTAGGGGTTTCTTAACTAGATTTTTACCAAATCACACTTTTCAGAGGGGGGAACAAAAAAGTTTTCAATTTCACTTCAACCATAAGCGTGTGTGTGTGAATGACACACACTCACTCTCAAAATGAAGTTTAGTTGTAGCTCAATTTTGTAGTCGTTTCCCTTTTTGAATAAGAAGAAAATCTCGTAAATATTTGCTTCTTATTCCATAAATTTTCCCTGAGACCAAAGATAGTTTTTATGACAAAAAAAAAAACGAAAGAAACGAAAATTGCTATAAATCTACAAATCCTACTTGATATGAAGAAAATTGCAACTTTTTAAGTGCAAATCGCAATTATTCAAAATCCTACCAAAAACGGGCCAAATAAATCGTTTATTGTAGCACAATACCTTCGAACGAATGAACATGAACTCAACGACTGTATTAATATGTCTCTTTATTCCCTGAAGGATAATTGATGATATCCTGGAAACAATTACGAAACACTTTGGATACGTAAAATGGGAATAAGCACACCATGCATTCATGTGCTGGAGAGTCTTAAAAATAAATGGTCGTAAAAATTATAGCCTTGTTATGAGAAACACTTTATGGCCCTTTTCAGAGGGTTTTTGAAGCCAAAGCCTTTTTAAAGTTTTTTCAAGAGCATGGTGGGGATAGACATGATGATATTCATCAACACCATCATCTCTACAGGTGTATACTATGAATACACAAAGATTTATTGTGTGCTGTCAAATATCCTTTTTTTCTCATACTACCATCATCATCATCATCATCAACATCACCAGCATCATACGTTTAAGAAATGTTATGATAAATGTTTTATGTTAAACACCAACAAACAACATCTGTGTATCTGCGCCTCTTCATTCACACTTTTCATTTTTTAGCTTTGGTATCGTTGTATGTTGGTATTAGTAGCCTGTGCTCTTTTGTTGTATGTCAAAGAGTCAATTATCATAAATTCAAATATGATATCCTTCAGAAGCAACAAGAGCAACAAACAATAACAACAACCATTGAAACCCTTCACCATCAGCCCTCCCAAAACCAAAGCACAGAAAGCTCTTTTGAAAAAAAAAAACAAAAATATATTCAAGCCAGAACAACTGCCAACAAGGATAAGGCTATGGGAAAGCTAAAGGGGGTGAGCAATAGGGAACCCATCACATAAGTCAATGACTGTTGATGATATTAAGTTTAATACTCGACGATATACTTTTACTGGCAAATATGGTCCTGCCCGGAAGGATTTTTTATATCATCTGTGTCGTAAACACTTTAGTGTGTCAACTCAAATGATTTATGAACTTTTAATGGCGGGAGTTTTTTTTTTATGAAAAAGACATAACAGATCAAATCGAGACCAAGATAATTAGTGTTTTACAATATGCCAAGAAGATTTCTTCCAGCTATAGTTATTTGCCTAGACGGACTGACGACGAACGGAATAAAATATTAAAAATGTTATGTCAATCATCAATATACATGTTTTATGAAGTCACAAATTGATACTTTCAGGTGTTACTGGCAGGACCATCAGAAAAATTCTGAACGGTGCTTATCCCCTCCTAATGCCGGCGACATTTGTGAGGTACTTTGCCATATAAAAACTTCTCCCCAAAGAGGTGTCGTTCCGCGGCACGCCGTTCGGGCTCGTCTATAAAACGGAGGTCCCTTATCATTGAGCTTAAAATTGAATCGGACAACACTCATTGATTTGTGAGAAGTGGCCCCAGTTCCTTAATGGAATGTTCATGGGCAAATTTGCATTACATTGCATTACAAAAGGAAGAAATGTGAGGCAAATATGGTAGATATCTATAGTCTCAAGAACTATATTTAAAAGATTGGTTTATATAGGAGATGTATCAGGTAATGGACCGATTCAAACTTACTGCAGATGTTGCAGGTCATAAAAAGTCAACGTGCAACATTTTAGCCAAATTGGATAAGAGTTGCACCCCCTAGAACTGCAAGAAGTATACACCAATAAGAAGTATTTGTACATAATTTCAACCGACTAGCTTTGCTTTAACAAAAGTTAGCATGCTTTCAACAGATTGACGGACACGGACATTATCTGAAAGATAAATACTTTTGAGGGTCTTAGACCAATATTTCTCCGTACTACAAAAGGAAAGACGAAATAAGTTTCCCCCCAGATTATGGTTGAGGGTAAAAAATTAAAAAAAAACCTAGTATAGCCAGCTATATATTTGATTATGAGTGGTAAAGTTATAGTGGGAGTATGAAATCTGACTCATTTAAACATTTATGTTCATTGCAATAGCACAGGCACAAGCTTAATCACAATCAAGTCTGTTCCGCCAAAAAAAGTCCAATGAACCAATTTTATTGATCCCATGGTGAAAATATGGTACTACATTTTTGATATCTGAAGGGGGGGCGGACGCTCCCCCTTGCCCAAATTTTCAAAAACTTCGGATGTCGGAGATGGGTGGTGCGTTTTAAGCGAAATTTTGTGTGCCTCTTTATATTGGGTTGCCTAAAAAGTAATTGCGGATTTTTTTAAAAGAAAGTAAATGCATTTTTAATAAAACTTAGAATGAACTTTAATCAAATATATAATTGCCATTTTGTTCGATTCCGGGCAAAATTCCGGGCAGTATTCCACGCTCATAGAACTTCTGGCCTTTATCTGCAAAAAACTGAACCAAATGCGATTTTATAGACTCATCATTGCCGAAAGTTTTAGCATTTGAGGAGTTCTGCAAAGATCGAAATAAATGGTAGTCTGATGGTGCAAGGTCAGGGCTATATGGTGGATGCTTCAAAAGTTCCCAGCTAAGCTCACTCAGTTTTTGGCGAGTGACCAAAGATGTGTGCGGTCTAGCGTTGTCCTGGTGGAATATGACACCTTTACGATTGACCAATTCTGGTCGCTTCTCCTTGATGGCTGTATTCAATTTGTCCAATTGTTGACAGTAAACATCCGAATTAATCGTTTGGTTCCTTGGAAGCAGCTCAAAATATACCACACCCTTCCAATCCCACCAAACAGACAGCATAACCTTCTTTTGGTGGATATCAGCCTTTGAAGTGGTTTGAGCTGGTTCACCATGCTTGGACCATGATCGTTTTCGACTAACGTTGTTGTAAACAATCCATTATTCATCTCCAGTTATGATTCGTTTTAAAAACGGATCGAATTCATTGCGTTTAAGGTGCATAAGGTACACAAGCGTTGATTCGGTTTTTTAAATGAATTTCTTTCAATACATGTGGTACCCATATATCAAGCTTTTTCACCAGTCCAAGACTTTTTATGTGATAATGAACGGTTGATTTTGGTATATTTAACTTCTCTCCTATCTCACGCTCAGTTACATGACGATCCAATTCGATTAATGCTTAAAATTTGTCAACGCCGACTATATGAAAAATCAGCAATTACTTTTTGGGCAACCCAATATTTAAATATTTCAATTTAAAGACCATGCATTTTTTAAGTTGACTAGTTTGACCACATTTGTTAAATGTTACTTCCCCTTTCACTTTCCACCTTTTGTAAAATTTCATGGCAATCATGTGTCAACAACAACCTTTTAATTTTCTTTCTTTCTTACTGGGCAAACGATTTTTCAAATTCCATGCAAGACATTCCCATGTTTATTGTTTGTCTATTCCCATCACCTTCAAATTATCACAAATTGATTTCAAATGATAGAAATCGTTAGGGATAATACTTATAAATACAATTTTTTTGTTATATAGCCCCCCTTTGATTATATTTGTTTTTACTAAAATATGTCCTTTTGTTTTTTTTTGTCTCTTTACAGATGGCGATCCCATTAAACTACCAGACAATTTGGAAAGCTTGCCAAGAGCTGACAGTTTCCCGTCACAACGTCATCGCTGGAATACAAATGAGGTCAGTTTGATTTGCATTGGTGTGCGTTTTTTCTTTATTTGTTATTTTTTCACGACACTTTTAGAATATTTGCATTTTATTTGAATGGACTAGAATTTAAGAGATGGAAAAAAAGAGAAAAATGGTACATGGTGAACAATTTTTCGTGAAACATATTCCATAGGCTTATGTAGCATTCAACATATAAAGGGTGATTTTTTTGAGGTTAGGATTTTCATGCATTAGTATTTGACAGATCACGTGGGATTTCAGACATGGTGTCAAAGAGAAAGATGCTCAGTATGCTTTGACATTTCATCATGAATAGACTTACTAACGAGCAACGCTTGCAAATCATTGAATTTTATTACCAAAATCAGTGTTCGGTTCGAAATGTGTTCAAATTTTGACAAATTTTGTTCAGCGATGAGGCTCATTTCTGGTTGAATGGCTACGTAAATAAGCAAAATTGCCGCATTTGGAGTGAAGAGCAACCAGAAGCCGTTCAAGAACTGCCCATGCATCCCGAAAAATGCACTGTTTGGTGTGGTTTGTACGCTGGTGGAATCATTGGACCGTATTTTTTCAAAGATGCTGTTGGACGCAACGTTACGGTGAATGAACACATTTCGAACCGAACACTGATTTTGGTAATAAAATTCAATGATTTGCAAGCGTTGCTCGTTAGTAAGTCTATTCATGATGAAATGTCAAAGCATACTGAGCATCTTTCTCTTTGACACCATGTCTGAAATCCCACGTGATCTGTCAAATACTAATGCATGAAAATCCTAACCTCAAAAAAATCACCCTTTAGATGTTTAGTTGCCCTGGGCTACGGAGTTTGTTTGATTCTCAAATCCGAGTCTTAGTATTAAGCCCAAATCGGGTTAATGAATGCTCGACTCCAACCCGAACTCCAACGCCGGCTCAATGGTCCGACTTCGACTGCGGCATCAAAACCTCGACTTCGCAGCCCTTAACTTAAAATTACTTAAGATGATCCAAAAATTGTCCTAATCCGAACTTTCAATTCAATTTGTATACCCACCACCGAAGGATGGGGGTATATACATTTTGTCATTCCGTTTGCAACACATCGAAGTATCCATTTCCAACCCTATAAAGTACATATATTCTTGATTAGCGTAAAAATCTAAGACGATCTAGCCATATCCGTCCGTCTGTCTGTTGAAATCACGCTACAGTCTTGAAAAACAGAGATATTGAGCTGAAACTTTGCACAGATTCTGTTTTTGTCCATAATCAGGTTAAGTTCGAAGATGGGCTATATCTTGATATGGCTCCATATAGACCGATCTGCCAATTTAGGGTCTTAGGCCCATAAAAGCCACATTTATTATCCGCTTTTGCTGAAATTTGGGTCAATGAGTTGTTTTAAGCAACTCGAGATCCTTCTTCAATTTGGCCCAGATCGGTTCAGATTTGGATATAACTGCCATATAGACCGATCCGCCGATTTAGGGTATTAAGCCCATAAAAGCCACATTTATTGTCCGATTTTGCCAAAATGTGGGACAGTGAGTTGTGTTAGGCCCTTCGACATCCTTCTCCAATTTGGCTCATAGCGGTTTAGATTTGGATATAGCTGCCATATGGACCGATCTCTCGATTTAAGGTTTTAGGCCCATAAAAGGCGCATTTATTGTCCGATTTTGCCGAAATGTGGGATAGTGAGTTGTGTTAGGTCCCTCAACATTTTTCTTCAATTTGGCTCAGATCGGTCCAGATTTGGATATAGCTGCCATATACACCGATCTCTCGATTTAAGGTCTTGGGCTCATAAAAGGAGCATTTATTGTCCGATGTCGCCGAAATTTGGGACAGTGAGTTAAATTAAGCCCCTCGATATTTTCTCCAATTTGGCTCATAGCGGTTTAGATTTGGATATAGCTGCCGATCTATCGATTTAATGTCTTTGGCCCTTAAAGGCGAATTTATTGTTCGATTTCGCCGAAATTTGGGACAGTGAGTTGTGTTAGGCTCTTCGAAATTTTTCTGCAATTTGGTCCAAATTGGTCCAGATTTGGATATAGCTGCCATATAGACCGATATCTCGATTTAGAGTCTTGGCCCCATTAAAGACGTATTTACCTGATTTCACTGAAATTTGACACAGTGACTTATGTTAGGCTTTTCGACATCGGTGTCGTATATGGTGCAGATCGGTTTATTTTTAGATATAGCTACCAATATTTTGTTATACACAACTGAACAATGACTTGTACTTATAAGTATTTGGTCCAAATCGGATCATATTTCGATATAGCTGCTATGGGCCATAAGGTATGCATTTTTCAGCGGATTTTGAGGAAAGTTGGTTTACATATATACCCGAGGTGGTGGGTATCCAAAGTTCGGCCCGGCCGGAACTTAACGCCTTTTTACTTGTTTTGTTTCATCTTCGTCATATTTTTCTCTGTGCATAAGGCACGAACTAGGGAGTGATAAACTAAACATAAGATGACCATGAAGCCCTCAAAAGAGTTCTAAGGAAAGAATTTCCATCGTTTACCAGTCATTTTTAGATATTTTTGTTGGATATGCCTTCTAGTTGCTCATGTTTATGGTTGGTTGCATTTGAGTATCCATCAAACAACTATCCTTTCACGGTTTTTACAACTTTTATTTTTTAGTGGATTTGTTTTGCATTGCTAGTGGCGTTTGTTTGTTTGTTTTGGTTTCGGCATGTTTGTCTGCTAAACGCTAAGATGTCCTCTTTTTTTAAGTGGTTGTAACCTTTTACTTATTCTTATATGAAGATTTTGTTTTGATGCCTTAGACGATAACAGGGCCACAATGATTGCTGCCAAAAAGTCATTGTGATGCTGTTTGGGTATGGGTTGACATTAACTCACATTAACTTTTGTCTTTGGTTTAAATATTTTGTTTTGTGAACTTTTTCCGAAAGATTAATGGAGGAAAAGGACACAACTTTTTGTGCTGACAGGCAGTTGTCATAACATATTTTAAGTTGGAAGAAAAATTGAAGTGAAAAATTTTGTGTGGGGTTTAAAAAACTAAGTAGAAATGAGTTGAGTTTTAACGAGTTAATAATTTGGATAAAAATAAGTCCCTATATTTTCATCGAAAAACGGATGTGTACCGTATTCATATTTCAACGAATTAAAATGAAGGAAGGACGAAGCCCAGAAGTACGGAGTTTTTCTATAAGAGCAATACAAAAGTTTTTTTAAATAAAACAAAAACGGATATCAATTTGGATATTAATAAAATTCTTTATTCCTGTAAAAGTGCATTCGACGCCATTATGTATGAAACTCGATTTCATTTGGAAGACCACCACGGGCGCGCTTGCAGAAGTGCAGACGCTGAACCCAATTGTCCACGGTTTTCAAGTATAAATTGGCCGATACTGGTGCTTTTTCAAGTTCGATAATCGTACGAAGTTCATTAATCGTCGCTGGCTTTTGGCATAGACCATAGACTCAACGGAGCCCCCAAGGAAACAGTGTAACGGCGTCAAATCGCAGGACCGAGCCAGCCAATCGATTGGACCATTTCGTTCGGTTTTCAAATCAATAAATTGATTGTGACATTCGCTCTGTGACTTGTAACGCCGTCCTGTTGGAACCACATGTCCTCCAAGTCCATATCATCCAATTGGGGCCAAAAAAATTGTGTTATCATTGAACGATAACGATTCCTATTCACTGCAATGTGCCGGTCTTAATTATCACGAAAGAAGTACGGTCCAATGATGCCGCCAACCCTTAAACCACACCAAACCGTAATTTTTTCGGTATGCATTAATAACTCATGAAGTACGTGTGGAATGCTGTCTGACCAATAACGCGTATTTTGATTATTGACGAAGCCATTCAGCCAGAAATGAGCGAGCCTTGGACGTACCGCTCCGAACGATTAGGCCACTTACTCCGAATTTCGGTAATAAATTTTAATAATTTCGACTATTTACTTTATTGAAGAGAAATGTCAAAAGAGCGGCAAAAAATATGATGTCGTTTGCTGTCCCTATCGGTCTACTTAGGTAGCGTCCCTTTTGAAAATCCATTTATATGAGAAAACGTTCTATATACAGGAACTATATCAAGATATGGTTCGACTAACAACACATGGAGAGGTCTTAAGCGACTTACTGCTACAAATCTAGTCAAAATCTGGCACTTAATGAATCTTTTATGAACCCAAGATCTAGGTTTATTGAGGGGTCCAATAAAACCAAGTGCACGAAAATAACAGGGAAACGAATGGTAAATGCGCCTGTTTTGGGCTCAATACCTTAATTCAGCAGATCGGTTTATATGGGACTATCGAGTCCGATATACCCCATTTTCGAACATAACCTGCCTTTGGTAAAAAAATTTGCAAAGTTTCATCTCAATATCTTAATTTTTACAGACTATAGGAACGGAAAGATTTGATTAAATGACCTTACATTTTTATGACATACCAAAAATTTAATAGAAATAGTTTGCCATTTTGAGCAGATAAACTTTTAAAAATTTATTGTTGGGGTGCTTACGAGATTAGGTGCAATGTTTCTGGGCCTTGGATAGGTTCTGGGTAAATTAGTGGGTATCGGTAAGGTTAGATTTAAGCGGCAGTCCGCCATCAGACCTCTTTAAGACTAGATTAGGCCACATAGTTTTGGAATGCTCGCAGCCCCTTCTTTGTAACCATCTATCATTCGTTTTCCTTCGGGCCTGGTTCTGAAAACTTAGATTATATGTCGCTTGAAGCATACCCGCAGATTCCAGTTTCCCTGGAATGTCTAAAGTAGTTCCTAGTGTCGCAAGCTCGTCCGCTTTACAATTCTCTGGGATATCTCTGTGGCCAAGAATGGCACCAAGAACAGGCGAATTTTGAACTGTTCAGCCATCTTGTGGAGAGATCTGCGACAGTCGAGAGGGCTTTTTGTGTTCGGAAATACTTTCTCCAGGGATTTAATGGCTGCCTGGCTGTCTGAGAAGATAATTATGCCAATCGCTGTTATGACATTATACCTTAGCCACTCCGCTTGATACAAACTGCAGTGGTCCTTCACGATATGACCAGTTCTAGATCTATAGAGTACACCCCAAAGCCCACCTGGTCGTCTAGTTTGGAACCATCTGTATAGAAGTCTATGTAACTTCTATTAAGAGGGATATCGTAGTTCCAATTGGTTCTATCAGGAATAGTGGTACAGTCATTTTTATCAAATTTGTCTAGCCTCAATGTCCAGAGGCATTAGATGTAGCATTGAATTCAGTGCATCTGATGGTGTCGACCTCAGTGCGGCTGTGATGCAGAAACAAGCAATCCTTTGGATCCGGTGGACTATTGAGCAGTAGGTGGACTTTTGAAGCGCCGTCCACCAGACCACAACACCATATAGCAATAAAGGTCTGATAACTGCAATTTATACCCCATCTTTTGCCAATGGCACTCTTGCAGGTGTATAGGACAAGAGTTGCCTTTCTTGCCCTTTCCAAATTGTTGGATTTGATGTAAAATTTCCTGTCCAGCAAAACTCTCTGGTATTTTGCGCTTTCTGTAAATGGAACATTCTCTCCTCCCAAGGAGACACTGTATCACCTTCTGAAAAGAACTAGTTATTAATAAACTTTGTTAGGGTAGAGTTGATACCTAGAAACTGCAACTCCTTCATATTTACGTCGGTTTTACAATATTGAAAGCGCCTTCAATGTCAAGAAATGCTACCATTATATATTCCTTGACAGCAAGAGAACCCTCTATGTAGGCGACTAGATCGTGAAGGGGTGTTTCAGCGGACTTGCCCTTACTATAAGCATGCAGTTACGCAGACAGGCAATCTCCAGGCATCTTTGCCCTAAGATAAGTTTTATAAACGTCTCTAGAGTCCCCAGCATAAAGAATGACAGACTAATAGGACGGACATTTTCGCCTTCGTGTGGTACGGTTTTCCTGCTTTTGGAATGAAAATGAACTTTGTGTCTCTCAATCCTACAGGTACAAATATACGATATGCAGAGTATATCTCCGTAAGCCAAGGAGCCAGTCTGTAGGACATAGCTTGTAATTTAACCGGTCAATGTGGGATAGAATCGAAAAAAAGTAAAAATTTGGCAAAAATAGAAATTTTTTTTACCAATACAAAGAAAAATTGCTCCGAGTTCTCAAAACGCATAGCCCAGATCCCCCATTTGGTTTAAAGTTTTATTTTTACTTCATATATCCCCTTGACACTGTTTGCATGTCTTTTGTGCACCAAACCATATTTTTAGCCTCACCACTGTACGGTGATGCAATATAAGAACCTGGCGATTTAAAGGAGCCGAAACTTTTTATCGCCAAAAGTATTTTCGACTCGGACATAATTTCTCCAATAACCTACGACAAATGCATATCAGTGACAACCTCTTCTGGCGCCACAATGACCGTTGTAACGTTTGCCGGAAAATGTGTGTGTTCTAGCGTTTCCTCAGTAGAAACAGTGTCTACTGACATTACATTATACATTATCGGACTTCTGAAAGTATCCTACCGTTATAGGTTTCGTGGATATAATGTTCCTTAGTCTAAAGGCCTCAGATATATCCTCCACAGAGCTGCAATATTCCGCCCAGGATTTTTTTTGCCTGCCTTATTGACATCCCAACCGTATAGTGCCCTTGTGGTTTTGGCCCTGTTAAAGAGTTTTCTGCAACCCTTCCTTAGACTAACTAGTTCTGGTTCCACCATGACAGTCGCTGTTAAGGGGCAAACAGCGACTGCCATGGTGGAGCCCAGATGCGATTCTAGGACATGCTGATAAGCAAGTCATTTAGGGATTTTGTGATCCGCTTGACCATTATGTCTATATGATCCGCAATTTCCACTTCCTTTTCAGGTGTAGAGGGATAGTCGTGCAGAATTTGTACCGGAATGTATTCCAAACCGCCTTTTTTTCTGTTTAGACGAGGAATTACTTCTGCAGTATTTCTCCATGGATGAAACAAATATAGCGAAGATCAGAGAAGCTGGGGTAATCCAACACTTCCCAGTCGCATATTCACGCAACCACGCCTATACACACCCATGGTTTCTGAAAAAGAACAACGTCAAATGCTCTTGCCATCAGAAGGATCTTCATTGCCGCCGAAGCGGCCTTAGAATGGTGGAGATTTTGTAGAAACCGGACTGTAGTAAAAAAAAAAAAATAAATAAATTGCCTATGAACATTCCATTGAGGAACAGGGGCAAACTTCTCACATATCAATGAGTGCTGGCCACAGTGCGACACCTCTTTGGGGAGAAGTTTTTAGATAGAAGTTATTACGCCTTATAAAATGTTGCCGGCATTAGGAGGGGGATAAGCACCGATGAAAATTTTTTTCGAAGTTCTCGCCAGGAGTTGAACCCAGGCGTTCAGCATCATAGGCGGACATGCTAACCTCTGTGCTACGCTGGCCTTCGCCAGATTCAAAATTTCCACCACTGTTGCATTAGCCTCCTCGTTTAAGTCCGCCAGAAGTTTAACCCCGCATGATTTGTGATTTCAAAATTATAGAATTCGTCCTTTTTCTCATTCTCTGCCAGCTTTTTGACCCCTAATAATCTTTGCTGCGATTGCTAGCCTCTGCTTAAAACTTCATGTTTATCGCGTTCGGTAAATAAGCGCACAAAAGTTGGTTTGTTTATCTCTTGTTTTGAACCTTATTTTTTTTCTCACAAAAAGGCCACAAAGTTGGATTATTCAAATCGCGATTTGTCCGCTGCTAAACAATGGGAAAAAACAAATTAAAAACTCGTCTTGTTTTATTTCGTTAATTAATTAAATGCATTTTTTTATTGTTTTAGTTGTGTGACCCTGTGGTGAAATTTCATTGTTTCGAATTTGTTCTTGCTTCGTGCTTCGTTGTTGCCTCCATTTGTTTTGGTTTCGATGTGACTGCGTGCCTCGTACAAGAGTTCACGAATTATTTACATTTATTTTCGACAACTATAACTTTTAATATTAACCTTTGTGGTGGCCTTTTGTGACGTTATTTTATGGGACGCTTGCCAGAGACGTGGGGATGTAGCGACATCCTTCTCTTGCCAGTTACCATTTAAATTTTGAAAAATTAAAACTATGTGGTTAGCCGCACACGAACACCAATTACAAACACTCTCTCACACACACACACAAAACAAATCGGGAATTCTGTTATGTCCTTGTGTTGGGATCTGTGTTAAACCAAATTGCCGGTAAAAATGCATCTCGCACTTTTAACTTCATCCCAGTTAAGGATGTCCTATGTGGTTGGTCATGCTAGATGGACGTTCATTGGCCTGCCTCAATGGGACAGTGCGAGTTTGCCATGGAGCTACGCTCCACACAGCAAGCATCAGCATCCTGTGAGAAGTTATGGGAAAGGGCCCCTTGTCGATTGTTTTGTTGTTTCTACTGCTCCGTTACAACATGACCAAAATAAGCGTGCGTAATTTTATTTATGTTACGAATTCGGTGGTAATATTACATTCATTCATTTCGACCACCATCCACAACCACACCAACATTCAACCACACCGCCAAACCGATTGGAGTGGACAACATACCGATGAATACCTGCCTTCAAGGGACAGTGGTTTTTTAAGGGACACATTTTTGAAAGATTGAAATTTTTACTCAATTTTCAATGCAAACTGAATTCTACGAAATTTAATGTAAATCAGACAAGTAAAAAGGCGTTAAGTTCAGCCTGGTCGAACTTTGGATACCCACCACTTTGGGTATATATGTAAACCACCCTTCGCCATAGTCCGGTGAAAAATACATATTTTATGCCCCAATAACAGTTATATCGAAATATGGTCCGACTTGGACCAAATTCAGGACGAACATTGAGTGGTCTAATAAGAACAGGTCTTTGTTCAATTTTGTAGAACAAAATATTGGTCTTTTTGGTAGCTTTACCCAAATATAAACCGATCTGAACCATATAGAACGCGGTTGTCCAGAAGCCTAACATAGGTCACTTTCCCAAATTTCACCGAAATCGGACAATAAATGCGCCTTTTATGGAACCAAAAACCTTAAATCGAGAGATCGATCTATATGGCAGCTATATCCAATTCTGGTCCGATCTTGGCCAAATCGAAGAGAGATGTGAAAGGGCCTAACACAACTCACTGTCCCAAATTTTGGCAAAATCGAACAATAAATGCGCCTTTTATGGGCCCAAAACCTTAAATCGAGATATCGGTCTATAAGGCAGCTATTCCAAATCTGGACCGATTTGAACCAAATTACAGAAAGATTTCGAAGTGCCTTACGCAACTCACTGTTTCAAACTTCGGATACATCGGACAATAATTGCGCCTTTTATGAGTCCAAGACCTTTAATCGATAGATCGGTCTATAAGGCAGCTATATCCAAATCGGACCGATCTGGGCCAAATTAAAGAAGGAGGTCTAGGGACCTAACACAACTTACGGTCCCAAATTTCAGCGATATCGGACAATAAATGCCTCTTTTATAGGCCCAAAATCTTAAATTGAGAGATCGGTCTATATGGCAGCTATATCCAAATCTGGACCGATCGGCGCTAAATTGAAGAAGGTTATCAAGGGGCCTATCACAACTCACTGTCCCAAATTTCAGCAAAATCGGATAATAAATGTGGCTTTTATGGGCCTAAGACTCTAAAACGGCGGATCGATCTATATCAAGATATAGTCCGGTATAGCCTATCTTCGAACATAACCTGCTTATGGACAAAAAAAAATCTATGCAAAGTTTCAGCTCAATATCTCTACTTTTAAAGACTGTAGCGTGATTTGAATAGACAGTCGGAAGGTCACGGTTAGATCGTCTTAGATTTTTACGACGATCAGGAATATATATACTTTATAGTGTCGGAAATGGATATTTCGATGTGTTGCAACCGGAATGACAAAGTGAATATACCCCCAGCCTTTGGTGGTGGGAATAATGGATATCAAAAAAAGTATCCTTTTTGAAGTTAGTTTTTCTTATTTAGACCGCACAACAAGCGGATTACTGGCTTGGGTGTATGGTTTAAGTGGGTCACATGGGGCGGATTAATATCCGCACTCTATTTTAACCTAAACCAACCTAATAAACATAAAATTCTGAGGAAATTTTCTCTAAAAATTAAAATTGACAAGATTATCTATGAGATCCAAATTTCGACAAAAGTAAACTCGAAAAAGAAAATCTTAGTCAGGAATTCCGTGCTACTTACAAAACCCCTAATTGTCTTCTAAACGATGTTCCTAAGTCGGTTCATGCCTGGTATTGTGTCCCCACTCATGTTGTACCGGTGTTTGTTAGCCGCGAAAGCCGGTCAATGACATAGGAAATGCTCCAACGTCTCATCTTCTTTCCCACATGCCCTATAGCTATGTTACCAAAAGCTATACTGACCTCCTTACTTCCTTTCAGTGATAGCCTCGTTCTCTCACGATCCGGATCATCCCATTGGATTTTCGCCATCTAAATCTGGAATTTCATGCTACTTACAAAATCCCTAACTGTCTTCCATACGACGCCCCTGAATCGGTTCATGTCTGGTATTGTGTCGCCATCCGGTGCCGGTGATTGTTAGCTACCACTGCAGGGCAATGACATAGGAAATGCTCCAACGTCTCACCATCGTCCCCACATGCTATCACTAGCCGCACCTATTTTGCATAAGTGAGCTTGTATTCCGTTATTATACCGAGAGCTATACCGTCCTCCTTCTTACTTCCTTTCAGTAATAGCCTCGTCCTCTCACGATCTGGATCACTCCAAATGATCGTCGTCCTACCGACTGTTTCGCTGTTCCACAGTGTTATGTTCGTCACCCACGCCCTTAATTCGGACTGCGTCGACCCAAAAAGCTTCGGGTTAACCAAGTTTATTGACGGTAGTCCTCTGGCCTTCATCGCCAAATCATCTGCCCTTTCATTCCCCCTTACTCCGTTGTACCATCCTCCTTCTTACACTCCTTGACTGTTCGTTATCTTACCGTCCTGGTTGTTATTGCCCTGATGGCCAGTTTACTGACCGTAAAGATGTTCACACTCGACATCTTCACGTTAACACCACACCACCTCACGCATTTCGCGATCGCCCGGATCTCCGCCTGCAGGACGGTATTATGGTCAGTCAGTCGAAAACAGATCTCAGTCCCTGGGTTGTCAATGTAGTCCACCAGATGAGCCCTGTCCTCTATCTTTGATGCATCTGTGTACCATGAACTTCCAGATGGTAATACCAGAGTTCCGCCAATCTTAGACTGTGCCGTTGGCAGTCCCTCGCATTAGACATGAAGTGTCGTCCCAGGTATCCGAACGGAAACCTTTTCAATCCAGGTTTCCTTTCGTCACCTCGATTATACCGCGATGGTATGAGCTGCTCCCATCCTCTATCTATTCTCCCATCGCCTAAAGTCTCAAACTCAATCTGTATATCTGTGGGTTGGATATCTAGAATAGTCTTCAGTGCCTCATTGGCCGCCTATGCCAATATGTTGTATTACCATTGCTGAACCTGTTCAATATCATTGCCTTGCACTTTTTTCAATTGAGCTTTGAACCCCGAAGGCAATTAGTCTTTATCGGCCCCTATACCAGCCTGCATCATCACAAACCTGGAGCAGACCCAGGAAATTGGAGTACACTGATGATATTGGAGTATACTGATGACAGTCCATTGAGTATCCCACTCCAATTTTTCCTAGGTATGAAGCCCTCTTCTTCTCCCTTCTGGACAACTGCCATCACCTGGCTGTCCTTAGCGACATTAGCAAAGGTTCTTGGACCCATCTGGCTATTGTTCATCCAAGTTCTTTTAGGCATGGGATGCCCTCCAGATGACCGCAGCCTTTTCCGAACAGTTTCCGAATCTAGACGTGTAGTCTTTGGGGTAGCCTGTGCAGCGAATTCCCGAGCCCAATTTAGGGAGTCTCTCTCCCTATTAGTGAGAGACTTAGGATCATTCGCACCAAGCCTCTCAACAAACCTGAGAGCGATGCGCTATTGCAACCTCTTAAAGAGCGTGTGGTTTTGCCGGGGAAGGCCGATAGCCTAGGCAAATTAGAGGTATGCGAAGAAAGAATAGGTTCGGCCTTGGTCTTAAGACTTGAACCTGGTGTCTTCGTCAAAAGCCCCTGCTGACCAGTCGTCTGTCGGCCAGTGGACCCTGGAGCAGCCGCTCCACCAGTCGAGGTTTCAGTAGCAGACAACATGCTACGGCCTGATACCACCACCGCAGCTGTTGCGTCTTTGGAGTCTATTCCAAGCCTACACCCGGGCTCTAGATCTGCCGCTCCACTGGAAACAGACGCAAATCATCAATACATTTTTCTTCCAAAAATAATGACCTATTACGAGTTACAGGAAAATTCTTGCGGAGCGAAATAACAAAACGTCCGCTCCACTCAACGGTTCAAACAAGTATAGGTCAAATCATGCTCCTGTAGAGCCAGTGGACTATCCTCGGATTCAGGGCCCATTTCGAGCCTATGGCCCGTCTACATAGTGCCTAACATCTGTAAGCCTTCTCAGTACACTCCTGAATGTGACACCTCCAATTCAATTTCCTATCCAAGATCACACCTAAGTATTTGACCTTGTAAGATATCGAAATCGTTCTATTGAGGAAACATTTTGCATCAAATTGGCCCATCTCGTCTTCTTTGTGAACAGGCAGATTTCAGTGTTCTCTAGGTTAACATTGAGACCCCTAGGTCTAGCCCAGCTGTATGCCATCTCCCGGATTCTTTCAGCACTTCTACACTACTGATTTGGAAAAATAACTTCAATAGTATTTTCAAACCTTCAAAACCACTGTTTTACGCATGAAAAGAAAACGCCTCGGACGGACATGGAATGTTTAAAATATTTTAAGTACTGCCTCAGGTTGACTTTTCCACTCCACAAGCATCCAAATAACCAAACAAACATCAACAGAACTCCAACCAGCGAGGCAAAAGCATTCGACCAACACGTTTTCCCCGCATATAAAATGTGGTGAGCAAGAACTTCTGTTCAGCGGTTCTTGTTTTTATTTGTAGTTGGTAATTTTTATCTTCCGTTTTTGTTGTTGTTGTTGTTGTTGCTGCGATTGTGTTTGTTTTAATAAACTTTTATTTTTAATTTAGTCAACATGTTTTTTTACACAGCGCGTACAAGTGTTCAAGTCTTGCAAGCATGGTTATATCCTCGTGTGTGTGTGTGTGAGTGAGATTGTAAATATCCTTGGTTGTGATTGTGTTAAATACACGGTCTTAAATGTTTGTCCAGCATTATATGAATTCGCCCCGATCTATTTACAAAGCATTATAATAAAGTCACCTCGAAGTCGAAGGATTGAAACTGCCACCATCCTCATTACCATCAATGTCATCATCATGGGACTTAAGCACTGCTTTTTTCCCCCCACCCTCATTATCATTATATGCACAGCTTCTGTAGTCATCATGGCTATCTCCTAGTATGGGTGTAGGTCCTATGGCTGTGTAGAGTCATACATCCTTGCACTGATATCTTCTTCGTTGTATTTGAACGCCGTTGAACTTTACATCGGACAAATGAATATTTGCGGTTACTCTTAATTCACAAGTACAATAACAATAACAAGAGAGTAAGCCAAAAAAAAAAAGAATAAAAACCAAACTTTTCATTTCCCATTGTAAATAGTGGACATTTTACACGGACATTACGTGAGCCTCCTCGGAATATAATTTCGTAGTTTGTTTTATTGCATTTTTTAGGGGGGTTGTCTTAACTCAAATAAGCAAAAACAAGGAGTGGACAGCAAATCTGTCCAAAGGACACAGAGAAAAATGCTTAGAGGGGGCAAAGACATACAGTATGCAACTGCATTCACTTATAAAGTTGGCAAAATTTAGAGCTCATTTATACACTACATACTTTAATGGAGTCCACCGTAGCGCAGAGGTTAGAATGTCCGTCTATGACGCTGAACGCCTGGATTCGAATCCTGGCGAGACCACCAGAAAAATTTTCCGCGGTGGTTTTCCCCTCCTTATGCTGACAACATTTGTGAGGTACTATGTCATATAAAACTTCTCTCCAAAGAGGTGTCGCACTGTGGCACGCCGTTCCGACTCGGCTATAAAAAGGAGGCCCCTTATCATTGAGCTTAAACTTGAATCGGACTGCACTCATTGATATGTGAGAAGTTTGCCCCGTGTTCCTTAGTGGAATGTTCATGGACAAAACTTACAATTTGCATACTTGAATATCGAATAATCTAGCTGAAATATTTTCCACAGGTAAAAGCGTGCAAAGTTCGGCCGGACCGAATGTTATATACGCTCCACCATTGATCGCATTTGTCAAGTCCTTTTTCCGGTATCTCTTTGTAGTCAAACAAAGGATAACAATTGTTATACTATTAGAGCTATATCAGGTTGTGAACCGGATAACCAAATCGGATAGGAAATGCTACTTACGAAGTAAAATCGGCTACACCAGGTTATAGATCGATTCAGACCTTATTTGACACATATGTTGAAGGTAAAAAAAGAAGTCGTAATGCTAAATTTTATCCAAATCGGTCTGTTCCCTCAAGGGGCTCAAGAAGTAAAGGGTGATTTTTTTGAGGTTAGGATTTTCATGCATTAGTATTTGACAGATCACGTGGGATTTCAGACATGGTGTCAAAGAGAAAGATGCTCAGTATGCTTTGACATTTCATCATGAATAGACTTACTAACGAGCAACGCTTGCAAATCATTGAATTTTATTACCAAAATCAGTGTTCGGTTCGAAATGTGTTCATTCACCGTAACGTTGCGTCGAACAGCATCTTTGAAAAAATACGGTCCAATGATTCCACCAGCGTACAAACCACACCAAACAGTGCATTTTTCGGGATGCATGGGCAGTTCTTGAACGGCTTCTGGTTGCTCTTCACTCCAAATGCGGCAATTTTGCTTATTTACGTAGCCATTCAACCAGAAATGAGCCTCATCGCTGAACACATGAATGAACACATTTCGAACCGAACACTGATTTTGGTAATAAAATTCAATGATTTGCAAGCGTTGCTCGTTAGTAAGTCTATTCATGATGAAATGTCAAAGCATACTGAGCATCTTTCTCTTTGACACCATGTCTGAAATCCCACGTGATCTGTCAAATACTAATGCATGAAAATCCTAACCTCAAAAAAATCACCCTTTATAATCGGGAGATCGATTTCTCTGGGAGCTATATCAGATTTTAAACCGATTCAAGCGATGTCGTGCACAATTGTTAGGGGAAATAGAAAAAATCACTGGGCAAAATTTCAGCCATCATCATCATCAAAAAAGAACCATGCCCTCTTGAGGCTCAAGAAGTACAATCGGGAGATAGGTTTATATGGGAGCTATATCGTGTCCGATTCGGACTGTACTTGGTACGTATGTTAGGTTAGCTAAAGTTAGGTTAAAAAGAGGGTGCAGATATTAACCCATGCCACGCCCCATGCCACTATGGACATACACCTAAGCCAGTAATCGGCTCGTTGTGCTCTCTAAAATCTACAAAGTAACCTCTAAAAAAAATTTAAGATGGGAATTCCGTGCTACTTACAAAATTCTTAATTGTTTTCAATACCACTTCCCTTAGTTGGTTCATGTCTGGTATTGTGTCTCCACCTAAGTGCCGGTATCTGCTTGACGCAAATAATAAAGGAAAGGGAAAGGGCAATGACAAAGGAAATGCTCCAACGTCTCATCATTTTCCCCGCATGCCCCACACATGCTATTACTTGCCGCACCGTTATGATACCAATATCTATACTGACCTCCTTCTTACTTCCTTTCAGTAATGGCCTCGTCTTCTCACAATCGGGATCCCCCCATAGGATTTTCGCCGTCCTACCGACCGTTTCGCTATTCCACAATGTTGCATGGAGGAAGGGTACTTCCCGCTTGCGTGGAAATGTGCCCGATTTGTTGTTTTGCTTAAGTCACCGGAGCGTGTCAGGAGTAACCCGAGGTCCTACCGTAGCATTAGCTTGCTTCAAGTACTTGGCAAGGTTTTGGAACGAGTGATGGTGGACATGCTTAAGGAGAGCAACGGCGAGGGTACATCCCCATATCAGTTCGGGTTTGTCGAGGGTAGAAGTACTGTTGATGCCTGGTTGTATGTCCAGGATTGCGTGGGCGGGTCGAATGCCAAATATGTCTTGGGCATACTTATCGATTTCAAGGGAACATTTGACAACCTTTTATGGCGTGGCGTGCTCGCGAGGTTGGTTGAGGTGGGATGTCCTGAGATCTGCCTGTGGCGCAGTTACTTTAGGGACAGAAGGGCTTGAGTAGTTTGGGCCAGCAAAACGGTCTGGAGGGACGTTGTAAGGGGCAGGGTCCCATTTGAAACCTCATGATGGATTCTCTGCTTCAGCTGTTGGCGCGTTCTTTTAAGGTTTGTGCTTATGCGGATGACCTCCTTATCTTGGTTGAGGGGCAGTCTCGTGCTGCTCTTGAACGCCTAGATGAGGAGGCCATGCCCATGGTTCGCGAATGAGGTCATCGTGCGGATGTTGAGGTGGCTGCTGTGACGATGCTTCTTTAGGGCAGATTGGCTTCTAGCCGGCCTCCGCTCATTAGAGCTGTTCCGGTGTCGTTGCGATAATCGCCGCGAGTCAAATACCTTGGTGTAGTTGTGTCAGAGAGGTTGCGTTTCCTGGCCCACTTGGACCATGGAAAGGCTTTTTGCGGTGGCAGTTATGCTTAGGCTTATTCTGAGGAGTGACTGGGGTCTGAGCAGGCGTGCTGCATGGACTATATATGCGGGTCTATTTGTTGCCAGTGCAACTTATGAAAGTCATTACTGTTCATGGACGTGAGTAAGTGACTTCTTGCCAGAGGTCAGCTATGTTGGCGTGCGGGCCCCTTGATTTGGAGGTGATTCTTCGCGCGGTTTTGTACAAGGCTAGGAGGGGTCTTTCGGTTGCTGAAAGGGATTCTCTTCCTTATCCGAATCTGGCGAATGGGAATGTAAGGCGGCTTAAGGCACACCTTTTGAAGTGCCTTTATGATAGCTGGAGGACACATTGGACTGACAGTGACAATGTACGGGTTACTTGCTGATTCATTGGAGACGCGACGTTCGTAGTGGAGAGAAGCAATTTTGGCTATGGCCTGAGTCTTTGGTTTTTAATGACAGGACATGGCTCTCTCAATGCATTTTTGCATAAGAGGGGCCTGGCGTCGATTGCAGGTTGTCCAGCCTGCGGGGAGGTGTTTGAGGACGTGTTGCACTTAGTGACTGCGTGCCTGTACTATTCGGACCTCAGGGACTTAGGCGCTATAGGTATATCCTATGGAAAGGGGGTGTTTGATTTGAGCAGTGCCTTATTGGACTCTGGGACGTTTGCGAGGTTAGCGACCTTTGCAAGGACGGTCTTTGATAGGAGAAGGATATTAGGCGGGCGGTGACAGGTCGTCCGATGGTTTGGCTCTTGATGTTTGTCCATTTTTGTGTGCTCGTCCGTTTGTGTCCGTAATGGGAAGTGTCTATTCTTGTCCGTTATGTCCGTATAGGAAGTTGTCCCTTTTTTGTCCGTATGGGGTTCTCGCCCGTATTGGTTATTTTGTCGTTTGTGATCCGTATTGGGTTTTAGTCCGCTTTTTTGGCGACCATATTTCTATCTTGGGGGGTCGGGGAAATGGCTTTGGCTTTTTTTCCTTCAGGTGACCAGTCCGGGTTCAACTGGTTCTACCAGTTAGACTATGTGGTCGAACCAGAGTCCTTTTTCCACGGGAGTCAGGAGCCCCTGGAACTTCGGTTCCAACCTGTCTATTGGTAAGGCCCCAGTTGCGAGCAACGTAGTGGTTGTGGTTAAACACCTATTGCAGGAAGGGCATTTCGATGCTTGGTCTAGAGTTGCATGTACTCAACCGGGTGCCGTGACCCATACAACGGAAAGAGTTTGGATTGTGCTCTGCCCCTAACCAAGGGGGAGGACACGTCCAGACAACGTGAACTCGTATTGGTACTCATGCTAGCTTCGGCTATGTATGGGGGCGTTGGTAGACGCATCGTTTTCACCCGGGGTTAAGAACCCTGCAAAATTAAGCCATCGTGGCAGGTGCCTGCATAAAACACCATTTGGACCCCCATCCTATTGTTGAAGGTTTAAAAAGAAGTTGGAATTTAAATTTCAAATTTTGCAGCTTCAGCGAATGATTAGTCTCTAGAAATGTCATATTTTCGTATCCTACAAATTTATACACCCTTAAAGAGTGCATATAGACCAATATCCAAATTTGACTTATTGACCTCAGAACATACTTTTTCCCTTTGGCTTAAATATGAACTTGTAAATGACAACGTATGCAATGAACAAAATCAAACTTTCTCGGTAAATTATTGCGAACATTTTTGTAAGTCTCACTTTTGCTCTATTATTGTATCCTCAATTTTGTAAATAATTTTTTCCTGTGTATAATCATATGAAATATCTTAAGCAAACATTTTCGATGGTGTGCTTATGCCTCGTATGAAGTAAATACTACAAAAAGGAGTAAAAATATGCATCCTTATGCTGTTAGCGCCACATTACAGGGTTCTGAATTTTCACACTTTTTGTTTTTTTTTTGTTGGTAAGGAAGGAAGTTATTTTTCGCACCTTGTTTATAATGAAATGTCCTGCAAGTCCTCAAAATGTTCACACAACTACATAAATGCCCTATTTGCCAGAGGCCTTTAGGATCTGCATTAACCATGCCAAAACAGACAGACAGACAGACGGACAGACAGAGTGAGACACACAAACTTGAGAGTAAGAGTGTAATGTAGGATGCATATCTTCATGCCAGTGTGCGCTTATACTCCTTCTCAAATGTGAAGGTACCATTTTACAAGCACTAATGAAAATTTGTGTTATACGTTTCAAGTAAATATTTTTACAATTTCCTTCATTTGCCACATTCCACAAGGCCATACACACATGGCCATGTGGGAATAGAAGCCACGTGGCAGTGGCATACCACACTCTATAGCTTAAGTTGGCAGCTGGCCTGGCGGATGCCCGGTCACCTTCTCTCGCCGTGTTTTTGGCTTTTTGTGTATGCTGCTGCTACATTAAAGCGCTGTTTTCACGGAAATGATTTAAAAATTGTTATATTGTCCTTCGCAAAAGGCCAGCCCTAACCAGTCAGAGGAGTTGCTCTTTGCTACGATCCTTAGCTGGAGTTCAAGTGTCGAAATAGTGTTAATATATCCTTGCTGCTTGGTTATAGTTGGTGCCTGTCGCCATTTAGCCACATTAAGATGACCACTGCCATTTTTCCTGCCCTAACGGTTGGTTACGTACATGTATGACAGCATACAACCACAACCACAAACAAACCTTTAATTTACAGGTGTCATATAGGGCCCGAAAAGCAGAAGAATCCTAGATGGCCATGGCAGAAGAGTTTGGGAATTTTATTTATTTCGCGAGTGGTATTTTTATTATTGTCTTTGGAATTATTTATGCAAAATGTTTAAGTGGACAACATCAGAGGCGGTCCTATGGGTTAAAAGGAGGGATATTTTACTACGAGGACTTTGTGGACAGCGGTGAAACAGTGTTGTGCTGCATTTGTTAGATTTTAAGAAATGTTGTGAAAATTTCTTACTTCAAATTCCCTTTAAGCAAGAAGTGAAATGAAAAGAAAAACAGTAGGGAAGGGTAAAAGTCGGGCGGTGCCGACAGTATAATACCCTTCACCCACCCTGTAAGTACAATGTGGGAGCTATATCCAATTCTGAACCAATTTTGATGGACCTCGGTGGATGATTTCAGATGGTTTATTAAACAATCCGTATCAAATTCCGAGCAAATATGCTCAAGCTGTAATAACTACGGTTGACTAATACTGAACCGATTTCGAGCAAACTCTATAGACGTTGTGGAATTCGTCAAGGAAAGCGTTGTTGGAAGATTGGGCAATAAATGCGCTTACAGTGGCTCTAAGAGTAAAAATCGGGCGATATATGTACATGAGAGCTGTATCTAAATCTGAACCGATTTCCGTGAAATTCACCAGTAATGTCTAGAGTCGTAAGAGAATCCTTCCTATCAATTAGGTTAACAAATGACCAATTTATTGCATTATTACTGCAAATCGGACGAACATATATATGGGAGCTATATCGAAATCTGAACCGATTTTTGCCAATTTCAATAGGCTTCGTCTCCAAGCCGAAAAATATGCCTGTACCAAAATTGAAGACAATCGGAGGAAAACTGCGACCTGTAGTTTATGCGCAAATTAACATGAGAGACGGACAGACGGACATAGTTTAATCGAATAAGAAAGTGATTCTGAGTCAATCAGTATACTTATCAATGAGTCTATCTCTCTTCCTTCTGGGTGTTACAAACAAATGCACTAAGTTATAATACCCTGTACCACAGTAGTGGTGTAGGATATAAACAGTAAAAAAAGGCTATATATTGGGTTGCCCAAAAAGTAATTGCGGATTTTTTAAAAGAAAGTAAATGCATTTTTAATAAAACTTAGAATAAATTTTAATCAAATATTCTTTTTTTAGACTTTTTCTAAAGCAAGCTAAAAGTAACAGCTGATAACTGACAGAAGAAAGAATGCAATTACAGAGTCACAAGCTGTGAAAAAATTTGTCAACGCCGAAAAATCCGCAATTACTTTTTGGACAACCCAATAACACCCTACACCACCGAGTCTGCATACTACTTAGAACCTATGACAAAATCTATTCAGACTTTAGTTTGGCATACATACTGAAATATCGAATAGAAACTTGTAAGATTTTCTTACCATAGACCTTAAAACGCCATATCGGATGAAATAAACATACGAAAGCAATATCTAAATTTAAACGGATTTTTATGAAAATTTTCACACGCATCGCGACGTCAAATAAAATATCTCATGCAAAATTTTGTACAGATTGGACCAAAATTATGGCTACTACAGCCTTAAAATTTCATATCGGATAAACGTTATATCTTAATCTGAACCGATTTTGTTCAAAACCAAAACCCTTCATCCTTGGACTACAAAAGTGACTTGTGGAAAATTCTATGGCAATCGGACAACAATTTCGATCTGCACCATGAGCACAAGAATACGTGGACATAGCTAAATCGGATCAGGAATTGATTGTAAGCCGATCCGAATACTTATGGGTCTAGCTCCTCTCCACTATGAAACAGGGGCAACCTTCTCACATATCAATGAGTGCTGTCCGATTCAAGTTTAAGCTCAATGTGAGAGACCTCCTTTTTAGTCCGAATGGTGTGCCGCAGCGCGACACCTCTTTGGGAAGAAGTTTTTACATGGCCGCCATACCAAATGGTACAATACCTAAAAAAATCTCCCTGGAATTAGGAGGGGAAAGACAACGCTAAAATTTTTTTTCTGTTGTTATCGCCAGGTATCGAACCCAGGCTTTCAGCGTCATAGGCGGACATGCAAACCTCTGCTTTACGGTGGTCTCTCCTTCTTAGCGCTGCAAACAAATGCACATAGTTTTATTCCATGTACCACAGTGATGGTGTAGGGTATAATGAACAAGTAAAAGCGTGCTAAGTTCGCCCGGACCGAATTTTATATACCGTTCACCATGGATCGCATTTGTCGAGTTCTTTTCCCGGCATCTCTTCTTAGGCAAAAAAAGGATATAAGAAAAGATTTCCTCTGCTATTAGAGCGATATCAAGATATGGTCCGGGTTGGACCACAATTAAATTATATGTTGGAGACCTGTGTAAAATGTCAGCCAATTCGAATAAGAATTGCGCCCTTTGGGGGCTCAAGAAGTAAAATAGAGAGATCGATTTATATGGGAACTGTATCGGGCTATAGACCGATTCAGACCATAATAAACACGCATGTTGATGGTCATGAGAGGATCCGTGGTACAAAATTTTAGGCAAATCGGATAATAATTGCGACCTCTAGAGGCTCAAGAAGTCAAAATCCCAGATCGGTTTATATGGCAGCTATATCAGGTTATGAACCGATTTGAACCTTATTTGACATAGTTGTTGAAAGTAAGAATAAAATAAGTCTTGCAAAATTTCAGCCAAATCGGGAAGGAATTACGCCCTCTAGAAGCTCAAGACGTCAAGACCAAAGATTGGCAGATATGGCAGCTATATCAGGTTATGAACCGATTTGAACCATACTTGGCACAATTATTGTATGTCATAAAATAAAATACGTCGTGCAAAATTTCATTCCAATCGGATAAGAATAGAGGCTCAAGAAGTCAAGACCCAAGATGGGTTTATATGGCAGCTATATCAAAACATGGACCGCTATGACCCATTAACAATACCAACCGACCTACACCAATAAGAAGTATTTGTGCAAAATTTCAAGCGGCTAGCTTTACTCCTTCGGAAGTTAGCGTGCCTTCGACAGACAGACGGACGGACGGATGGACATGGCTAGATCGACATAAAATTTCGCGACGATCAAGAATATATATACTTTCTCAGACGAATATTTCGAGTAGTTACAAACAGAATGACCAAATTATTATACCCCCCATCCTATGGTGGAGGGTATAAAAATTTAATTAGTACCTTGTTGCGTATGATTGATATTAAGAAAATTTGGCAGCCTCTACAAATTTTCGAAATACGGAGGTTACCAAATTTAAGGGCATGCCAAAAGGCTTCCGGACAACCTAGGGCCTTGCACCCGATCTTGCTAACACCTCAGCTCTAACCATTCCCCGTTCCAAAGAGATATCTCCACCCGTTCTCGCACGGCATAATTTTTAATAGTTGTTTTCGTTTCCATCCCACTGTGAGACGGAGGGATATGCTAGGAGGGCTTCTCCACTGCGAGTAAACCTGTCGCCAATCTTGCAATTTGCCTAAATACTGAACATTGTAGAGGGAATGTTAATACACAGCTGGTGGCGAGCTGCGAATCTGTATATGGATGTAGAACATCCAGCTAGTCCCCCATCGATGGCAAAAAGACAACGTAACTCCTGTGCCTCGCTAAGAGAAAATTAAATACTACTATGGGAGTTATAACCGAGCACAGCGTGATAGATCATAAGGCCGCGCACATTGAAATTCTCCATAATGAATATTGCGGAGTCGTTTTTGATATGGATGAGAATAAGACGATCGAACTTGCTCTGTCCATGTTTTCATATTTTTAAGTTTTCTCCGATCTCTTCGATCTTTCAGATGTTTTACTGAGATCGAACGCAATGAAATACCACAAGACCGAGTGTACTCAGGTAAGCGTGGACCGATGCTCCGGGTATACACATACATACACCCAGAGAATAGTTGATGCCAGTACGGTATTGATACGGTATACCATACGGTTATGATAGTAAAACAACACTGTATGGTACAAAAAAAAATACCGGATGGTATGGATGAACCATAAAATGATTAGTACCGTTTGGTACCTTATTACCAAACTGGTATTGGTTTTAATACCAATCTGTTATTAGTGCTAGCAACAGAGCGTTATTGGCTTTAGTACCAAACCACTACTAATTAATCATACACCTCATGAACAAACAAAAAAACATTGAACATAATTTAAATCTAATTTTATTTCGATTATTTATGTTAATAATTACAAAAAGTAATGGTACACCGTGACCAACCTCAATTCTTTGTATTCCGCATATGATTCCATATCCATTGATTCCCAGAAGTGATTTTCTTATGAATACACCCGCACAGCATCGTTTTCCACAGAATGGACTATCATGTTTTTAATGTAGCATGTCCTTAGAATTTGTGCAATTTCAATTTTCACCGCTTTCCAGTATTTGAACAGTTTTTTACGCACTCAAATTAAAACATTAAATTATTAAAAAATTTAATTAAAACATTTTATTTATTTGTTTTAAGTACAAAGCTTAACATCACTTCTGGCGCGATGGGAAGAATATATATATATAACGCCAATTCTTAATAACTGCCTTTGTCTGGTATTGAATTGATGGCAAATGGTATTAAAAATCGTTGCCAATGACGCGAATAAAATAATACCAGGCGGAATTGCCAAAGAACCGTAATTTTTCTATCAGTGTAAATTTTTCACAAACTGTTATGACTCTCAACAATGGAGCCAAGTACGGTCCTAATCGGTCTATAACCTAATATAGCTCCCATATAAACCAATCACTCGATTTGACATCCTCAGCCTTTACAAGCCGCAATTTTTGTCCGATTTGGCTCAAATTTTGCTTGAATTTTTAATAACTTCCTTTGTCTGGTATTGAATTGATACCAAATGGTATTAAAAATCGTTGCCAATGACGCGAATAAAATAATACCAGGCGAAATTGGCAAAGAACCGTCATTTTCCTATCAGTGTAAATTTTCCACAAACTGTTATGACTCCCAACAATGGAGCCAAGTACGGTCCAAATCGGTCTATAACCTAATATAGCTCCCATATAAACCAATCACCCGATTTGACTTTCTGAGCCCCTGGATACCGCAATTTTTGTCCGATTTGGTTGATATTTTGCTTGATGGTGCATTGAAGATTCTTTGTTTGGACTTGAGAAATATTTGATAATTAAGTGGAGTATTTAAAAGTACAGCTAATAGACAGGTTTGTCGAGCGTGGTTAATGTGGTAATTGTATCATAGATGCGTTTTCGCAATTAAATACGACATACCAATGCACGGACCTTGAAGCCATCACACCTAATATGGTTGAAAAGTCTTCTAACCATAGTGGTTGGTGTGTGTTGCTACCTTTGGCTTTCCTTTTCCATTTGCATCTTCGATCATTCAGCTTGTCTCGAAAGAGAAACAAACAAAAATTGTAGAATTTAATGATCTCACCCTAACAGGCAAAAAAAAAACTTGAAAAATTATAAATTTTTCTTTTATAAATCTAATTTCACAAATCCTTAAACAATATATAGAGATATTGCAATATTGGCAAATATCTCTACCTCATTTCTCAGAATTCACATATCATCCTTGTGTCCCTTGCTCTATGTTTGCAACTTTCATTACTGCAAATATCATATATTCTCGATATGTGATTTCTTGCCATGCTACGAGTACATAAACAGGATTGATACTACGCGAGTGTGTATATAAAAATTAATCAATTAATATGATATAAATGTCACGATTTATTTGTCACAATTTGTTGTGAACACCATAAAAAGAAAGCAGCAGGACATGGAAAAAAGAGGACCTTCGTACGTTCAAGTGCGTTGTCACTTTAATATTTATAAAAATGGTTGGTTGGTTGCTTGTTTTGCTTGGCCACCCCTTTGCCATCAATCCAATGGCCTCTGCGAAAGGACTGCGCTCAGAGGAGTAGCATGAGTGAGGTGATGGGAAAACCATTTGTACTTATCAATATGATTGTGTTGGTTGTGTTATTTTCTGTTTTTTTTTTTTTACATAAGTAAAATGTCCTCTCAGATTTCTGGCATTGGTAGTCATGTTTTCCATTTTATGAATAATTTAGCATGAAGAGCTCTGGTTTGTTTTTCTTCTTGCGTGATTTCTTATTTTTGTTTTTTCTGGTCCTGGTCATGGAGTGTGATGTGTGATTTATGCCCTCCCGTGTTTGTTTTTTTTTTTCCAACCACATATTTCGATACTCCTCCTTCGTTGTTGGAGTTTGGTTTTTTTTTCGTCCTATGTGGAACCATCTGTGGTTATATTGGCTCTGTGTTTCAGTTTTATATGGTAGGGAAAGATTCAGTCAGTCCATTATATAAACCACTTTAGTGTGACATATTGTCGCGAATTTCAAATTTTTTACCCCAGCCACCGTGACATATAGGAGGCTAGTGATGTGTTGGTTTCTGTTTTTTTACAGAGGAGCTTAAATGACAGTGGGTTTTCGAAAGATATTTTTAATATGAAATGTTCTAAGGTAGTAGAGCTTAATAGAGCAAAGCATACCATGGAGTTTGAAAACTGTCCAATTCAATTTTAAGCTCAATGATAAGGGACCTTCTTTTTATAGCCGAGTCCGAATGGCGTGCCAAGGAGCGACACCTCTTTGGGGAGAAATTTGTACATGGCAAAGTACCTCACAAATGTTGCCAGCATTAGAAGGAGATGACCACCGCTTAAGGGAAAAACCGTTCCCGACATGATTCGAACCTAGGCGTTCAGCGTCATGGTCGGACATGCTAACCTCTGCGCTACGGTGGCCTCCGTTTATCGAAATCTTTTCTTAGTAAAAATTTTTTCAAAATTTGTATACCCTCCGCCATAGGATGGGGGTATAATAATTGCAACATACTCTTTGGAACACCCCGAAATATGCGCCTGAGACCCCATAAAGCATATATATTCTTGATGGTCATGACATGTTAAGTCGATCTAGCCATGTCCATCCGTCCGTTTGTCTGTCGAACGCTAACCTTCGAAGGAGCAACGCTAGCTGCTTGAAATTTTGCACAAATACTTTTTATTATTGTAGGTCGGTTGGGATTCTTAATGGGCCAAATTGGTCCATGTTTTGATATGGCTGCCATATAAACCCATCTTGGGTCTTGACTTCTTGCGCCTCTAGAGGGCGCAATTATTATCCGATTTGACTGAAATTTTGCACGTAGTGTTTTGGTATAACTTCCAACATCTGTGTTAAGTTTGATTCAAATCGGTTCATAATCTGGTATAGCTGTCATATAAACCGATCTTGGGTCTTGACTTCTTGAGCCTCTAGAAGGCGCAATTCTCATCCGATTTGACTCTTTATCATGGTGTCCACAATACATGGTTCCATGGTTTTGAGTAGAACGTATTGTGGACACCATGATAAAGAGTATGACATCCAGCTAACTGCTCAAATACAAACAGCATGCCTATGTCAAGGGAAGGTCGGTGGAGACTGCCCTGCACGAGGTTGTGAATAAAATAGAAGAATCCTTCGATGTCAAAACGTACACACTGGTGGTATGCATTGACATCGAGTGGGCTTTTAACAATGTCCGGACTGACACACTGATCCAATCCTTAGACCAGTACCGGGTGGATCCGGTCCTTAGAGTCTGGATAAACCATATGCTAAGGAACAGGTGAATCAAATTGTGTGTCGCATGGCATAAATATAAGGGAGAAAGTGGCACAGGGCACGCCACAGGGGGACATTTTATCGCCACTCCTATGGGTGACCACCATGAATGACCTATTAAGGATGCTGACTGAGGCGCGATTTGGCGGGTTTTAGAGAAAATTTCTTAAAATTTTTTTTATAGATATATTTGAACAAATATTTTTCTTTAGAGAAAATTCCGTCATAATTGTTTTCTAGAGAGACATTTTTGCAGAAATTTTCTAATAAATTTTATCAAAAAATTGTCCTTAGAGAGAATTTTATTTTTCAAATTATTAATTATCCTACTGATTTTGAATAATTTCACCAATTTTTCATTTTATTCAGTATGACAGATTTTGTTAAAATCTTTTCAATCCACTGTCTATGTCATACATCACTCACTTACGCCGTTACTGGTGTCCCACACGATTTAGCAATGTTCCTTCCTACTCATACTCATACATTTTTTCGACCATTTCCATAACATAGTACATCAAGAAATCTTAAGTAACCTCATAAAACAAGGCAACTCCAAAAGGATTGATGCAAACGTCAAACCATATATGAGGGCATTATGATGGTATTGGTGTTGGTGGTCGTTGTGTTGGTAAACACTAAGAAGTCAACAAAATATCCAAAAGTACTTAGAAAATAGCACAAAATCCGTTAGGGCTTATTTCCGTTTCCGTTTGCCAACAGCTTAAAAGTGTGTTTGAACATATTTTGCTATATGACGCGCACACACACTAAGCTCAAATACTTCTGATTCAATCAGCGTTTCGTTTGATTTCATCGAAAGAGATTTCTACGTACGAAAGCAATTTTTTACGATATCTTGCAACGTTCTTGTTATTTTTGTTTTTGTAAAAATATTTATGATGGTGGCATTTGAGGCCATTACATATGTTAGACATGTACTCACGAATGCCTTTAAATGTTGAGAAAAAAACACAACCTTGCAACCAGAAGGACAACATACCAAATAATATTAATAATAATCTAAAGGACATGGTATAGCCTTATACTTTGAATAAAAAAAAGAACAAATCACTACATGCCACAAATGCCTATGGTACATACTTTAGACCTTCAAAAGTCACATAAAATATTTACAAAACTCAGCATATTTTACTCCTTTGGGTTTGCTTGCTTCAGTATGAGGCATAGAATTTCCAAAAAGAAAATAAATTCATTGCGTGGGGGAGAATTATGAAGATGGTGAGTGATTTGTTCGGAATCATGGATACATTTCAAGTTTATCCTTTTTAGGAAATTTAATTAATGTTTTCATTATTACCAAAATAGAAAATTTTGGTTTTGCTTTCTGATGAGATCACGTGTTGCATAAATTGTAATATTTATGTTTTTCTTTTCATCGGAATCACCTTGAAGGCTATTTAAACTATAGCTTGACTGGTAGCTGATGTTATCTTTTTGAGAAGTTTATCTATTTTCAAAAAGTTCATACACAAAAAATTGTTTTTGCTATTTCTCTTAGGAAAAAAACATAAAGTCAAAAGTTAAATATGTTAAAAACAACATTTTTGTTTTCATTTCCTAGCAGATAGATATGAATGTGTGTCTAAAGCAGATAAGAATTTAGTTTTGGTTATGATCCTGATTTAAGCCTCTACTTTGATTATTTGTATGTTCACAAATTGCTTTGGTTATTGAAACTGAACAGAGTATGGCGTTTTCTCAATTTGAGCCTTAATTCATAAAAATCCTTCGATATTTGTCAAAGATATGGACACTTTTGTAAAATAGTTCTAAATTATTATCAATCATACGCAACATGGGCCAAATTTGTATATTCAAATTTTGAACAAAATATATAAAAATCTTCCGGAAGCCACCGTGGCGCAGAGGTTAGCATGCCCGCCTATGACGCCGAACGCCTGGATCAAATCGCTGCGTGAAATCAACATAATTTTCAGCGGTGGTTATCCCCTTACTAATGCTGGCTACATTTGTGAGGTATCCTGCAATGTTATAACTTCTCTCGTCGGCAAGTCGTTCGGACTCGGCTTAAAAAAGAAGGCCCCTTATCATTGAGCTTAAACTTTAATCGAACCGCACTCATTGATATGAGAGAAGTATCCCCTGTTCCTTAATGGAATGATAATGGGAAATTTTATATTGGGTTGCCCAAAAAGTAATTGCGGATTTTTCATATGCCGACTATATGACAAATTTTTTCACAGCTTGTGACTCTGTAATTGCATTCTTTCTTCTGTCAGTTATCAGCTGCTACTTTTAGCTTGCTTTAGAAAAAAAGGGTAAAAAATGTATATTTGATGAAAGTTCATTCTAAGTTTTATTAAAAATGCATTTACTTTCTTTTAAAAAATCCGCAATTACTTTTTGGGCAACCCAATACATAACAAGTAAAAGTGTGCTAAGTTCGGCCGGACCGAATCTTATATACCCTCCACCATGGATCGCATTTGTCGAGTCCTCTTCTCGGTGTCTCTTTTGAGGCAAACAAAGGAAAGGAAAGGTTAAAGGAAAGAATTGCTATGCCATTGGAGTTATGTTTTCAAGTTATGGTCCAATTCGGACCATAATGGAATGAATGTTGGAGACCACAATAGAAGTCATTGTGTAAAATTTCAGCCAAATCCAATAAGGATTTCGCGCTTTACGGGCTCAAAAAGTAAAATAG
Source organism: Stomoxys calcitrans (assembly GCF_963082655.1). NCBI lineage: Eukaryota > Metazoa > Arthropoda > Insecta > Diptera > Muscidae > Stomoxys > Stomoxys calcitrans. The sequence goes on from NC_081556.1 coordinate 119,529,738, forward strand.
GGAGATCATTTTATAGAGGAACTGTATTAGGTTATAGACCGATTCAGATAATAATTGCGCCCTATAGAGGCTCAAGAAGTCAAGATTCCAGATCGGTTTATATGGCAACTATATCATGTTATGTACTGATTTGAACCATACTTTGCACAGTTGTTGAAAGTCATAACGAAACACGTAGTGCAAAATTTTAGCGAAATCGGATAGGATTTGCACCCTCTTAAGGCTCAAGAAGTCAAGACCCTAGATCGGTTTATAAGACAGCTGTATCATGTTATGCATCGATTTCACCCGTAATTGGCACACTTGTTGGAAATCGTAACAAAACACCTCATGCAAAATTTCAGCCAAATCTGATAAGAATTGCGTCCTCTAGTGGCTCAAGAAGTAAGATTCAAGATCGGTTTATAGGGCAGCTATATCAGCTATAGCCACACTTGGCGCAGTTGAAAGTCATAACGAAACACGTCGTGCAAAATTTCAGCCAAATCAGATAGAAATTGCGCCCTCTAGAGGCTGAAGAAATCAAGACCCCAGATTGGTTTATATGACAGCTATATCAGGTTATGGATCAATTGCAACCATACTTAGCACAGCTGTTGGAAGTCATAACCAGGCACAATTTCAGGCACAATTTCAGCAAAGTCGGATGAGAATTGGGCCCTGTAGTGGGTCAAGAAGTCAAGATCCAAGATCGGTTTATATGGCAGCTATATCATAACATAGACCTATATGGTCCATTTGCCATCCCAAGCCACCTACACCTATGAGAAGTATTTGAGCAAAATTTCAAGCGGCTAGCTTTACTCCTTCGAAAGTTAGCGTGCTTTAGACAGACAAACAGACGGACGGACGGACATGGCTCGATCGACTTGAAATGTCATGGCGATTAAGAATATATATATTTTATGCGGTTTGAGACGAATATTTCGTGGAGTTACAAACTGAATGACGAAATTAGTATACCCCCATCCTATGGTGGAGGGTATAAAAATCAATTGGCGTTTGTTTGTTTGTCTGTTCCTTATAGACTCAAAAACGGCTGAACCAGTTTTCTTGAAATTTTCAAAAATGGTGCATAATGGTACCGTGGTGAAAATACGGTACTAAATTTTTTGATATCTGAAGGGGGGCGGACCCTCCCCCTAACCCTAATTTTCATAAACGCCATATCTCGGAGATGGGTGGTTCGATTTAAGCGAAATTTCGTGTGCTTCCTTTTACTAACCTAAAACCAAAAATTGGATATTAAAATTTCGGATGGGGTACCTACTGAGGTGTATATTTATAGACCAATCACAATAATGTGTGACGCAAATGAAAGGTATTTTAGATCTGATATCCTATTGTTGGAAAGAGTGTTTGGGGGACCACCCTTTCCCCAAAACACCCCTAAATCGGTCATATTAATCAACCATGGCAATATTGGTCTCAAATAAAAGGTGCTTGGGAGTAGAGCACGAAATTTACATCCGCTCTCGGGACCCCGAACAGGACTTATTTATTGACTATAACGAAATGGGGCTCAAATAAAAGGTATTTGAGAGTAGAATAAGATTTTGTGTTTCGTGGGCGCCCACCCCACAAACAACCCCCAAGGGGACAAATTTACCGACCATAGCAATATGTGGCTCAATTAAATGTTTTTGGGAGTAGATCACGATTCTGATATCAGCATATAGTAAAAAGTGTCTATAGGGCTGCTCCTCCCCCAAAGCACCCCCCAAAGAGGACGAATTTACCGACCATAGCAATACGGGGCTCAAATGAAAGGTATTTTAGAGTAGATTTCGAATCTGATATATATTTTCAGGGCCAAGCCACCGAGTGGCCTCCCCAACCCACAAAGCGCCCACCAAACTGGTACAGTAATAAGGGGCTCAAATCTATTTGGGAATAAAGTACGAATCTGATCCAAGCATTAGTGACTAACTGTCTAGGGTATGTCCCACCCCCATAATAACCCCAAATAGGACGTATTTGCTCACCATGACAATTTGGTGCTCAAAGAGAGTGGAGCGCGAGGTAAGTAGGTTTTAGGGCCAACCCCCCAAACCGGCTATATTTGCTGATGATTGCAAAAATAAGCTCAAATGAAAGGTATTTAAGTTTAGAAAACAAATTTTTTAATTTCCTTTTTTGGGGTCACCTCATCCCATATACTCCCCTTAAACCAATGGCATTATGGGGTTCAAACATATTTTGAAAGCAGAACACGTTGCTAATATTTTTTCAGCGTTAGGGGGGCCATCCACTCCCCAAAACACCCCTAAATCGTAAAAATTTACCGACCATGGCAATATGGGGCTCAAATGGAAGGTCTTGGGAAGTAGAACACGACATTTCTTGGGGTCCACAACTTCCTCAAAACACCCCACTCGCCAAAACACCCTTAAATCATACATATTCACCGACCATTGCAATATGAGGCTCAAATGGAAGGTATTGGGGAGTAGAACGCGACATTTCTTGGGGTCTACCACTTTCTCAAAACACCACACGAACATGCCTTTTTTTCTGGCCATGGCTATATGGGGTTAACTAAAAGGAATTTGGGAGTAGAATTCGAATTTGAGTTTTAATAAGTGGTATTTGAGAGTAGACCGCGATGCTGATAGTTTTTCAGGGCTAAGTATCTGGGGGACTATCCCACCTCCTCCCCCCCAAAACACCTCTAAATCGGACATACATATTTACCAACCATGGCAATAAAGGGACCAAGGGACCACAAACCTACCTTTAACCCTCCGACCAACTTCAAAGACCAATAAATATTGTATGGAATACAAATAAAGGTATTGGGTTGCCCAAAAAGTAATTGCGGATTTTTCATATGGTCGACGTTGACAAATTTTTTCACAGCTTGTGACTCTGTAATTGCATTCCTTCTTCTGTCAGTTATCAGCTTTTACTTTTAGCATGATTTAGAAAAAAAGAGTAAAAAAAGTATATTTGATTAAAGTTCATTCTAAGTTTTAATAAAAATGAATTTACTTTCTTTTAAAAAATCCGCAATTACTTTTTGGGCAACCCAATATTTATAATAGTATATTTGTGTTAGAGCGCACAACAAGCCGATTACTAGCTTAGGTGTATGTCCATAGTGGCATGGGGCGGATTATTATATGCACCTTCTTTTCAACCTAACCTAGTATATCTTTATACGAGGGTTGCCTTTTATATTTCGGGATTGGACAATTCTTGTGTTGCAAACTGCCAACTGACAGCTCTATGGTAAAGCTTGACATTTTTGAGGTTATACGTACTCAAAACGTTTTGACATACGAGCGTTATTTATGTTGTTTACAGTAACTTACAAAATTCATCCTGAATATGTCGTACGATTATTTTGTCAACTTTCGACGTGGATTAACTCAACTTCAGTGCATCGATGAACTCAATTCAATTTTTGGCGATTAAGCTGCATCAAGGACCAGTGTCTGTCGATGGTATGAATTCCGTAAAGGTTTTCCAAAATCAGTTGCTGTTCCAAAAACCATTAATGCTGTGCGCCAATTGATCGTCATGTGACTTATCGTCAGATAAGGCATTAATAGGACCAGCATATATTCAAAATTGCTTGAACATTTGACCATCAAAAAAATAACTGAATTTTTAAGGAATCAAAACGTCGATTTAATGAGTCATTCGCCTTATAGTCCGAATTTGGCCCGAATGACTTCTTTCTATTCCCGTATGTTAAAAATAAAATGAGAGGTCAAAGTTTTTCGGCACCTGAAGAAACGATTGATGCTTTCAGAATGCATGTTTTGGAGATACCTCAATCTGTATGGCAAAAGTGCTTCGACAATTGGTTCAAACGCTTGGAAAAGTGTATAGATCTTAATGGGGAATATTTGGAAGACAATAAAGCGATTCTGGATGATTAATATTTGTTTTTGTGTTCTCTAATCCTGAAATATAAAAGGCAACCCTCGTACTGTTAGTCAAGCGATATACACATACCATTTTCGTTGCATGGTATTTCACTAAAAGCTCTTCAATTGTTGAAAATAAATATTCAAAGAATAATTTTTTCCACATAATGTAAAAGAAGGCGCAGCAGAGTGGTCCTGGGTCGGATAGTCTAGTAGAAAAATATTTTACGCCCTTAGGTATTCTTCTTCTTAAAGAATTAATGTTCATTGTTTTTGAAGAATATTAAAAGTACGTCATTGTTTTGTATATCTGTATGTAGGTTCCTTACTTCGCCATAACCATATAATAAAAGAACGTAATAAATAAGTTTTCTTTTTCTTTTTTCTTTATTATCTAAAGTACATGTCATCACAGCCTTCTTATTGCTTGAGATTAATTTAGATTATATTTGTCTAGTCATTTTATTACTAAATCTGAACATTTCTATCTCTATTGTTTATAATTTCAGGAAATCGCTGCGATTCTTATCAGTTTTGATAAACACAACGAATGGCAATCTAAAGAAGTTAGAACAAGGTGAGTCACGCAATAGGCATTTCCTTTTTGTTATAATTCTGCTTCTCCCATTCTCTGCATATTATAAAAGTTAATACAATTTTGAAATAGAGTTTAGATTATAAAATTTAATGGTATATGATAGTAAACATTTATATACTGGCTAAATCCATCCGCTCAGCAAAGCCTTATTGGTAGCAAGCTGAATAAAATAGCTAATGGCTTTCAGGGAAGTCAAATATTGAATACAAGTGGGAGTGCAATATTATCAGGGACCTAAAAAATTTTAACATATCTTTTTATACCCACCACCGAAGGATGGGGGTATATTCATTTTGTCATTCCTTTTGCAGCACATCGAAATATCCATTCCCGACCCTATAAAGTATATATATTCCTGATCAGCGTAAAAATCTAGGACTATCTAGTCATACCCGTCCGTCCGTCTGTCTGTTGAAATCACGCTACAGTCTTTAAGAAAAGAGATATTGAGCTAAAACTTTGCAAAGATTCTTTTTTGTCCATAAACAGGTTAAGTTCGAAGATGGGCTATATTGGACTACTATATCTTGTTATAGCCCCCATATAGACCGATCCGCCGATTAGGGTCTTAGGCACATAAAAGACACATATTCCAATTTCACCGAAATTTGGGACAGTGAGTTGTGTTAGGCCCTTCGACATCCCCCTTCGATTTGGCCCATATCGGTCCAGATTTAGATATAGCTGCTATATAGACCGATCTCTCGATTTAGGGTCTTGGGCCCATAAAAGGCGCATTTATTGTCCGATTTCGCCGACAGGGAGTTGTGTTAGGCCCTTCAACAGCCCTGTTCAATTTGGTCCAGATCGGTCCAGATTTAGATATAGCTGCCAAATAGCCCGGACTCTCGATGTAAGGTCTTGGGCCCACAAAAGGCGCATTTATTACCCGATTTTGTCAAAATTTGTGACAGTGAGTTGCGTTAGGCTCTCCAACAACTTATGCCATATGGACCGATCTCTCAAAATAACGTTTTGGCCCATATAAGGCGCATTTATCGTCCGATTTCGCCGAAATTTGGGATAGAGAGTTCCGTTAGGCTCTTCAAAAACTTTCTGTAATTTGGCCCAGATCGGTTCAGATTTGGATAAAGCTGGTTTTGGGCCCATAAAAGGCGCATTTATTGTTCGATTTCGCCGAAATTTGGGACAGGGATTTGTGTTAGGCCCTTCGATAGCCTTCTTCAATTTGGCCCAGATCGGTTCAGATTTGGATATAGCAGCCGTATAGAACGATCTTTCGATTTAAAGCTTTGGTCCCCTAAAAAGCACATTTATAATACGAATTCGCTGAAATTTGAAACAGTGAGTTATGTTAGGCTATATAGTTCAGTTCGGTCTATATTTGGATATGGCTACTAAAAAGACAAATATTTTGTTTGCTCTACAAAATTGAACAATGACTTGTACTTATTAGATCTCTCAATATCCGTGTCGAATTTGGTCCAAATCGGACCATATTTCGATAAAGCTGCTATGGGGGCATAAATTATGCATTTTTCACCGGATTATGGTCCGACCGAACTTAATGCTTTTTTTACTTGTTACCATCTATAATATTTATCATAATACATTAATTTGCAAAAAGTATTAATAAAAGTCCCTATAGTCCTCCCCTGGTCTAAGGTGCAAATTTTTACAGTTCCCAAACGTCAAAGTAAGCAAAAGTATCAAGAAAGAAAATTGGGAGGAATTATGGGAAGACATAAACCGAAACAGAATGTTGATAGAAAAAACTCGTCATACGAAGCCCAACGGCGGTGATGGATGGAAGAACAGTGGAAAATATTGTCCACACACTACCTCCGACACGATCATAAACCGAATACAAAATTTTGATAGAAAATCTCGACACACGGAGCCCATCTCCGGTGATGGATGGAAAAGCAGTGGAAAATATAATCGACACACTCCCTCCGACACGACCATAGATAAGGAAGAGTCCACAGACAATACAAGCCCTTTCACGATAGTGACGCCAAGATACGTAGCCCGCAACCTTCGGAGCATACGAGCCCCCGGTCCCATAAATTAGCTGAAAACAGACCGGAATTTCTTTAGACAATGTTCAACAAGTGTCTACTGCATTTAAATGCAAATTTGTAAATTAACATTCCATTAAGTAACAGGGGCAAACTTTTCTCCTACAACACCAATGGGTGTTGTCCGATTCAAGTATAAGCTCAATGATATGGAACCACCTTTTTATAGTCGAACGGCGTGCGACAATTCTTTGGGGAGTTTAAGCTCAATGATAAGGGACCTCCTTTTTATAGCCGAACGGCGTGCGACACTTCTTTGGGGGAAGTTTTCACATGGCTGCCATACCAAATAGCACAGCCGTGTCATAATAAATCAATCCATAAGGCAAGGGCTGCCGCCTTAGTGTATCTGTTTGTCCTTTTTTCATCATGGGAGAGGTATATCCCGGAATTCCTTTTCTGCAAGCTTCTGGTCCGTGCCGGGATTGAAAAGAACCCCGGACCCCAGTTCTGTTCGGTTTGTCGCCTCCATCATCGGTCGGTCTCGGTGAGGTATAACCGGTGCATGGAGTGGGTACATTTCCGATCTTGATCTGGCCGTTCATCACTATATAGTATATAGAGTATAGTCACACTAAATATGTTGCAAGGTGCTGTGCGAACATACACATCAGTGGGTCACAAGCATCGTCGTCGTCGCCTTTTGCGTCCTCATAATCGGGCTATGTGAGCCCATCGACCTTTACCGTGCGGCAATGTAGGCAACAGCAGCATCCCAGCCCCAATATTGCCAGGCTAGTACAATTGAACTGCAACGGTATACGAGGGTAGATCGACGAGATAGTAGATTTTATGAGTCGGAAGAACACATAAGTTGCAGCGACCCAGGAGACAAAGCTGACCAACACCTGCAGCTTGCACGGTTGTCACGGATACAATGTGCTAAATAAGGGTCGCTTAAGGAATGGAGGTGGGGGATTGGCCTTCTTGATATAACATTCCGTGCCGTATAGACCCATCTCGCCGGCGCCTGCCACCGGTGACCCCAATATGGAGTGCATGGCGATAGCAGTCAGGTCCAGTACTGCCGGGATAGAGCTATATAACGTGTACATACCGCCCGTTGGTAGCTGTCACCCATTTAATGGCCAAGCCTACAAGCCCGACATAAGTGGGCTACTGTCTGGCCATAATCGTCTGGTTCTAGGGAACTTTAAGGTGCATCACATTTCATGGTAACGTGGCACAGCTATGGCAGAGCAGATTGAAGGATCAACGTTTCGCACGGTGAACGCGGATCCCCCACGGAGATGCAGCAGCTCGCCAGACATTTCTATTGCATACCCTGATCACCTAAGTGACGTATCCTGGCAAGCCGTCATTTCTTTGGTATCAGACCATAATTCTCTCCCCATAATTCTCAGCATAGACCGACGGACCACCCGACTTCATAACCTTTAAGCGCCGGACGTTTATCAATCAGAAGAAGGCCGATTGGGGCGGCTTCAGAGAGTACACCAATCGTCGCTTCAGTGACCGAATACCCCCCTCGAAAGTTTTACTTGCTAAGAAAAAATTACCAGTCGGTCGAATACCTGAAGTGCGGCCCGATTTCCCGGCGTAGGCCCCTATATTCGCAGTCGAGCCTGATGGTATCGTTGCACGAACCCCATTCAACCCAATATCAGCAAGCTGAATCTGGAAATGAACAGGATAGATAAAGAACATGAGGCCACCGTAGCGCAGAAGATAGCATGTCCGCTTATGACGCTAAACGCCTGAGGAGAACACCAGAACAAATTTTCAGCGGTGGTTTTCCCCACCCTATGCTGGCGACATTTGTGAGGTAATATGCCATGTGAAAAAATGGTATGACAGCTGTGTTAAATTTCTCCCCAAAGAGGTGTAGCACTGCGGCATGCCGTTCAGACTCGGCTATAAAAAAGAGGCCCCTTATCATTGAGCTTAGATTTGAATCGGACAGCACTCATTGATATGTGCGAGATATGCCCCTGTTCCTTAATGGAATGTTCATGGGCAAATTGCATTTGCAGTGAACGAACCTTACATTACTTTGTGGCTTTAACCATAAGATCAATGTAATTAAGGTACAGGTACAGGTTAAGGCGTGCTGTGGTCTACTGTTAAGTCACTCTCAATCGCCGGAAGAAAGAATGACAGGACCTCAATCACTTTTGGCGACAGAACTGTGACTAGCCTGAAGAGATGCGTCAGGTTTTTCAACCAGGCAAGGTTAGGAGGGGCGCCATTCGTCATATCCGTGGTCTCCGAGCCGATGGACAGACATCACTATTTACCGTGCTCGAAGTTACGATTGTCGTCCTTGGCGCCAAGTCAACTAAGGCGTTGTCCCCCGACAGACGTCGTTGATAGGCAACAACACACAATCGCACATTATTTTCTTCCGCACACAGAGGAGAGACGAACAGAGCAATCAACTTCGTGCGCACACAACAAATATTTGTGGCAACACCAGCATCTTTATATCTGTTTGGAGAAACTATTGGAAAACAGATATGTTACTCTCTTTTTGTTTTTACTCACTCACACTTGATCTCGTCGAAAAAATAACACTACCAACTTGTAACAGAAAATGATTTCCACTTATCTGTACTCACTGAATATTAACAAGTAAAAGCGTGCTAAGTTCGGCTGGGCCGAATCTTATATACCCTCCACCATGTATCGCATTTGTCGAGTTCTTTTCCCGAGAATTATAATAAATTATATATTGGAGATCTGTGTAAAATGTCAGCCAATTCGAATAGAGAGATGGATTTATATGGGAGCTGTATCAGGCTATAGACCGATTCAAACCATAATAAGCACATATGTTGGTGGTCATGAGAGGATCCGTCGTACGAAATTTCAGGCAAATCGAATAATATTTACGACCTCTAGAGGCTCAAGAAGTCAAGGTCCCAGATCGGTTTATATGGCAGCTATATGAGGTTATGAACCGATTTTAACCTTATTTGGCATAGTTGTTGAAAGTCATAATAAAATACGTCATGCAAAATTTCAGCCCGTTAGGAATTGCGCCCTCTAGAAGCTCAAGAAGTCAAGACCCAAGATCGGTTTATATGGCAGCTTCATTCAAATCGAATAAGAGTTGCGCCCTCTAGTGGCAGCTATATCAGGCTCAAGAAATCAAGACCCATGGCCCATGGCCCATTTACAATACCAACCGACCTACACTAATAAGAAGTATTTGTGCAAAATTTCAAGCCGCTGGCTCTACTCCTTGGAAAGTTAGCGTGCTTTCGACAGACAGACGGACGGACAGACGAACGGACATGGCTAGATCGACATAAAATGTCACGACGATCAAGAATATATATACTTTATGGAATCTCAGCCGAATATTTCGAGTAGTTACAAACAGAATGACGAAATTAGTATACCCCCATCCTGTGGTGGAGGGTATAAAAAACGATCATACTGGTACAAACAGTTGTAACTGTGAACGACTTTAATGTATACTGTTGTGTCAGAATTATAATGCTACGAGTATATGGTGTTGTGGTCCGGTGGATTGCCCTTCAAAAGTCCACCTTCTGTTCAATACTCATCCGAATCCAAAGGATGGCTTGTTTCTGCATCACAGCCGCACTGAGGATGACACCATCTGATGCAGGGCATTTAATGATTTACCTTATGCCATTATTCTACAGCAGAATAACTGGAATCTGTGGGTAACTGGAATCTGTGCTTCTAGCGACTTGTAAGCAGTGAGGTTGTGGCTCGAAGGGCAACGATACTACGATAAATAAGATACAATAGAATATCTGATGTGTGTGTTCAGCACTGGCAAACAAAAGGACTATTGGTTCTCATTTCTTTGAGGACTTGTCTGAATTAGCTGATGGGAATATTAACAAGTTGTCAGGCTTTTTAATCTGGGAGGTTGAATTGTATTTTTCTTCTCCTATGCACGTGGAAGCTCAATGGAAGAAAATGTCTGAGTGAGTCTGATTGCAGACTGTCACTTACACCTAACCTAAGCTTGCCAAGTTAGAGCCAACGATCACTCACCCGTTGATTGATAAATGTCCTTTTTTTTTGTTCTTTGTTTTTTTCTTCTTTTTTTTAAGAGTATAATGCAATAAACTAAAAATTTTAAAATTGTTTCCTATTCTATTGTAGACCAAAAAGTGGCTCTCTACTGCTTTATTCCCGCAAAAAGGTGCGATACCGACGTGACGGCTACTGTTGGAAAAAGCGCAAAGATGGAAAAACCACACGAGAAGATCACATGAAACTTAAAGTACAAGGCACTGAGGTAAGTTTGGATAAAGCATAAAACAAAAAATAGTATAAGGGGGATAATGCGAAAAAGTATAATAATAAGGTGTTAACGAAATCCCTCCAAAATAAATCATATATGTTAAAAATATGAAATGGCTTAAAAAGATAAGAAATACATTTGAAGACTTCTACCTCTTTGGCCAATTATACTTATCCATGGTATGGTTTATAATCCAAAAAAAGATAAAACGAAAAAACAATCTCAGTGGCAGATAATACATGTTAAGAAGTGGCCAACCAAGCAATCAACTCAGTCGCCATGGCATTACATATCCTTGTTGGGTGTTTCTTTATTCCTTCGAACCCTAAGTGTTTTAAGGACCGACAAATTAGCGTCGTTTATTAGGATTTTCTTTGGAATTAATTTACGACTTAATGAAGAACACAATTCGTAGTTGGGTACAATTAGACAAATACAAGGCTACTTTTGGCTCTTGGGATACTTTGTTATCCTGCAAACAACAAAGCAAACAAACACACACTCGCGTGTCGTATATGTTTATCTTGACTTGAATGTTTTTCCCATTTTCCTTTTTTTCCTCTTTTGTTTTCTTTCACCATGGGCCTGTGGAGCACTGGCTAAAGGGACGGGGAGAGGGTTTTGCAAGGATTTTGTTATTTTCCTACGTTTTTTTTTGGTGAAATGCCATGAATTATGATTTCCTAACGGAAACATACGGAATTACTCCACTTCACTCTGTTTTCGCAGAAAAACAGATTTTATTTTACTCCACATCATATTCAAGGGTTAAATGTTACACTTTTTTCTTGGCCTCATCATACTCCAAAGTGGATGGTTTTTTTGTTTTCCCTTTTTGAGGAGCGAAAAGAAATACAAAAGACTGGAAATGAAATCAAAGTAATTTCACGCCAATTTTTTTTTTTTTGTCTTAGCTTTCACTTGAGCTGTTTTTTGTAGGATTTCCTTAGAAGGTTTTAATTTCTATGGATTTGTATACCCTATATCACTACATTGATAAACGGTGTTTGCAATTTGCACATTTGTTTGTAAAGCTCAGCTTCTATTTTAATAGAAAGTTTATCAAAAATCGTGGAAATCATAGGATTTTTTAAACATCGTGGGATTTTGTAAACAGCCTAAGATTTTGTAAAAATTTTGGCAATTTATTTATAAAATGGGGGATTGTGCAGGATAGTTAAGTTTAGCGTGGAATTTTTGTGAAAATCGTGGGATTTTGGTAACATTTGCGGGATATTTGTACAAATCTTTGGTTTTTGAAATAATCGTAAGATTTTGTAAAATCGTAGGATTGTGTAAAAATCGTGGGATTTGGTAAAAATCGTGGGAATTGGTAAATTTCGTGACATTTTGTAAAAATCTTGGGATTATGTATAAATTGTGGAATTTTTTTGAAAATCGTAGGATTTTTGTGAAAATCGTTAGATTTTTGTAAAAAGTGTGATATTTTTGTAGAAATCGTGGGATTTTGTAGAAATCTTTGGATTTTGAATCGTGAGTTTTTTTTTGTAAAAATCGTGGGAATTTGTTAAAATCGTAAGATTTTGTACAAATCGTGAGATTTTGTAAAAATCGTGAGATTTTGTAAACCTTGTGAGATTTTGTAAAAATCGTGAGATTTTGTAAAAATCGTGAGATTTTGTAAAAATCGTGAGATTTTGTAAAAATCGTGAAATTTTGTAAAAATTGTGAGATTTTGTAAAAATCGTGGCACTTCGTAAAAATCTTGGGATTTGGTATAAATTGTGGGATTTTTGTGAAAATCGTTAGATTTTTATAAAAAAAGTTGGATTTTTGTAAAAATCGTGAGATTTTTGTAAAAATCGTGAGATTTTTGTAAAAATCGTGAGATTTTTGTAAAAATTGTAGGATTTTGTAAAAATCGTAGAATTTTCTTTGGATTTTGTAAAAACCATGGCTTTTTTTAAAAATTGTGGGATATGGTAAAAATCGTGGGAGTGTGTAAAAATCATGGGATTTTGAAGAACTCCCGGGATTTTGCAAAAATCAATGAATTTTGTAAAGTTTGTGGAATTAAATAACTAAATATCGTAGGATTTTTGTAAAAATCTGAGATTTTGTAAAAATCTTGGGATTTTGTAAAAATCTAGATATTTTGTGATGTTTGTTGAATTACAGGACTAAATACCGCGTGATTTTGTAAAATTCGTGGGATTTGTGTGAAAATCATGGGATTTGTGTGAAAATCGTGGGATTTTGTAAAAATCGTGAGATTTTGTAAGAATCGTGAGATTTTGTAAAAATTTGGGAGGGATTTTGTAAAAATTATGGGATCTCGAAAAAATCTTAGGGTTTTTATAAGAACCGGTAGATTTTTCTAAGCAAATTTCTATAAAATTCGTGGAACATTTGTTAAAGACGTGAAATGTTTGTCAAAATCGTCGAATTATTGAAAATAATGGAATTTTGTTAAAGTTTTGGGATTTGGTAAAAATCATGAGATTTTGTAAAAATCGTTAAATTTTGTAAAAATCTTGCAATTTTGCAAAAATTGTGAAATTTGCAATATTTTAAGGGATTTTTTTAAAAATATGAACGCCTGGGTTCGAATCCTGGCAAGAATTTTAGAAAAAAATTTCAGCGCCTAATACTGGAGACATTCGTTAGGTACCTTTTTTACTCTAACTGGCTATGACAGAACGTTCGTCCCATTAGCCGAACTCAGAATAGCCTTCCAAGCGCCTCGATCTCCTGCATCAGTGTCCGACCAGTGTCTTGCATAGTGTGATTTTCGTCTGTGGAAAGGTGGCCTTGTTTTTGAACTGCCTATTTAATCCAAAGTAGCATCTGTTTGCCAGTATTATTATTTGCTTCATCTCAAAACTGGTGTCATTCGTTACGGCGGCGCACAGTGTTGCCTCTTCATACATTCGTTGGACAAAAATAGTTAGAGTTAAGATAGAGCTCTAAAATTTTAAATACATGTATATTTGACTTAAATTAAGAAAAACATTAAGTATGGACCAAATCGGGCTATATCCTGATATAGCTCCCATATAAACCGATCTCCCGATTTGACTTCTTGAGCTCCTGGAGGTCGCAGTTGTTATCCGATTTCGCTGAAATTTTGCACAAAGGCTACTGTTATGACTTTCAACATCCATGGTAAGTATGGTTCAAATCGGACTATGTCCTGATATAGCTCCCATATAATCCGATCTCCCGATTTGACTTCTTGAACCAATGTAAAGCGAAATTTTTTTCAAATTTATTTTATTTAATTTTTTATTTCATATTTCTTATAAAACAACATAAAACATAATAACACTTCAAAAAAGGTATCAACATTTCTTTGTATGGTTTTCAATCTTGCTCAATATAATATTGAATATCATTTAAGTTTTCGGAGATATTTCTATTCTTTTGACTTAAAACACTAATGGATGGCTCTGAGTGTAAAATCATATATACAAACAAATCTTTATTAGTTTTTTCTCTGTCGCACTTTCGTGTATGCTCTAGTCTTGCCTTTCTGATTATTTTATGGCATGACTCCATTGCCTCCTCTGACAAAATTCCAATAGGAATTGAGAAATATTTTATGAATCCTATTCCATGGACAAGTACTTTGTGCACCGTAGCTGGCATGAAATACCAAGCATACTTGCTTAAATACAAATCCCTTGTTTCCTTCAAGAGCGTATCGAAATTTTCTATATTTATTTTTGATCCACTTGAAATAGTTCGCAGTATTATTGAAAAGTTTCGTATTAAATTGTTATCAACTCCAGTTATTTTCGATGCAATTTCAATATTTGAGAAAAATGTTCTGGCGCTATTTCCATCGTTTGTTGTGCCATAACCATTTTTAACTTTATCTACTATTAATCCTAATTGTTCTTTAATTTTTTTTTGAATCTGTGACTTAGTTTCAGAAACTACTTGTTTCTCCTGTTCTTTTGAAACCCTCCATTTTCTCACTTTTAACTTATACGCAATATGGAGTATACATTCAAAAAACTTAATTCTAGCATGCAGCGTCGAGAGTCCATATTTATAATGCTCTTCATTTACATCGCGTTCAGACACTGCAGTTGAGTTCATTTCGGTAGGCTTCGCCCCACAAATACAACAATTTGAACTGCTTTTATTATTCGTAAGAACATTTAAGACAGCGCCATCTATCATAGTTAGCTTCATAGAAAAACTAACATTTACGTTTTTTTCTTCATGGTGAAAGCTGTTCAAGCTTTCGATTTGAAGTGAAATATTCCGTTCCACATCTCTCACCAAATCAGGGTTTTCTTTCATAAACATGAATTTTATTGGTCGACAATATCTGGGTGAGGAATGGCGATCGTTTTCCCATAATGTTGTGGAGGTTTTAGGATCAAAAAATCGCAATGGTACCAGAGATGCCACAAATATAAACTCATCATTAATTCTTGGGTTCGAAAATTTTTGTTTATATACGCTGTGGTTCGAACTTCCATCGAACCCCCATTTACATTCTAATGTAATATCTTTTTTGGGGCACAAGTTATGGGAGTCCATCAAGCTTTTTGCGGTTTGATTTAATAGAGACTGCAATGGAATTTCTGCAGAGCTCTCTGTTACCTCGATATCATGTGGTATAAGTTCTTGTTTAGATTTGAATAAAGCCTTATACGATGGGAAACAATCCTTATGAAATGAATTTACTAAATTTCTCATCATATTGTATGTTCTATAGGACAAATCCATATCAACGTACAAGCCCAAAGCCTCTTTAACTGATATGGTGCTTTGATTACTCAGGATAGTTAGCTTTTCCGCAGCTTTTTTAATTAATTCTGATGAATTCGATGTAACTAACTCATCCACTCGCCTTCTCTTTGTTCTATTGCACGATTCTTCAAAGGACTTTCGTGGTCTTCCTCTACTGCCACTAGTACTTGGTTCCTAATTTTAAATATTTTTGGTCATAGTGGTGATAAGCTTTAAAAAAAATGTTTTAATTACCTCAAAGAAATCATTTACGCCCAGACGCATGTCGGTATCCAGCCAAATATTATTGGATGATTCAAACCTTAGTTTCATACGGGAACATTTAACCCATTTTTTGTTGAACTTCTTTAAAGTTGATTTTATTTTTTCTTTGTCTTGTTCATTCAGTAACTTGTTGCCATTGCTTTCGATTTTGTTTATTATTACTTTGTTTACATGCGTTGGGTTTACTGCTTTAACAGACAACCAAATATTATACAACTCACGCACTTTCATTTTAGCTTTAATATAATATAACACTATATACGCAAATGGTGCAAGTTGGTGCAGCTGAAATTTAGCCTTTTTGATTCAGGACACTTCACTGAAGAACGCTGAAAAAGAGTTAGCGTGGTCCCAGTTGGACTTTTTTAGATCCACTCTGCTGAAAATTTCACTTTTGACAGTAATTGCTTTATTTTTGCCTCTTATTTAAAAGTAACGGTACTAACCATATGTTCATGTCAGTGACACCTTACGTTGACAAATGTGCTGTCAATTATGTCCTCTTTAAGATCTTATTCTATTTTGGTACCCCAATAAATAAAAAATCAATTTTGTTTACATAAACAGAAATTTTAATTTTTGGGAAAAAATATGCATCATCCATTTGTTAAAAAACCTTCGTACGAAAACGCCCATTAGATGACGAGGAACTTCAAATATAATTATTTTTTTTTAAATTCTTCATATTTGAAGTGTTTTCTAAAAGATTAGTAAAAGATTTCATAAAAATTTTCATTTCCGATTTTTGCATTTTTGTCCACCGGGGCAACACTGTGCGGCGCCGCGATAGATAAAGTTGATAACTATCTCAAAGTTGTGGCTCCCAACTTTCTCCATTTTCTTCATCTGGTCGGTTGTAGAGGGCGTTCTGCGAGTTGATCCCATCCATTTCGTTTTGTGTCCATTTACTGCCAGACCAATTATCACTGACTTTTTTTCTTTCGATTCTTTCAACGGCTGTAGTTACTACTGCCGGTGACCGACCTATGATGTCGATGTCGTCGGCATAGGCGAGTCGCATGTGTTCTCTTGTGATTAGTGTGCTATATCTGTTTACATATGCATCTCGTATAATCTTCTCCAGCAGGATATTAAAGAGATCACACGATAAGCTCTCTGCCTTTCCTGAAACCTCGTTTGGTGTTGAATGGTCCGGAGAGATTCTTTTCTATTCTTACTGAGGAATGTGTATCAGCAAATGTCATCCTGCAGAATCTCATTAATTTTGAAGAGATACCAAACTCAGACATGGCTTGAAATACCTTTGAACGTATAGGGCTGTGGAAAGAGGCTTTGTCGTAGAGCTGGCAAAATATCGATGGCATTATCGATACTAAATTTTTTGACTGAATATCGATTGATATTTTTCCGATGGAAACTATCGCAAAAGTTAAAATTGTTTGCAAAACTAAAAAAAGAAATCCGATACTGAATGTATCCTTTAAGATACATTGCGCCTATAGACGGCGCAATTTTCATCCGATTAGACTAACATTTTGTGCATTGATTTCTCTCATGACTTTCAACTGACTTTATTAACCTTGGTCTTTATTTGGTCGATCTTCGGATTTTCACTTCTCATTTTCGTTTGAAAAATTGTGTCGATACTATCGATATTTATCATTAAAACTATCGATAATATCGATAGTTTGCAAACTTTACTTTGTAGTCAGCAAAGACATAATAGGTGATTTTTCCTTCTCGGGTCTTTTCCAGGATTTGGCTGTTCTATGGTGAATTTACCAGGTCTAAAGCCGCTTTTATAGGGCCCAATTATCTCATTGACTTTAGGTTTTAATCTTTCACACAGTACGTTCGTGAGTATCATGTATGCGATAGGGAGGAGACTTATTCCTCTGTAGTTGGCACATTCCCTCTTGTCTCCTTTCTTGTCTACGGGACAATCGTCGAGTATGCGTTCTTCTAGCCAGATCGCGCAGACAAGGTGATGCATACGCCTTATCAGCGTGTCGCCTCCGGTCTTAAATAGTTCAGCGAGCAATCCGTCGGCTCCTGCTGCCGTGTTCTTCAGTCGGGTCACAGCTACTTGGACCTTATTCTGACTAGTAGGTAAACATTCTATACCATCATCAGGTATTGGTTCTGCGGTATCCTCTTTTCCCCCATCGTCGGACACCAGCAGCTTTGTAAAATGTTGTTTATATATCCTCAGAGCACTATCTGTGTCAGTTACCAGATTTCCACCTTTGTCTCTGTAGGAGGATGTGTCTGCAGCAAATCCTTCGGTTTAATGTTTTATACTTTGGTAGAATTTCCGGACTTCATTCTGACTCCTGTACCTCTCCATTCGCTGGAACTCAGGTTTTTCATTTTCTTTCTGCGGAATAGACGTTTCCCCTCTCTCCTTTTCTCCCGATACCTCTCCTGAAATTCTGTGTCATGTATAAACTGCACCCAAAAAGGTGTCACACTGCAGCATGCCGTTAGGACTCGGCTATAAAAAGGAGGACCTTATCATTGTTCTTAAATTTGAATGGGGCAGCACTCAGTGATATGTGAGAAGTTTGTCACTGTTTCTTAATGGAAGATTCATGGCATATTTGCATTTGCTTCACTTTCCTCTCAGGCATTTGTTCGGACCTTTATTACCGTTGCTGTCCACCATACTATCGATGAGTATGTCAGAAAAGGCCTGAAAACATTCTCGTAAAGCCTCCCCGTACAGTCCCTATTTCGAGCCTATGGGTGTTCTGCATAATGATATCCTTAGTCAGAACTATGTTTTCTTAGAAATTTTAGACAAACTCAATTTTCATAAACAATTTTCTTCAAATTTGATTTTCATAGATAATTTCCTCGCATTATGAATTTTAATTAAAAGTTGTTGTAGAGTATAAAAAGTTCGTATTTACTCTTTTGAAATCTTAACTTATTTATTATATTTGCCAACCTATTTTCTTGGGTCATCCGTCTTGTTATATTTTTTTTCTTCCTTCTGTTTAGCTGTCTTTAAAAGTGGATGTAAATAGTCTTTTGTTTTTTTTCTCCGTTGTTCCCCTGATGGCATAAAGAGCTCTTTTAGTAGTTTTTGCAAAATTTGGGAATGGAATGTTGTTTTTGGAAAGATTTATGCTTTGTTTGAAGACGGAAATGCTAAGACAACAAACGCGTCTGTCTAATGTCTGGAATATTTTTAACGCGATAACTAACTTCAACAAATAAATATTCACACATACACACATGTTGGCTACCATTCTTCTCAAGTTTTCGCCCTCCGCCTCTTCTAGAGGCCCGTTTTTTCGGGTGGTCCTTACTCAATAATGTGTATGAATTAGATTACAAAACAGCGGTATATCGCCGAATAAAAATTTATCATTTCAGTCTGTTTTTTCTGATGTTTGTGCTTTTTTTCTGGTTCGCTATTTGGCTCTTCTTGCATGTTGCTAGCCAGCCCCCTTGAAGAGCAAAAAGAAAAAGGGTTTTGTAATTTTTGGCATTTGCCACTGCCCTCTGACTTTTCTATAAAAAAAATGTCTTGCTTACATTTCGGAGGCTGTTACTCTTCGTTTTTTGTATTTGAATCACTTTGTTCGTTGTCTTGTATGGTTCGTCCTTCGATTTAATAGCAATTTTCTCAATGTTTGTTATTCTGCTTGAGCCTTGTAATTTTAATAAAATTAATGAAATATCAATGACGATGTTGGCCAAGACACGAGTTTTGCTTGAAAACAAACAAGTATGAGAAAATAAATGTAATACTCGATGGAAGTATTTTTGTGTTTTATTCCGAGGTTAATAGCCAACCCGGACCCGCTCCAATACGCCATCTTTAACTCTAATTAACTTCGCCCTGAATATCGAATTTGTGCCAATGTAGTCTATGACGCTGGATGCGTTCGAATCCTGGCGAGAACATCGGACAATGCGGTATTTATCCCCTCTCAATGTTGGCGACATTTGCGAGGAACAATGGCATGCATGGCCATTTAAAAAGGTCCCTTATCATTTAGTTTAAACTTGAATCGGAAAGCACTCCTTGATGTGTTGAAATTTGCCCCTTCTCGGTTCCTGGTGATAATGTTCTTCCTTAGAGTAATGTTCTCATTAGGGGAGGGATGGCACCTCAGACATTTCGACCCAAATATGGATATCAAATTCGTGCTGCACTTCCAAATCCCTTTAATTTGACCCCATATTGCCAGGTCCAGGAAAATATGAACCGTTTGGAGTGTGCTTTGGGGCTGGGTTGGCCACCGGCACTTTGCACTGAAAATAGATAACAAATTCGTTCTTTATTCCTAAAGGAAATGAAGTTCAATTTAGTGGGTGCCTTAGGGCGTAACCCAAAACACTTGGTTCCAAAATTGGATATCAAATTCGTTTTTCTACTCTCAAATACCTTTCATTTAAGTCCCATATTGTCATAATGGGTCAAATAACCCATTTGACGTATCTTTAGGAGGAAAAGCGCCACCTAGACTTGAACGCAAATTTTAATGTCATACTCCCCATACCTTTAATTTGAGTTCCATATAGCCATGGTCGGCTTATATGCCCATTTGGGGGTGGGCGACGTCCCATTACTTGGACCTAATGTTTTATGCCATATTTGTTAAGGCAGTAGGCCTAATACTTTTCATTTGAGTCGCATATTGAAATGAACTTCGAATGTATTTGTTTAGAGGAGTTTTGGGGTTGGAGGGCCCGCTGGGTACTTGGACCCAAATTTTAATATCATATTCGTTTTCTGGTCTCCAAAAACTTTCATTTGATACCCCTATTGTGCCCATCGGACCACTTTCGGATATAGATGGCGTTTTTGGGGTAAGGTGGAGGGTCCGCCTCCACCCGATATCTAAAAATTATATAGCCTATGTGTTCTTCCAGACAAACGTACACAATCTATGAAAATTTTAAGAAAATCGGTTCAGCCTAGTCTCATATTATCATATTGGGGAAGTTTTGGGGTTGGGGCGCCCCGATAGGTACTTAGACTCAAATTTTAATACCATATTCGTATTCTTCTCTTCAATACTTTTTATTTGATACCTATATTGTACCGATCGGTCCACTTTTGCTTTTGGAATGTGTTTTCGGTATAAGGGGGAGGATCCGTCCCCCTTCCGATACCAAAAAATTATATAGCCTATGTTTCCTCGCAGACCAACCTACACAATATGCGAAAATTTCGAGAAAATCGGTTCAGCCGTATAAACGGAACAAACAAACCGAGACTCATATATCCGTGATTGGTTAATGTGCCCCTTTTGGCAGTCTTTGTGGGGGTGACATAAATTTGTATGCCAGATTCATAATCTACTTCCGCATACTTTTCATTTGATACCCATATTGTCGTTATCGGTCCACTTTTGATTTTGGGTGGTATTTTTGAGGTAAAGGTGGAGGGTCCGCCCCCTTCTGTTATCAATAAATGATATTCCTACTTCCTGACCATATTCGTAATCTACTCCCGAATACCTTTCATTTGAGTCCCATATTGTCATGATCGTTAAATAAACCTATTTTAAGGGGGTTTTGGGGCTGGGGCGGCCCCCTAGTTACTTGGACCCAACTTTTATTATGAAATTCGCACTCTACTCTTGAATACCTTTCATTTGAATCCCATATTTTCCCGATCGGTCCACTTTCATTTTTGGGTAGTACTTTTCGGGTAAAGGGGAGGGTCCGCCCCCTTCCGTTATCAATAAATGATATTCCTACTTCCTCACCATATTCGTAATCTACTCCCGAATACCTTTCATATGGACTTGGGCGGCCCCCCCAGTTACTTGGATGCAACTTTTATTATGAAATTCGTACTCTACTCTTGAATACCTTTTATTTTTGGGCAGTACTCTTTGCGTAAAGGGGAGGGTCCGCCCCCCCTCCCGATATCAAAAATTATATAGCCTATGTTTCCTTCCAGACCAACCTACATAATCTGTGAAAATTTCAAGGTAATCGGTCCAGCCGTTTTTGAGTCTATACGGAACAAACAAACAAACCGCCAAATAAACAAACAAACATACAAACAAACACAAATTGAATTTTATATATTAGATTTTTTGTTTTTTGGCTTAGGGGTACAATTTCTGCATAGAATTTTTTATACGAATTAGGTTTTTGGTATAATTTTTCTCTTAGGTGACTCTACTTACTTAGATTTTGTTTACCACACTGGATTTTATAACATTTTTATGGTTTTGTTTTCATGCTTAAGTTAAACTATTTTTTTTTTTATTTCTCTATTTTACTTGCAGTGCATCTATGGTTGTTATGTACATTCTGCCATATTGCCCACATTTCATCGCAGATGTTACTGGTTGTTACAGGTATTACCCAAAGCACTCTTAACCACACTCCCACACAATTGATTTAATGAAATCCTTGATATTGTTCTTAATTTTATTAAATTTGTCATTCTAGAATCCCGATATTGTTTTGGTTCACTATTTGAATGTGCCATATCCGGATGACAACAAAATGGCTGTTATAGCGCCCAGTATTAGTTTGTGGGGTGACAAAAAGGAATGGACAAAAGAGGAGCTTGTTAGTCAATTGAAACCAATGTGTAAGTTATGGGCACAAAATTTTAATATTAGAAATAAGAAACAAAATGGCATATAAAATAAAATCTTTAATTTTAATTCAAATATTTTTATTTCATTTTATTTATTTGTTTTATATCTCCAAAGTGTCAACGGTAACTTCGGATGACGATTCAGATTCAGGCAATGATATAGAAATATCGGTAAGTTGATTTTTTCATTGTATTTTACACCAACGAAATTGCATGAGCAGTTATGTTAAGTAATACTTCGGTTTACAAAACAGAAGTAGAGAAAACACTTGTAACTAAAATCTAATATTATTATTAAAAGTTATAAAATTATTTGAAAAATAATTTTTTTTAATTGCCAGACTGCCGAAACAGTGGAGTCCATTGTTTGTCAACTGATGGAGAAACAACGCTTATCGCGTCAAGCAGCCCTAGTCAAACAGTTGGATTGTGGTTGTGGTGATGCTTCGTGTGCCGATGGCAAGACCTGTACTCATCCCGTTATGCGCAGACCCAGCTTAATTAAATCTTCGGCGGAGAAACGACTGCCGGCTTCCAATGTAGCTGAAGGCTTTGGAAATAATGGTGCCACACCGAATGTTGTTGTGGGTCCTAAGGTAGGTTATTTTATAAAAAAAAAACAAGCAAAAGGGTGCTAAGTTCGGCTGGGCCGAATCTTATATACCCTCCACCATGGTGTCTTTTTTAAGCAAACAAAGGAATGGAAATGATAAAAGAAAAGAATTGCTATGCTATTGGAGCTATATCAAGTTATGTTTCGATTCGGGCCATAATGGAATGAATGTTGGAGACCACTGTAGAAGTCATTCTATAAAATTTCAGCCAAATCCAATAAGGATTTCGCCCTTTAGGGACCCAAAAAATAAAAAAAAGGAAAATCGTTTTATAGGGGAGCTGTATTAGGTTATAGACCGATTCAGACCATATTTGACACGTATGTTGAAGGTCATGGGAGAAGGCGTTGTACAAAATTTCACCCAAATCAGATAATAATTGCGCCCTATAGAGGCTCAAGAAGTTTAGATTCCAGATCGGTTTATATGGCAGCTATATCAGGTTATGGACTGATTTGAACCATACTTTGCACAGTTGTTGAAAGTCATAACCAAACACGCCGTTCAAAATTGAAGCGAAATCGGATAGGACATGCGCCCTCTAGAGGCTTCAGAAATCAAGACCCCAGACCGGTTTATAAGACAGCTATATCAGGTTATGCATCAATTTCACCCGTACTTGGCGCAGTTGTTGGAAATCATAACAAAACTCATTATGCTAAATTTCAGCCCAATTGGATAAGAATTGCGTCCTGTAGTGGCTCAAGAAGTCAAGATTTAAGATCGGTTTATATGGTAGCTATATCAGATTATATATAACGATTTCCACTATGACCTTTAACCTAAGTGTTAGATAAAGTCTCAATCGGTTCATAACATGATATAGCTCCCATATAAACCGATCTCCCGATTTTACTTCTTAAGCCCCTATAGGGCTACCCTGAAATTTTACATAATGACTTCTACTATGGTCTCCATCATCCAAACCAAGAATGGCCCGTATCGGCCCATAACCTGATATAGCTCCAATAGCATTGCAATTCTTATCCGTTATTCTTTGTTCGCCCATTAAGATATACCGAACAAGAACTTGACAAATGCGACCAATGGTGGAAGGCACGCTTTTACTTGTTTAACATTAGGATCTTTGCCTACCCTAGTTTTCCCAATCTTGAGAAAGTCGGTGATGGTCTCGTCGTCGGTTTAGAAGATTACTTTCAGTATTTAGAGCACACAATAAAGCGATTACATGCATAGCTGTTAGTTGATAGCGGTATGGGGCGGATTTGAATTCGCACTCTTTTATCAACCTAAACTATACTAAATGAATTTAGTTTTTTTACAATTTTCTGACGTTTAAGCCAACTTTTTTATTGTTTTCAAACGTCCATAGTAAAATGTTTTTGCAAACATTTTCATAGTGTATTTGAACTTCCTACAATCCCATTTAAAGCACTTCTTAACTTGTGACGGAACCAACAAATAAAAATTATAAATTATCTTGTAATATATAATTTCAAACCCTTAATGTTTATACCATTTTTTTATTTACTTTCCATTTTTCAAAAAGCTCTATTCACGTTGGCTGGACAAGAGACAGGTACGCGATACCAGCAATTCCATGGACACATCTAATCCCCATTATTCGCAGCAGCAGCATCATGGTCATGGACACCATGCGCCGACTCAACAGTTGACCCCGGAGTCGGCCATTAAATTTCAAATTATACCGCCACACAACGAACAGCAGCAACAACAGTATCGACATCATCATTACAATGGCAATACATCCTCGGCCAATCATCAGCAATTGATGAATACTACAAGGAACAATTTGATTATGCAACAACAACAGCAGCAGCAGCAACAACAACAAATGCATACCAATCAAACGAACTTCAATCAATTGCAAGTCAACAACACCAACAGCAATACTAATGGCAGCCAAAGTTTACAACGATACAATAGCAACAACAACAATTCGCTTCAACAGCAACGTTTCCAAATTGCCAAAACTACCATAACAGCAATGGATCACAGTAGCAGCAATAGCAGTAGTAGCACTCACAACAATGGCAACAGTAATAACAACAACATTATTACTAGTCAACATCATCATCAACACCAGCAATCATCAGCCACAGGGACATCTTCATCATCTATACCACAATCCACAGCCATGTCCAATCAAATTAGTGCCAGCGCCTCAACTGTGGGAGCTGGCAGTGGTTTAGATGTTAATTTGTTGACTCATCAACAACAGCAGCAGCAACAACATACAACGAATTCTGGCAGCAGTAATACAAATAACAATAAAACTAACCACAACCCAAATATCAACAACAACAACAACAGCATCATGGGTGCATCAGCACATGCAAATGGTGTAACATCGGCCACCACAGCAACAACTGGCACTTCCGTTTCCACAATGCTACAGCAGCAGCAACAGCAAAAGCAAAATGATTTAAATGCCATAAATAATAATGGCAGTAGCAATGCTGCAACAACATCAAACAACAACAAATTCACAACTAATTACAATCATCAACAGCAACAGCAGCAACAACAACAACACCACAATCACCATCATCAAATAAATACTTCCAATAATAATAATAATTCAATTCTAAGTCATCATGGCAATGGCAGCAATTCAGCCACCAACACTCAACAGCAGCACCAACAACAACAACAAAAATCGGAACAGCAATTTTATAAGTTGTCACACAATAATAACAATAAACATCAACAACCGCAACAGCAACAACCCCCTTTAACAGCATCCGCCTCATCAACTGTCGAACCCATGTGCATGTCCCCAGAACATCAACCCTCCTCCGCCGCCCCATCATCGGCAACGGCAGCAGCATCCCTACACAAACACTCAAACAAACAGCAACCGCATTTAATGATGTCTTCATCCGATTCAATTTCTGAATCTTCTTCATCCCTTTCGTCGTCTTTGTCATCGTCATCCCAGAATTTTATCGATGTAAATCAAAAGTCCACTCCGACTGCATCCTCCTCAACGACGACCACAACAGAAAATGCAAAGGTATGTACGATGTATGCATGTATGTGTGTATGTGGCCAATAATAATTACATTGTTAGAGAATGTTTTTATGGCTTTTGAATTTTACTTTTAAATTAAAAACATAAAATAGAAAACTGATATGGGGAAGGGGGTAGGGCACACATCATCTATGACTTAATGCCAGAGAGGGTTTAAAAGTATGTTTCTCAAAACATGAGAAATGAGGGAGAATTTTAATATGGGGATGTCATTTATACTTCAATTACATGAGTTGGAAGGGAATTTCTTACTGCTTGAATTTTCATATCCTCATCTAATGCCTCCAAAAGGTAAAACAACTAAAAATTAGAATTAAAAAAAAAATTGGAAATTTCGGTCTAAGTAAATTGGGTTGCCCAAAAGTAATTGCGGATTTTTCATATAGTCGGCGTTGACAAATTTTTTCACAGCTTGTGACTCTGTAATTGCATTCAGTTATCAGTTGTTACTTTTAGCTTGCTTTAGAAAAAAAGTGTAAAATAAGTATATTTGATTAAAGTTCATTCTAAGTTTTATTAAAAATGCATTTACTTTCTTTTAAAAAAATCCGCAATTACTTTTTGGGCAACCCAAAAGTTTTCATCGCAGGTTTGCCTTTAGTCTGAATTCGGTTTGGCTCAACGTGAATGGGTGTAAGTGAAAGAGTAGAAATGTGTTAGTCTCTAGATCTAGATCTAGATATATGTGTTAGTCTCTAGATCTAGAGACGAGAAAAAGAAAGAGAGAAAACGAATGCCCGATGTGCCAAACATAAGAACTGCGTGCCCCGTTCATATATATAACCGAGTGGAGGATACTATGACTATGACAGCTCCTACAGTAATTATTATTCAGGATTCCAGTAGGCGCTATCCGCTATGTCCGACTTTGACCTCTATTATTGTACCCAGCGATCTCTTGCCGAAAGCAAGAACTTCCTCCAGCATTTATATATACAGGACGTTTTCGGGTTACGGGTTCCGAATTTGCCAGCCTTTTTAAGGTTTAAAATCCCTTCAGATTCGATTTAATGTTGTTGTTATAGCAGTTTGTTGTCCTCTATCTTTCGTCTACTTGGTTGTGATGAATATCCAGATCTTAGCCTGAGTCGAGTGGGTCTGGCTGGGCAGTTTAACAGATGACGCGCAGTGGGAAAAGATAAAAAAAAACTATTGGGTTGCCTAAAAAGTAATTGCGGATTTTTTAAAAGAAAGTAAATGCATTTTTTATAAAACTTAGAATGAACTTTAATCAAATATATAATTGCCATTTTGTTCGATAACCTTTTGCCATCTTCCTGGCAAATTTAGTATTCCACGCCCATAGAACTTCTGGCCTTTATCTGCAAAAAAACTGATCCAAGTGTGATTTTATAGCCTCATCATTGCCGAAAGTTTTACCATTTAAGGAGTTCTGCAAAGATCGAAATAAATGGTAGTCTGATGGTGCAAGGTCAGGGCTATATGGTGGATGCATCAAAAGTTCCCAGCCAAGCTCACTCAGTTTTTGGCGAGTGACCAAAGATGTGTGCAGTCTAGCGTTGTCCTGGTAGAATATGACACCTTTATGATTGACCAATTCTGGTCGCTTCTCCTTGATGGCTGTATTCAATTTGTCCAATTGTTGACAGTAAACATGGGAATTAATCGTTTGGTTCCTTGGAAGCAGCTCAAAATATACCACACCCTTCCAATCCCACCAAACAGACAGCATAACCTTCTTTTGGTGGATATCAGTCTTTGAAGTGGTTTGAGCTGGTTCACCATGCTTGGACCATGATCGTTTTCGACTAACGTTGTTGTAAACAATCCATTTTTCATCTCCAGTTATGATTCGTTTTAAAAACGGATCGAATTCATTGCGTTTAAGGTGCATATCACAAGCGTTGATTCGGTTTGTTAAATGAATTTCTTTCAATACATGTGGTACCCATATTAAAGTTGACGCCGAACAAACAAATGTAAACAAAATTTCGCGCACTTTTTTTCTAAAGCAAGCTAAAAGTAACAGCTGATAACTGACAGAAGAAAGAATGCAATTACAGAGTCACAAGCCGTTGAAAAAATTTGTCATTATATTACCGACAATTACTTTTTGGGCAATAGTAAAAAATATGCCGTGTAAGAACGGGTAGAGATATCTCTTTGGTTTTTGGATTAATTAGAGATGAGGTGTTTGCGAGATCGTGGGCAAAATTTCAATGTTGTCCGGGCGACTTTTGGCAGGCCCCTAAAGTTGGGACACGTTTCGTTTTTGATTAGAAGACTTTTCAACCATATTGGGTGTGATGGCGTCAAGTGGCGTACGTTGGTATGTTGCATTTGAATCGTATTTATTGCGAAAACGCCTCTATAATACAAATACCACATTAACCACGCTCGAAACCCCTGTCTATTAGTTGTACTTTTCCCAATGCATGTGTTTTCGTGTAATGACAGATTTTTTGTTTGCAACATTTACACTACTTCCATGGTGAATATGATTCTGTACATCTGTTGGAAATTGTATTGATGGCTTCGAACGCTAGACAACGGCAATGGCTCTCGCTGTTGCTCTGTATGCCCAGGTTCGATTTTTCGCCGTCCTACCGACTATTTCGCTGTTCGTCGCCCACTCCCTTAACTCGGACTGCGTCGACCCGAAAGGCTTCGGGTTGACCAAGTTTATTGACGGCAGTCCTCCAGCCTTCACTGCCAAATCGTCTGCCCTTTCATTTCCCGTTACTCTGTAATGGCCCGGCACCCAAACGATGCGGATTGTGCCATCCTCAGAAGGCGTTAATCTCGTTCTTACCCCGCAAGACAGTTTGTGACCTTACCCTTATAGCCATTTTACTGTCCGAAAATATGTTCACTTTCGACGTCCTCGCATTAGTACCACACCACCTCACGCATTCCATGATCACCCGGATCAACGCCTGTAGGACTGTATTATGGTAAAACAGATCTCAATCCCTGGCTTTTTAATGTAGACCCCAAGGCCCACTCTGCCCCCTAACTTTGATCCATCCGTGTAACATGATCTTCCAGATGGTAATACTAATGTTCCGTCCAAGATTGTGCCGCTGGCAGCAGTGCCTCGCACTCGACCTCAAATGTCGTCTCAGGTATCCGATCGGAAACCTCTTCTATTCCTTCTAGGTTTTCTATCGTCGCCTCGATTATACCGCGATGGTATAAGCTGCTCCCATCCTCAATCAATTTTCCCATCGCCTTAAGCCGCAGTGGCTACCTCACACTTAATCTGTATGTCGATGGGTCGGGTATCTAGAATAGTCTCCAGCGCCCTAGTGGGCGTGGTCCTCGTCGCTCCGCCTATGCCAAGACAACATGTTCTCTGAGCCTATTGTATGGTCCCTATGTTGCACTTATGTTGTCCACCAAACTACTGAGGCGTAAGTAAGTATTGGTCTAATCACGCTCCTGTAGAGCCAGTAGACTATCCTTGGATTCAGCCCCCATTTCGAGCCTTCGAACTGTCCACATGGAGTCCGACATCTGTGAGCCTTCTCAGTGCACTCCTGACTGTGACATTTTCAATAAAGTTTCCTATCCAAGATCACTTCTAAGTATTTGAACTTGTCAGATATCGAAATCGTTCTATTGAGGAAACGTAATGCGTCAAATTGACCCACCTTCATGTTCCTCGTAAACAAGCATATTTCAGTCTTCTCTGGGTTAACATTGAGACCCCTGGGTCTAGCCCAGTCATATGCCATGTGCAAGACCCTTTCGGCCCTTCTGCGTAGCTGGTTCGGATCCTTACCCCATAAAAAATATTATAACATCGTTTGCTTGGCAGACGGGTTCAAATCCCTCCTCAATCAGCATACGTAGTAGGTTATTTATGGTGATCACCCAAAAGAGTGGCGATAAAATGCCCCCCTGTGACGTGCCCTGTGCCACTTTCTCCCTTATATTTATGTCATGGGACCGCAATTTATCTACCTGTTCCTTAGCATAAAGTTTATCCAGTCTCTAAAGACCCGGTACCGGTCTAAGGATCGAATCAATGTGTCGGTCCGCACATTGTTAAACGCCTCCTCGATGTCAGTGCAAACTGCCAATGTGTACGTCTTGGCATCAAAGTGCAGGGCAGTGTCCACCGACCTACCCTTGACATTGTAATGTTGTTTGTATTTGAGCAGTTCGCTGGATGTCCTACTCTTTATCACGGTGTCCACAATACGTTCCATGATTTTGTGTAGAAAGGACGCAAGGCTTATGGGTTTGTAGGTCTGTGGTGTCGCATAACTTGCCTTGCCAGGCTTGGGTATAAACACCACCTTGCCTCCTGCCAGGCTTTCGGAGCATATGCAAGTCCTCAGCACTCTGTGAAAATATTGGGCACATGAGGCGCCAGATAGTCTGCCTGTAGTAACGCCGAAAATATTCCTTCAGGTCCCGGTGATTTAAATGGTTTGAAGCTCCTCAAGGATTCCTTCACCATAAATTCCGTAATTATAAACCTACGATCAACGTCTTTATTCCAAGATTCTGGTGTCTCCGTGAGTCCCGTCGCTCTCAAGAGGCTCAAGAAGTATAATCGGGAGATCGGTTTATATGGGAGCAATATCAGGTTTTAAACCGATTCGGACTGTAGTTGGCACGTATGTTAGAAGTCATAGAAAAAACAATACATTCCATGGTTTTGACTAGAAAGGACGTAAGGCTTATTGGTCTGTAGGCCTTTGCCTTGCCTCCTGCCAAGCTTTCGGAGTTTATGCAAATCCTAGACACGCTGTGAAAATAGATGTTGTTGTTGTTGTTGTTGTAGCAGTGTATTGTACACTGAGGCGGCAGCCCTTACCGATGAAGTACTCCATCGGGTCAATTCGATACGTACAACCGGCTGCCATGGGATGAAGTGAAAATAGTGGCCAGTTGAGGCGCCAGATAGTCGGCCTCCTTTTGGCGTAATGCCGAAAATATTCCACCAGGTCCGGGTGACTTAAATGGTTTGAAGCTTCTCAAGGCTTCCTTGAATATAAATTCCGTTATGATAAGCCTTCAATCAACCTCATTATTCCAAGATTTCGGTGTCTATTTCCAGCCGCTCTGGAAATATTATTGTATTCCTTGAGCCGTGTGTAATACATATTCCAATATCTTTCCGCTTTTTTACGACGCGCTCTGTTATAAAGTCTGCGGACCTCTTTCCCAATATTGCGAATCTCCCCGATCATCTAGGGCTTTTTCCTGGGCTGACTTCCTTTCTCGAAGAGGACAACTAACTTCGAAAGACTCCACCAGTGCAGTCGTAATCCTGTTGACATTGTCTTCAATGTCATCTATGCATGGACAATCTAAACTATCTTGTCCAAGTCTTCTTCTGAGTAGTCTTCCGAATTTTGGCCAGTTGGTTTTCAACTTATTACTGAAGCTTATCGAATTCGGCACTGGCCATGCTATTCTAAATCTAATGTAGCGATGTTCTGAGACGGAATGCTCCATGGAGACCCTCCATTCCCCAACCTCATCGATTATATTTTCCGAACATTTTGTCACATCTAAAACCTTCCCCAATATTAAGTGTTATTAGGTCATTGGTATTCAAGATTTTTGCCAGGGCTTGGCCTTGGCTTGGTGGAAGTTTAACTGGATGATCTCAATCAAGTTCATTAAAAAAAGTTTTAGTATTTTTAATTATTTATAGATTGCTATTTTCTATTTTACCAAATACATTCTTTCTTTCTTTGCCTCTAGATGTCTTCGAACAACGAGATGAAAACTTCCACTAATAATAATAATAATAATAATAATAACAATAGCAACATCATAACTGATAACAACAACAGGAACAATCAATTAGAGGACTTCAACAATTGTACTATTAATAAGAATAATAATCCAACAGGTTGTGCAGCATCATCCGAAGCTTCCAATTGTAACAATTCCATGTCGATTCAAAACCCCAGCTCCTCTAACCAAAATCCGACAACAACAAACAACGTGAACAATGATAATTTACACAATAACAATAATAACAACAACAACAACAACAACAACATGGCCAATCCTGGCTCAATTGGTTTTGAGGCTATTGAAACTGATCAGCAGCATGGCATAGAACAGCCGGTTCAGCATCAACAGACGAACTCTACAGAATTGCATGATACCCTGGGTTTCTTTAATGAGACCCTGGATTTGTCGCATGAGGATATACAAAGGACTCTCATAGCCAATATGCCCAATGAAAACACCTTGTTGACCTCTTTGGATTTCATGAATTCCAATGGTGGACATCATTCCAATGATGGCGTTGGGGCCAGCCCTCTTGCCGCGTCGGTGCAGTGTGAGGCAGATCAATTGTCGGCAGGGGCCGAGGCCGATGATGAAGACACCGATGATGTGTTTGCCCATTTGGATGCATTTGATATGCTGGTGGAATTTCCTGAACTGGATTTGGATGACAAACAGGCCTTATCGAATACCGCCTTGGAGCAGGCAGCAGCTGGAGTCACCGCTCATCACAATGACGCCGGCTTAGAGAGTTGTCATCCCCATATGCACAACAATCTTTCGCTGTATGAGAGCAGTGTGTCCACACATGATTCCGATGGAGCTTGCGACAAAAAGTTCTTGAAAATCTGTGACTATAGCCCTGATTGGTCATATCCCGAAGGTGGGGTAAAGGTTTTAGTGGCTGGGCCCTGGACAATCGATTGCCATTACACTGTGTTGTTTGACTCACAGCCCGTGCCAACGGTATTAGTGCAGGAAGGTGTCTTGCGCTGCTATTGTCCTGCCCATGAGGTGGGCTATGCCACCATGCAAGTATCGCTGGATGGCTTTGTCATATCAGACTCCGTTATGTTCGAATATAAAATGTCGGCATGTCAAGAGGCTCCCTTCGATGCCAACACCAATGATTGTTTATATAAATTTTCATTATTCAATCGCTTATCGACCATAGAAGAAACGATGCAGGCAAAAGGCCAAAGCTTAGAAGTCCTGCCGGCATCTCAGCAAATTTTTTCCTTGCAAGGCAATTTGGAGGATAAATTGGTCAGCTACTGTCATCAGTTAACGAAAATGCAATGGCAAAATCATGCCACAAATGGTGCTGGCTGGACCACAGGCTACAAGGGTATGACCCTATTGCACTTGGCAGCAGCCTTGGGCTACAACAAGTTGGTGTGTGCTCTCCTGACATGGCGCACCGAAAATCCCCATATCATATTGGAAACAGAGATAGATGCATTCAGTCAAGATGCTCATGGCTACACGCCATTGGTAAGTGGACGACTGGGGAAAACTTCCAACATTGAATTCATCGCTTCATTTCTTCTTATAGACCTGGGCTTGCTCTCGTGGCCATTTGGAGACAGTCACGTTGCTGTACAAATGGAATCAAAATGCTTTAAAGATTAAAAATCATGCTCAACAGACACCCCTGGATGTGGCCCATGTCAAAGGGTTTGTATATCGGATATCATTAAAATTTATTTTTATATCTTTTAATTTCTTATCGTTGCATCTCTGGTTTTTAGTTATAAGCTGGTGGTATCTGAACTTTATCGCCTGGAACACGAACGCAAAAAGAAACAAAGCAGAGGGTCCCTGAGCAGTTTGTCCATAAACCTAAATAAATATTCGGTAAGTGGTCTTTTGTGATTGCTAAAACACAAATCTAACTAACGTCACTTTACTTTGACCTATTTCAGCTAAGCAACGATGATGGTGATGATAACCCTTCATTCACAGTATTTGATACTTCTGATCCCTCCCAGCGTAGCCATGATGGTGTATTTTTAAGACCAGTCGCAGTGAGCAGGTAAATATTGTTATACAAACATTTAAACAGATTTAGATATTATTGGGTTACCCAAAAAGTAATTGCGGATTTTTTAAAAGAAAGTAAATGCATTTTTAATAAAACTTAGAATGAACTTTAATCCAATATACTTTTTTTACACTTTTTTTCTAAAGCAAGCTAAAAGTAACAGCTGATAACTGACAGAAGAAAGAATGCAATTACAGAGTCACAAGCTGTGAAAAAATTTGTCAACGCCGACTATATGAAAAATCCGCAATTACTTTTTGGGCAACCCAATATATCCCCATTAAATTCTTTATTATGGGTAGTACATCTTATATATAACAAGTAAAAGCGTGTTAAGTTCGGCCAGGTCGAATCTTGGGAAGCCACCACCATGAATTCTGCTAAAATATGGGAGCTTTATCTGTTTATAGACCGAATTGGACCGTAATCGGCACAGTTCTGCCATGTCATAACAGAACACTGCACGCAAAATTTCAGCCAAATCGGATAAAAACCGCCGCTCGGGAGATCGGTTTATTTGGGAGCTATAGATCGATTTCAACCGTACTTAAAACAGTTGTTGGAAGTCATAACAGAAAACTATGTGCAAAATTTTAGCAAAATCGGATAAAAATAGCGAGTTCCAAGGGCTGAAAAAATCAATTCAGGAGATCGGTTTATGTGGGAGCTATATCAGGTTCTATACCGATTTGGACCGCTATTGGCACAGTAGATGGAAGTCTTAACAGAACACTATGTGCAAAATTTCAACCAAATCGGACAAAAAGTACGGCTTCCAAGCGCACAAATAGTCAAATCGAGAGATCGGTTTATATGGGAGCTATATCAGCTTATAGATCGATTTCAGCAGTACTTAGCATAGTTGTTGAAAATCATAACAGAACACCATATGCAAAATTTCAGCCAAATCGGATGAAAGTTGCGGCTTGCAGGCGCTCAAGAAATCAAATTGGGAGATCGGTTTACATGGAAGCTATATCCAAAACTGAACCGATATGGCCAATTTGCAATCTCCAACGACCTACATCAATAGTAACTATCTGTGCAAAATGTCAATCGGCTAGCTTTACGCGTTCGACCGTGATTTCGACAGACGGACGGAGGGACATGGCTGGATCGACTCAGAATGTCGAGACGATCTAGAATATATATACTTAATGGGGTTCTAGGTCAATATTTCGAGATGTTACAAAAGGAATGACTAGATTAGTGTACCCCCTCCTATGGTGGTGGGTATAAAAATAAATTTGTGTTTGTTTATTTGTGTGTTTCTTATGGACTAAAAAACGGCTTAACCGGTTTCTTGAAATTTTGACAGACGATGCATAATGATCCTGTGGTGAAAATAGGGTACCACATTCTTTGATATCTGAAGGGGGGGGCAGACCCTCCCACCTACCCTAATTTTCGCAAACGCCAGATCTCGGAGATGGGTGGTGCGATTAAGCGAAATTTTGTCTGCTCTCCTATAGTAACTTCAAAACAAAAATTTGGTATCTAAATTTTCTATCGGGTACCTTGGAGGCCACCCGACCCACAAGACCGTACCAAATATATATTTAGACCAATCACGACAATATGGGACTCAAATGAAAGGTATTTAAGATTAGAAAACGTATCTGATATCAAATTGTCGAACCAAGTATTTGGGGGACATATTTATCGACCATTTGCGAGTAGAATACGAATCTATCCAAATGTGGGACCAAGTTTCTGGGGATCCACTCTTGCCCAAAAACTCCCCAAACAGAACTTGCTTACTGCCCATGGCAATATGGGGCTTAAATAAAAGGTATTTGAATGTAGAATACGAATCTGATATCCAAATGCGAGGCAAGTGGTTGGGGGGCCGCCTCTCCCCAAAAACATCCCCCAAAGAGGACAAATTAATGGCCATAGCAGCATGGGGCTCAAATGAAAGGTCTTTGGAGGTAAAGCACGAATCATATATCAACATTCGGGATCAACTGCTTATAGGACGTCCCATCACCATAACAACCCCCAAATAGGACGTATTTGCTCACCAAGACAATTTGGGTCTTCAAGACAATGGAGCTCGATATTCAAAGATTTTAAGGCTTCCAGGCTTCAGTAGTGGGATCACTCTGCCTATCTTTCAAACACCGGTTACTATAAGAGTGTTCAAAGACTGGTTGAGGACTAAACTCCTGGTGAATCCATATTCTTCAACATCAGTGTAGATATTCCGTCGGGGCCCTACGCCTTAAACGACTTGGTGCTACGGATGACATTTGTAACTTCGTTCACTGTATATTGTGATGCCTGACCATCGGCTCGGAAACCACGACGAATGGCTCTCCTAACTGCCTTGTCACTCTCGGGATGCACAATAAATTGACGGTTTAACAACCTGGCGCATCTCTTCGAGTCAGTCACAGTTACGTCGCCAAACGGGACTGAGCTCCTTTCATTATTTCTACCGTGGTCGAGAGTGACTTAACAGTAGACCACAGCTTGCCTACACCGGTACCTATGTTACATTACTCCAAGTGTTTCACAAATTCCGCTTATGTTTATTGACTACCCTGTTTATTTTTAGATTCAGCTCGCTGATTTTGGGGTTAGTGGGGTCTGTGCAACGAATTCTATCACGCTCGTCTGCGAGTACCACTGTCTGCGCCGGAAAATTTGGTCACACTTGGGGTAATCGACCGGCTGATATAAAGCGAGTGGCTGCTGCGTTAATGATGTCTCGCAATTTCCTCTCCGCAACTAGCACATTTGAGTACTAAAGCGGCAATTGGTGTATTCTCTGAAGCCGTTCCAATCGGCCTTCTTCTGATGGATAGACGTCCATCGCTATGAAATCGGGTAATCGGTTGATGGTGAGAATTATGAGGAAGTGGTCTAATCCCAATGAAATGACGGCTTGCAAGGATACGTTACTTAGGAGATCAGGGGATACAATGTAAATGTCTGACGAGGAATTGCAGCACATCCTTGTAATCCTAGTGGGGGCATCCACATTCACCTTACACAACGTGGAGCCTTCAATCTGCTCTGCCAAAGCTAAGCTCCGCTGGTCGTTACCTAAAAGATAATGCTATGGAATGTAATGCGCATTAAAGTCTTCTAGAACCAGATGCTTATGGCCAGACAGTAGCCCACTTCTGTTGTCGAGCCTGTAAGCTTGGCCAACGTATGTACACTTTGTATAGCTCTATCTCGCCAGTACCGGTCTTGACTGCCATCCCTAAGCACTCCATGTTGGGGTCGCTAGCGCAGGCGAGATGTATCTATATCGCACGGAATGGTGTATAACGAAGGTCAATCCCGCACCTCCATTCTTTAAGCGATCCTTACGTAGCACATTGTATCCGTGACAACTGAGCAATCTGCAAGTGTTGGTCAGCTTTGTCCCCTGGATCGCAGCAACCAATATGTTCTTCCGGCACATAAAATCTACAATCTCGTCGATCTTGCCTCTCAGACCATTGCAATTAAATCACAAAAATGATACACTTCCCGGCATTGGCCTGGTAATATTGGGACTGGGATGCTGCTAGGTCAAAAGGGCACATAGTCCGACCAGATAGTCCGTAATACCAGAGAAATATCGAAAATGTACCCACTCTATGCACTGGTTACACCTCACCAACACCGACCGATGATGAAGCCGGTTCGGGCACACAGAATAGAACCAGGGTTCGGGGAGGCGGTTTTCTTCAATCTAGGTGATCGGATCTTTGAATTTTTGGCTCAGGTCATTGGATCTTTGAGTTTTTGGTAGCTCTCTCAATGCTTGTGACTGATCTTCACTCTCAAATCGACATTTCTGCTTCTTTACGAACCCATTGAGCCAAAAATGAGCCTCGTCTCAAAATAGAAGAAGAGCGCGATGAACTTTTTTAACAGAGCTCGAATTTTGATAATAAAATTCAATAATTTGCAAGCATTGTTCGTTTGTAAGACGACTCATGGTTAAATAATAGACCAAACAGAAGATGTTTGTGAAACAAAACACAAAACGTGCGTGAGTTGTTTAAAGCAGTGTTACCAAAAAGATAATAGCTAAAATATCACCCTTTAAAACATCGATTCTAAGAGTTATAAAATCAAAAAAAAAAAAACTAAAAGAATTTCTTTTCTGTTTTTTTTTCTTACAGTAATCAAAGTCCCCCAAATAGCAGCCGTTTTTCCAAACGATCTTCCATAGATAGCGGTATTAGTATGGATATCAGAAGTAAACCGGTAAAAACCTTCAAGGATCTGACCCGTCTACACAGGTAACCTCGTAACTCGTACATCGTAAGAAGACATGCGATTATAGTTATTGTTTTTGTTACCCAACAGTCTTGATGCACATGACAATTATGGAGGGAGTTCCAATGAATCAGTTTTGGATTCGATTGCAGCTCCCATAAATACAACAAATACTTTGCTCTCACCTTTAAGGAAAATGGATTTTGCCTTATGTAAGTATGATAACGATAAGAAAAACTAAAAGAAGACATTTTTTCCAAACTTTTTCCTACTTTCACTTCGACATTATTCAGACATAAAAATCTTCTACTCATAAGATTTATTTGTTTTAATTTTACACATTGAAGAAACTAATCGATTTTCAATTTATTGCTTAATTTGAATAATTTTATTTTAAATTTCATATTTTCTTATATTTCATTTTATTTTCTTTGTTTAATTAAAAAAAAAAAATTAAATTCCAAATATTTCAAAATTATTATTATTATTATTAATTATTATTGAATTGCACAATTAGGCGAAGTTTCAACTGGTGATGCAAGTCCTTTGCCAGACAAAAGTCACGATGATGACGATACATCAACGATTGATAACGACGATTGTTGCAACGATGTTGTTGCAATGCCCAATAAAAATATCGACGCCGTTGTAGGTCAGTTAACTCTTTCTGTAATTCACTACCTCTCTGTCTTACTGTCAGTTGCTATCACATAAAAATATAAAAAAAAAACAATTTAAATGGATTAAAAAAAAATTCAAAAAAAAAAAATATCAACTCGTATTTGTTTGATAACTTCGTACATACTCGTATCCGTAATTGTACAACATTCTATACATAATGTATTTGCATTAAACTTGATGGCTCCTTTATCTTCCTGTCTAACTGCTACTAACAACAACAATAACAAATACACTTGTTGTCTGTACAATTAATAAAAACAAAAATTAAAAAAAAAACAATAACATTAACAATATCAGCAGCCGCAGCATAACAACAAACTAAAAATATTTGTATAACTCGTTCATAATCATTGTTTAATTTTTGTATATTTATAAATTTTGTGTTAATTTCTGTTGTAACATTCTTTTTTTTGTTGTCATATGTATGTATGTGTGTTTTGAATATCGTGTATTTTGTATGTATAATTTTGTGTATGTGTGCTTAAATTACTTGTTCCATATTAACACCTCCAGACACTAGGATTTAATGTTATTTCCATCATCATCTTTATTCATACTAACATTTATCAGACATTTGTTACTACCATTGTTGTGTGTATGTATTTTGTCATTGTGTTATACATATAGACGTACACATATACACCCAGAGAAATTTTAATACCAAAAGTGATCATTTCAGTACCATATGGTATTGATAGTTGGTTTTAGCACCAGATCGTTATTGGTTTTAGTACCAAGCCGTTATTGATTACTCCACCACCTAATAAACCAAAAAAAAAAACATTGAAAATTATATTAATCTAATTTTATTTTATACCATACCATGCTACAAAAATAGTATATCGCTTGACAAACAGTTTAACAATATAAGTGCCTTTATCTGAATCCCATCTTTATTGGTCTACGAATTTAAGTTAGGATGTAAGGTGTACTCCATTTAAAAAAAAAAAATAAATAATTTCAGTCCGATATTCTCATGATGTCCGATTTAGGGGTATTTTCGGGGGTGAGATGGTCCCCCAGACTCTTGGTCCTGAACAAATATCAGCATCGTGCTCTTCTCCAGCATCGGAGGCCACCGTAGCGCAGAGGTTAGCATGTCCGCCTATGACGCTGAACACCTGGGTTCGAATCCTGGCGAGACCATCAGAAAAACATTTTCAGCGGTGGTTTTCACCTCCTAATGTTGACAACATTTGTGAGGTACTATGTTATGTAAAACTTCTCCCCAAAGAGGTGTTGCACTGCGGCACACCGTTCGGGCTCGGCTATAAAAAGGAGGCCCCTTATTATTGAGCTTAAATTTGAATCGGACTGCACTCATTGATATGTGAGAAGTTTGCCCCTGTTTCTTAGTGGAATGTTCATGGGCAAAATTTGCATTTGCATCCTGTAGTTTACAGGATGAGGCGTCCCCCAAAAACATGGCCCCAAAGTTGGTTATCAAATTAGTTTTCCAATCTTAAATACCTTTCATTTGAGCCACATATTGGCATGTTCGAAATGTTTACCTTTGGGGGGTGTTTTGGGAAAGGGGTGATGCCCAAAATATATATTCCCACATTTGGATATCAAATTCGTATTCTACTCCTAAATACCTTTATTTGAGCCCCATATTGCGATGGTCAGTAAAAAATTGCTGTTTGTGGGGTATTTTAGGAAAGAAGTAGACCCCCCGAAAATTGATCCCGAAAGTGGGTATCAATTCTTTCTCTACCCCCCAATTCCTTTCATTTAAGCTCCACATTGACGGTATGGTCGGTAAATATGCCCGATTTAGGGGTGTTTTGGGGAGTGGGGTGGTCCCCCAAACACTAAGCCCTAAAAATATATCAGCAACGTGCTCTATTCTCATATATTTGAACCCCATATTGCCATTGGCCTCAAAATACTCAAATACCATTCACTTAAACCCCTTATTGAAAAGCCAGCAAATATGTCCGGTTTGGGGTATGGGCCCCAAAAACTATGAATATCGAGCTCCACTGTCTTGAAGACCCAAATTGTCTTGGTGAGCAAATACGTCCTACTTGAGGGTTCTTATGGTGGTGGGACGTGCCCTAGACAGTTGATCCCAAATGTTGATGTAAGATTCATGGTCTACTCCCAAATACCCTTCATTTGAGCTCCATTTTTTCCTTAGTCGGCAAACATGACCGGTTTGGGTTGTGTTTTGTGGGTTGAGGCGGCCACTCAATGATTTGGCTTTAAAAATATTAATCAGATTCGTGTTCTACTCTAAAATACCTCTTATTTGAGCCTCATATTGCAATGGTCAGCAAATACTTCCTATTTGGGTGGTGTTATGGGGGTGGGGTGTCCCCATAGACACTTTTCCGGAACATTAATATCAGATTCGTGCTTTACTTCCAAAGACCTTTCATTTAAGTCTCATATTGCTATGGTCGTAAATTTGTGTTCTTTGGGGTATGTTCTCGGTGATGGGCGGCCCCCAAACACTTGGTCCCACATCTGGATATCAGATACGTATTCTACATTGAAATACCTTTATTGGGGTCTTTTGGGAAAGGGCTTGACCCCCAGAAACATTTTCCCAATTTTGGATATTAGATTCGTATTTTACTCGCAAATACCTTTCATTTGAATCCCATATTGCCATGGTCGGTAAATATGTCAGATTTAGGAGTGTTTTGGGGGTTGGGGTGATGCCCCAAACACTTGGTTTTCAAATCTTAAATCTTAAATTTGAGTCCCATGTTGTCATGATTGACGTTTATATATATTTGGTAGGATTTGAGGTGGGTCGCACAAACCCAATACCAACGCAGCATCGTTTTCCACACAAGAGACTAACATGTTTTTGATGTAATAGAATTTGTACTATTTCCATTTTTATCGCTTCTGAGTATTTGAGCAGATTTTACTTTACTTACTTTACTTTACTTTAATTGGCTATGACAGAATATTTCTTCCACTAGCCGAACGTAGAATAGCGTTCCAAGCGCCTCGATCTTCTGCGCTCATTCTAAAATCTCTGACACCAAGTTTCGAGGTGTCTCCCACAACTTGATCTTTCCATCGGGCTTTTGGTCTTCCCGGTTTGCGTGTACCACCGTATTTGCCTTCAAAAGACTTCTTTGTTGGAGCTTCTTCATCCATTCTGACAACATGACCTAGCCAACGCAGCCGTTGTATTTTGATGCGTGACACTATGCTATCGTCGTCATACAGCTCATACAGCTCGTGGTTCATACGTCGCCTATATTCTCCGTTAACGCAAACTGGTTCATATATTTTACGAAGAATCTTTCTCTCAAATACTCCAAGCACTGCCTCATCTGCTTTCACAAGTACCCATGCTTCAGAACCATATAACAGCACGGGTATTTTCAGTGTCTTGTAAAGTGTAGTCTTCGTCTGTCGAGAGATGGCCTTGTTTCTAAACTGCTTACTTAGTCCAAAGTAGCATCTGTTTGCCAGTATTATTCTTCGCTTTATCTCAAAACTGGTGTCATTCGTTTTGGTTAGGGCGGTGCCGAGGTAGATAAAGTTACTGACTATCTCAAAGTTGTGATTCCCAACTTTCTCCATGTTCTTTATCTGCTCGGTTGTACAAGGCTTTTTGGGAGTGGAGACCATCCATTTCGTCTTATCTCCATTTACTGCCAGACCCATTTTCACTTACTCTCTTTCGATTCTTTCAAAGGCTGCAGTTACTACTTCCGGTGACCGATCTATGATATCGATATCGTCGGCATAGGCAAGTAGCATGTGCTCTCTTGTGATTGGCTGTCTCCTTGTCTGAAACCTCGTTTGGTATTAAATGGTTCGGAGAGATTCTTTCCTATTCTTACTGAGGAACGCGTATCAGCAAGTGTCATCCTGTAGAGTCTTATTAATTTTGCAGGTATACCAAACTCAGACATGGCTTGAAATACCTTTGAACGTAAAGGAGTATCGAAGGCGGCTTTGTAGTCAGCAAAGAGGTGGTAGGTGTTGATTTGTCCTTCTCGGGTCTTTTCCAGAATTTGGCGCAGTGTGAATATCTGGTCTAGGGTGGATTCACCAGGTCTAAAACCGCATTGATAGGGCCCAATTATCTCATTGACTTTAGGTTTTAATCTTTCACACAGTACGCTCGAGAGTATCTTGTATGCGATGGGGAGGAGACTTATTCCTCTGTAGTTGGCACATTCCGTCTTGTCTCCTTTCTTGTGTACGGGACATAGTATGCTGAGGTTCCAATCATCGGGTATGCGTTCTTCTAGCCAGATTACGCAGATAAGCTGATGCATACGCCTTATCAGCGTGTCGCCTCCGGTCTTAAATAGTTCAGCGGGTAACCCGTCGGCTCCTGCTGCCTTGTTGTTCTTTAGTCGGGTTACTGCTACTTGGACCTCATTCTGACTAGGAGGTAAACATTCTATACCATCTTCAGGGATTGGTTCTGCGGTATCCTCTTCGCCGCCAACAT
This sequence comes from Stomoxys calcitrans, assembly GCF_963082655.1. Classification (NCBI taxonomy): domain Eukaryota; kingdom Metazoa; phylum Arthropoda; class Insecta; order Diptera; family Muscidae; genus Stomoxys; species Stomoxys calcitrans. Next base: position 119,572,770 of record NC_081556.1, read on the forward strand.
CGGACACTAGCAGTTGGGTAAAATGTTCTTTCCATATCCCCAGCTTGTTGTCTGTGTCAGTTACCAGATTTCCTTCTTTGTCTCTGCAGGAGGATGTGCCTGCACGAAAGCCATAGGTTTGGTGTTTAATTCTTTGGTAGAATTTCCGGACTTCATTCTGACTCCTGTACATCTCAATTCGCTCGCACTCACGTCTTTCCATTTCCTTTTTCTTTCTGCGGAATAGACGTTTCTCCTCTCTCCTTTTCTCCCGATACCTCTCCTTCATCTGGCGCGTTGCTACTGATTGCAGGGTTGCTCTATATGCCGCATTCTTGGCTTTAGTAGCATCTCGACACTCTTGGTCGTACCATGGGTTTTTTGGAGGAGGCTTTCGGTACCCAAGTACGGATTTCGCGGCATTTTCCATGGAGTGGGCAATAGTTTGCCACTGCGCCATTATATCATCGGAACAAGGAGTGCTTTCATCAAGCAGTTGGGTCAGTCGAGTGGAGTATGCCGCTGCCATTTGTTGTGTCTGCAGCTTTTCAATGTCCAGCTTCCGTGCAGTGTCAGATCGTACTTTCCTCGTCATGTTCAAACGGGTGCGAACCTTTGCTGCAACAACGGAATGATCCGAATCTATATTCGCTCCACGGATCGATCGTGCATCTAACACGCTGGATGAATGCCTTCCATCTATCACAACGTGATCAATTTGGTTTCTCGTGTTTTGATCGGGCGACAGCCATGTGGCTTTGTGGATATTTTTATGTTGAAATCTGGTGCTACTAACTACCATGTTTTTTGCCGCGGCGAAATCTATCAGCCTCAACCCATTACTGGACGTTATCTCGTGGAGGCTATACTTTCCGACTGTTGGACCAAAAATTTCTTCCTTCCGTATTTTCGCATTAAAATCTCCCAGAACGATTTTAATATCATGGGCGGGGCAGCGGTCATATTCTCTCTCTAGGCGCTCGTAGAAAATATCCATGGTCTGCTCGTCTTTGTCTTCCGTCGGGGCATGGGCACAAATAAGACTGATGTTGAAGAATTTGGCATTTATGCGGATTGTGGGTAGCCTCTCATCCACCGGAGTTAAGCTGGAGACTAGGTGTTTCAGTCTTCGACTAACCACAAATCCGCAGCCAAATTCATGCCTCGTGTTATGGCAGCTATAGTATAGTTCGTCACCGTTTGGTGTTGTAGTGACGCCATTCCCAGTCCATCGTACTTCCTGTAAGGCGGTTATGTCTGCTTTGTACTTCTCTAATACATCCGCCAGCGAGTATACTGCACCTTCTCTATAAAGAGTGCGGACATTCCAGGTGCAGATCCGCAAATAATGGTCCTTTTTTCGTTTGCGTGGGTCGTCAACGTTGGGGGTCCGTTTTTACTATTCCTTTGTTTTTCATAGTAGTTCTATGTTTTCCGGGGGTGGGTTACTGGCCCAGCGCCCCAACCTCATGGGTTTGTGGGATTGCATGTATCCCTCGTTGTGGCGAGCCGCTTGCTCCAAGATCCGACGCTCGCCGCCAGCCGCCCCTAACCTGGGAATAGACGCTGATGTTGGCCATTGGTTATTTGAAGGCGCCAATAACTCGCCTTGTCATCTCGAGTATCATTGGCACTCAGTATTTAGCTAAGAGCCAGTGCCACCTGACTCCTCACTGAGACTCTCCTCTCGAAAATCGCTGACTGTCCGCGGCCGCATTTGCAGCTACTCTGCATAAAAACGGAGCTTTCCACCATCCGCAACCTGTGGACGAGCCCGGTAGCTTTCAGCTTAGCTTCCCGTGATAACGATGGGCACCACACAAGTCGGAGTTAAAAGTTCCAGCCTGTGTGGTGCTCATAGTCATCCCGTATCGGCCGGGATTTGAGCAGATTTTACGCACTCAAATTGTATTAAAACAGTTCGAAATGGTGCCACGCGGCAACACCATGCCCCCGCAGAACTAAAGAATGACCCAAGTGTTAGGAGCGCACTCACGCAGTCTCATGGCAATCTTTGTTGCCATATACCCAACATATAGGTGCAAAGGCAAAAGATCGAGAATGGTAATCGGCGCCTCTCTTGCGGCATTTATCCCCAGAGATTAGCACTGCCGCGGTGCCTAGTACCTACTCGATCATCCTGCGCACAGTTGTCTAGGGCTTTGTGCCACACCTGATAACCATAGGTGAGAATTGACCGAACGACCGCCGTAAACACCAGTGCACCGTCTCCGGCCTCAGTCCCTCCTTGCGAAGTTCCTTGGTCACAATCTTCTTTATTGTTTGTAAGATTTTCGGGGAATGTGTATTTCATAGTATAAAAATACATAGTCGGAGACTGGCGAAATTAGAAAATTGGGTAGGTGGAGATTAATTCTTGCTGGAGATATCAACCCACTTTGGTGGAGCCCATGGTTCACCATGTTGGGCTTCGCGAGGGATAACTTTACCTATTTCCAGACATTGCGAACAATTAGAATGTCAAAGGACAGATTAGAGACATTAAAAAAATTTCGAGAAATGGGATATGAATTTCATGAACATTTATTGGGTTGACCAAAAAGTAATTACAGATTTTTTAAAAGAAAGTAAATGCATTTTTAATGAAACTTAGAATGAACTTTAATCAAATATACTTTTTTACACTTTTTTTCTAAAGCAAGCTAAAAGTAACAGCTGATAACTGACAGAAGAAAGAATGCAATTACAGAGTCACAATCTGTGAAAAAATTTGTCAACGCCGACTATTTGAAAAATCCGCAATTACTTTTTGGGCAACCCAATATTTTTTTTTGTGAAAAATATGTTTTTTATGATAAATATACAAAAAGTGTCGCTTTAAAGCTTTGTTTAAAAACAAAACAATTCCTCAAGAGAGCGCGAAAAGTACAATTTTGTTGAACTTTATCTTAATAACTCTTCAAGCCCGTTTGTTATATAGTTGTATTTACAATTGTTTGAATAAATTATGTGTTTTAAGTATTGAAACTGCTTTTATATACAAAGTATCATTAATTATTAATAAAAAAAATGGTATACTCCTAGTTAGTTGATTGCGCCAATATATGAGGAAGAGCTTGTTGTACATACAAATTACATTCATAAAAATTATTTTCAATACATAGTTCATATATACATACAATCATGAAAATTATTTTCTAACGTTTCAATGTAGTTTTCATGTTCGCTCTTTTTCTGTCTAAGTGTATCTGCTACTACCACTACTACTACCTCTACAACTACTACTACTTCTTCTAACTTCGGTGTTGACTTGCTTAAATCCATGTTTAAATCAATAACCAATAAATCTTATGGCATAATTGGAATGTTCTTTGCGTTTTTCAATTTTTACAGGGGATTCAGATGCCAAAGTTTTAACTCTAGCTGAACATATCATAGCTGCTATGCCAGAGCGCATAAAGGTATTGTTTTTCAAAGGAAAATTTGTTATATTTTTCTATAAATTGTTTTTTTTTATTTCATTTTCAGAATGAGGCTGATGAAATGATGGTTTTGGGTAGTCCCATGACAGAGCCCTTAAATTCCGAGTCATCGGGTTTAAATGACAGTTTTATGGATCCCCTTTTGGATTCCCTGCCCAATGCCCATTTCGATAATGAATTTAATTTTGATTTTAACGATCACACATATCGTTACCATGAAGTCAGTACCCCCTGTTCTAGTCTAAGTCCGGCCAGTTCAGGCCCATTACAGTCACCGGCCAGTTACTCCATACTGGGTCATGATCCCTCAGTTAGTTCACCTAGTCCGCCACCATCTACCAAACAGCTGACGGAATTTCTACATGCCTCCAGTAATTCCCAATATCCATTTGAAGCAGATTTTTCCAAATTAACTTTGACCGGTAAGTTGATACTTTGTATAATAAAATACCGAAACATTTAAATATTTGCTTGTAATAATCTTCAGTATTGTTATATAGCGAGCGTCAAAATAAAGTGTACAAATGCATTTGGGTCAAAATAGTCTTTATTCCAGCCTTTAAATTAAACATGCCGTTATACCATTTATTTTGACCCTCACTGTATAAATTATCGTACGCTATCAATGTTTAAATTAAATTCTTAAAATTTCGAATATTGGGCACTTGCAGTTTTAAAAAATTTCTTATTACTGTAGCATTGTATACAGCTATTACAAATATTTTAATTTCTTGTATTTTTTTTCTACCACAAAAATTTCTTTTTTTTCTAATTTCCAGATACCGAACAACGAGAACTATATGAGGCTGCAAAATGCATACAAAAAGCCTATCGCTCTTACAAGGGCCGTCAAAAATTGGAGGAACAAAATAAGGAACGCACCGCCGCCATTGTTATCCAAAACTACTATAGACGCTATAAACAATTTGCCTATTATCGCCAAATGACCAATGCCGCTTTAGTTATACAACATGGCTATCGTTCATATTGTCGAAATAAACGTTTCAAAAAATCTCAAAACACCTCCATAATGACTCCAGGTGGCTCGGTGTTGCATAACACCGATAGCCAGGATAGCACCAATTCTCAATGCTTGTCGAGCTTTTTTGATAATTTTGCCAAACAGGAACAGAACAACGACAGTTCACCGCAATCCTGTACAACGCCAAAGGAAACAAGTCCTTCGGGTCCATTAAAGTAAGTTGTTTTATCTATCATGAATATTTTTATAAAAAAAGAAAATCAATCAATTTTTATAAAAAAAAAGAAAAACAATCACCATACGGTAGCGGCTATATTCATACTATCATTCGAAACATTCATTTCCGACAAATTAAATTTCTAAAAACGTGAAAAAATATGGAATATAAAAATTTCTTATTCTAGAAGCAGATTTTCGGAGATTCTTAGTTTTTGACGTTGGCTCTGCCACGCTTCTTTGAGATAACGGAGGCAAAGTCATCAAAGCAATTCCTACTATAGACATAGTGGGAGTGTTCCATGTGTGCCGCTATAAATAATTCGTTTAGTACTCAAAGATCTCTTGCCATAGACAAGTAATTCAGTAGTGGGTCTGTGGATGTACCTTGAGTATCCAGGGACTGAGATTTGCCTGACCTTAACAAGATCTATAAAGGCCGATCACGAAATTCGTGAGGTAGTTAGGTATAAACGCGAGAATATCGACTGTAAACACCTGGGCATCGAAGCTATAGCAAACAGAAAAGTAAAGTCAGAAACAGTCTTAGAGTGTAAAAGATAGATTATCTGGCAATGGCAAAATCTGCATCGTTTAGGTGTTGGGCAACAGTGGAGTAATGGAGTTCAAAAGGACGGGTGAATGCGAAACCTCGGTCCGAGTTAAGGGCGTGGGCAATGAATCATCATCATCTTCCCCACATACCCTACACATGCTATTAGTTGCCGCACCGATTTTACATAAGTGAGCTCGTAGTCCTATGTCTCCCGTTATGACGCCAAAAGCTATACTGACCTCCTTCTTACTTCCTTTCAGTAATAGCCTCGTTTTCTCACAATCTGAATCCCCCCATAGGATTTTCACCGTCCTACCGACTGTTTTGCTGTTCCACAGGGTTACATGCGCATTCGTAGCCCACTCCTTTAACTCGGACTGCGTCTACCCGAAAGGCTTCGGGTTAAAGAATCCTGAAGATGTTGGTCTTATGATAGTTGTCCAAACTTAGTTGCAGGGGATAGCTATCTTTGGCCAGTTTTTTTAATTGAACTGGGTCATTCCGGCGCATAGACCCGTTCTTGCAGGAGGTAAAGGCACACAGATGCTTCTTGCTCCTTTTCTCAGTATTGCCATTTCAGGGCAACTTCGAATTGTTCATACGTCTCAGATACTTCGGTGCTTGCATGAGCATTTGTCCTTTCCCTTCTGTCAGTTTTAAGTCGCTTAGAATAGAGAATCTTATCTGGATTGATCTCCTTGCTCGTTGACAGAAATTTGCCTCGAACTTAGAATAAGTTAGGTTAGGTAAGAGTGGCAGTCCTTTACAGACTCACTTAGACAATTTTAGGTTCATTGTGATGCCACAATATCGACAGACCATGGCTTCTGGCGGGAATCGAACACACGACCCCTGAACTGGTAATCCAAGCACGCTACCAACTCGGCTACCGGGGCGAGTATACCTATCATATGGTGAACGGTACATCAATGTTGAAAAGACTCGTACTTAAAATAAATAAAAAATTTTTTGCATTATTTTATTTACAGACGTACTTATTCACAATCTACACAGAATCAAGCTGCCAGAAAAATTCAACAGTTCATGCGACAGTCGCGCATTAAGTGAGTATAACAACTATTATTAATAATTTTAGTAAGATTTAATTTTTTTGTTTTAATTTTTTATACACATATGAAAGTAATATTCACCAATGTACAAAAAAGAATAAAACATTCTTCCTCCCCTTAAATATTTCATCAAAAACAGCTCAAAATTATTCGCATAGAAATTGACCAGATATTACCTACTTCCTATGTGAATTGAATTCACAAATAACTGGTTATTTGAGATTGTCCCTCGCACTATTAGATTTCTTAATTTGACTGTCGAGTGTCTAGACTAATTTGTCCCTACTCTTTATTCAAAGAAATAAAAAACTTAAGAATTTAGATAATATTATGTTAAAACTGTGCAGTGCGCAGTTAATAGAGTCGAAACTACCAAATATTTCGGGTTACTGGAAACCGATTGCTGTCCTTGGTGTATGTCCATAGTGGCATGGGCGGATTAATATCCGCACCCTCTTTCTACCCAACCTACTGGAAACCCGAGAAACTGTGTTTTAATTGTGGATCACAGCAACATTTAATTTTATTTTTATAATTTTTTAACCTCTGATGTTTGTTTTGCATTTATTTCCATTCCATTAAAACTTATTAATGAACCATCGCGTTTCGTTTGATTATGAATTTATTAGACTTTTAAAGCTAATACATTTTGGTTTAGTTCTTCATTGAATTTTTCGGTTTGTCAGTATATTCCATAACCTTTGACTAATCTCTAATTCTAAATCGTACGTTTTATGCCTAGCATTTGGGATGGAAGTTTAACAACACTGGTAAGAAAATTCTCTCAGGGGTTTTTATTAAGAGTGCCTTAGGTTTATTATTTTTCCTTACTACTAAACTTATTAAATAAAATATTCTAAAATCTTTGTTTTTACTTTTTTCTCCCAAACAGACTTCAGAGAGAACGAGCCGAAAAAGAGAAGCTGGTGCACCAACGCAGGGCGGAATACCTTCAAAACTTGCAGTATCAAGGACAACCGGAAATTGTTTGCCCAATCGAAAAGAGGTAAGTATTCATTGCCATTACTTTATTTTCTTCCATACAGTATCAACAAATTTTACTCTTTTACTCTTTACTCTTAATCGGAGTGATATCTCAAATGGGGTAAAATTCTAACGGCTAAAGGTTACAGTGAAGAAAACTAATTTCTATTTGGAGTAAAAAAACATTTTACCGTAAATATTACGAAACGTGTTAGTACCAGCTTGGGATCTAATGATCTACAGAGATGTGATAATAGATTGACACCAGATACTTTAGAATATAGTCTTGCTCATGACTATATTCAAAAGCTGTTTTCTCTGTAACAAGAAAGTGTGGTCGTGTGAGCGTATGGTCGCATCGAGGCTACCAATGTGGTATATAGTCCCTGTAGGAAATGTTAATAGTAAATCTATACTGACTTTGTCACCAGAACTACAGACAAATTGTACCCAAGCCCATGCTTTTTTGCTATAAACATTTTATATGAGCTTGTCATTCAGAAGTCAGTAGTGACATTGTCATTAGGGTAATTCCCTAATAACTAACTATTGACAATGTATATATTTTTGCGGGATATATGGAGTTTTGTCAATAGTATGTCAGTAGAGACAATACATAGACATGTTTAATAATTTAGTTCGTAATTTTCGAATTTTTCACTCAATTTCAAAACTTACATATTGGTCAGCTTATGTCACTAATTAGCATCACTTGTTTAATTTGTAATTTTTTTTCGTAAAGATTTTTATTTTCAACAAAACAATTGAGAAAACGATTAAAAAATGAAATAAATTGTAGTTTGTCATCTATCAATAAAGACAATGCAGACAATTTGGTGACAATGTTACATACATAGTAGACAAAAGTGTTGACTTGGGGACACTTAACCCCAGACTTCCTACAGGGGTATTATAACTTAGTGTATTCCTTGTAACACCCAGAGTGATCGATAGGTACTTGATCGACTAAAAATCATGTCCGTCTACTTGCTCATGTTAATTGTAACCGAAAAACATATCGCAATGTTTATCCAAACATCTACAAAATTGAAAATTTGTACGATATACTCGGCTTGTAACGGCATGTTGTATATACCTGAGGGATGAAGAGCACAAGGTAAATGTTCGTTCCAAAGTAAGGAAAATAGTACTAAACAAAAGAGAATGATATTCGCCCTATTAGTTTGTCATCCTTTATTCTAAAGACTCCAGAGAGATTAATAGAAACACATATTAGGGGAAAAAATCCTTGAAATCGCCTATCCTAGTAACAGCATGCATATAGCAAGGGCAAGTCAACTGAAACAGCCCTTCACGATCTTGTCGGCTACATCGAAGGCTCACAATGCAAGCAATTCTTAACATTGAGAGTGCTTTCAATAATGTAAAACCGACGTCAACGAGGGTTCCGGAGGTGGGTTAGCTGAAGGACACCTCAAGGATTTGTACTGTCTCCCCTACTTTGGAATATATCCATGAACAATATATTATTGTCTCAGCAAGAAAAAAATATAAAAGTAGTCGCGTATGAAGATGACATGGCTGTTGCGGTTAAGGGAACTTTCCGGGCACTCTTACAGATAAACTTCAAAAAGCTCTACGTACAACGGCGAAGTGAGCTACCAAAATTGAAGTTGTTATTTTCATCAGGAGATACAAGTTAATCACAGTGGCACCTGTCTGCTTGTGAGGAAAGAATGTTGCATTTACTCGAATAATAGTTGGGTGTTTTGTTGGACAGGAAATTTAATTTCAAATCAAACGTTGGAAAGGCAACCATTGCTCTACACAACTGTAAGAAAGCCATTGGTAAACGTTAGGGGTTAAAACCACATGCCATATACTGGGTGTATACTCCAGTTGTCAGACCTGTATTGCTATATGGTTTTGTGGTCTGATGGACGGCGCTTCAAAAGTCCAACTACTTTTCAATACATAGCCGGATCCAAAGGATGCCTTGTTTGTACATCACAGACACATTGAGGACGACACCATCTGATGCACTGAACTTAATGCTACATCTAATGCCTCAGGATAAAGAGGCTAGACCAATTCTTCCGACTATGCGAGTAAAACTTACGCCCTCCAGTGGCTCAGAGTGTCAAATTGGTGATCGATTTATATAGCAGCTATATTAGGTTATCAACCGATTTAGACCATACTTGTTAAAAGCTATACCAAAACGACCTATTCTAAATTACAACCAAATTGGCACAGTTGTTGGAAGTCGTACCAAAAAACCATGTGCAAAATTTCAGCCAAATCGCATAACAATTGCGCTTTCTAAAAGCTCAAGAAATCTTATCTGGTGATCGGTTTATATGGGTTATGGACTGATTTAGACCATACTTGGACAGTTTTTAAAAGCTATTCTTCAACGATATGTGCAAATTTGAACCAAATCGGATAAGAATTTCGCCCTTTAGAAGCTCAAGAAGTCTAATCAGAAGATCTGTTAATATGGATCTGGAGAAGTCTAATCGGGAGATCGGTTTATATGGCGGCTATATCAGGCTATGAACCGATTTCAACCATACTAAGCACAGTTGTTAGAACCATACTAAGCACAGTTGTTAAAACACCACGTGGAAAAGTTAGCCAAATGGATAACAATTGCGCCCTATAGAGAGGCTCAAGAAGTCAAGACCCAAGATCGATTTATTTAGCAGCTATATCAAAACGGATTTGGCGCATTTACAATCCCAACCGACCTACACTAATAAGAACTATTTGTGCACAATTTCAAGCGCCTAGCTTTACTCCTTCGAAACTCTACATGCTTTCGACAGGCGGGCGGACGAACCGACAGACGGACGAACATGGCTAGATTGACTTAAAATGTCATGACGATCGAAAATATATAAACTTATGAGGTCTTAGACGCATATTTCGAGGTGTTACAAACGGATTGGCGAAATTAGTACAGCCCCATCCTATGGTGGAGGGTATAAAAAGTTTATGGAAAGTATACATTCAGTGGTAATTGCAAATATATACTGAGACACACATTTACATTTGTATTTTATTTTTTCTTCTAACATTCCCTTCAGAATTAAGCAGCAGTCATTTTCAGTAAACAACGGACTTTTCAGCAGTAAGCCCGCTACTCTGAAATTGCAGCACTACTGTTGTAATAGCAGAACTACTGCTACAATAGCACCAAAATTAACTAATATTCAGCAGACAGTGTTTGCTATTTTCAGCAACATTTTTTCTATGAGTGGAGTAATATTATCTTGTAATAAACTATGCTTTTGATCCACAGTGCTTATATATTCAGTTCACTGATATTATTATACAAATCAGAATAGTCGATGTTGTTGAAATCACTTTAAGAAATATGATCAATCTCCTTCTGGATGTGAGCATTCTATATAAAAAGGCATTTAAACCGATCAGGTTAGCTAAACGTTGGAAACTATAGGGCTTTCTTTCATCGCCAGTTACTGTGGCATCATAATGAACTAAAATGTTTAAGTGAATCTGATTAATGACTGTCACTATAACCTAAACTAACATTTTACATTATTTATAGTAAAGTTCTGTATCATTTTCAATTTCAGTGATGCAACGTTACTCAACAACAACAATGACTCAAACATCACAGAGCTTGTCAATAATGACATAACCAACAACAACAATCATCAATGAAATGGAAATTATATAAACTATTAGTGTAAATTATAATATGCCCTTAATAATCTTAGATGAAAACAAAACAAAAAAATAACTAAAACCTAAAAGAAAAAAAGAACAGAAAAACGCAAACCTATGAAAGAAACTGAAATGTTTAAAATCTTTCAAAATAATTCTGTTACACACTTAAAAACTTAAACAAAGTCCAAAATTATCTCCCCTTTTCCCTTCATCCTCTAACTTCCAACTAAATGAACACACACACAGACACACAACCAGTTGTTTTTAGCAAAATGAATTTTCAGAATTTTACTGAGATCTTTTAAAAAAGCTTTACTTCAATGAGTGAAACTATTACTAATTATAATTATTATTATATAAAAATACTATTAAAACTATATATATATTATTAAATATTTAAACAAATCAAGAAGAAGAAATATTATTATTATTATTATTATTATTACTATTACCAACTATTCTTAATTATTATTGTTATTTCAAAAAACAAATGGAAATACTATTACAACAAAAAGAAATACACATTAATTATTATAATGAATATAGTATCAACTAAAGTAATAAAAAAAAAAAGAATATGAAACAAAATTCCATAAAACGAAGGAAGAAAGAATAGTTATCAAGGCGGCTTGGCTGTTGTTGAAGGCCATATTAAGCAACAGACATCACCGCTTTCAATATACATACATACATGCATACATATATAGATATACATATATTATTATCTAATTAATAATGAGTATTACTACTACTACTACCACTACTGCTACTATGCAAGTAAACCCAGAAGGTTAATATCGCAACTTAAGTAAGCAAACAACAAGAAAATAAAATGAAAAAATATTTGTTTTTCAAAATGAGAATTAAGACCTCTTCAAATGTTCTAAACACTTTTTTATTATTATAACTATTACTTAGTATTAGTTAGACACACTATTTCTTCAATTTGTATCTATGAAAAAAAAAAACAAGAAACAATTATATATACATACCTATATATTACTGAGAGAGAAATTTATGTACGTGCACTTTTTACTAAAGAAACAAAAAATATCTACATTTTAATTTACTAACCTAAAGCAAAAGAAAAATCCCAAAAAATTAACACACACTTCTATTTTTAAGTATACTACACACACACCACTATTTTTAAATTTAACTAAAACATAATTGAAAAATTTAACAAAAAAAAAATCAATTAAGTTAAAAAAAACCTAAACTACCCTTTAAATTTTGAGGCATCAACTTAGAGACTTTTTCTACATAGCCTTTAACAAAAAAAACCACAAACACACACACTTAACGAAATGCCTAATCATCAAGGTAATATTGCAATTTACTTAAATGTATTTTAATACCCTCCACCATAGGATGGAGGTATACTAATTTCGTCATTCTGTTTGTAACACCTCGAAATATGCATCTAAGACCCCATAAAGTATATATATTCTTGATCTTCATGTCATTTTAAGTCGATCTAGCCATGTCCGTCCGTCCGTCTGTCTGTCGAAAGCACGCTTAATATCGAAGGAGCATAGCTAGCCGCTTTAAATTTTGCACAAATAATTTTTTTAATGTAGGTCGTTTGGGATTGTAAATGGGCCAAATCGGTCCATGTTTTGATATAGCTGCCATATAAACCGATCTTGAGTCTTGACTTCTTGAGCCTCTGCAAATGCAAATTTTGCCCATAAACATTCCACTAAGGAACAGGGGCAAACTTCTCACATATCAATGAGTGCAGTCCGATTCAAGTTTAAGCTCAATGATAAGGGGCCTCCTTTTTATAGCCGAGTCCGAACGGCGTGCCGCAGTGCGACACCTCTTTGGAGAGAAGTTTTACATGGCATAGTACCTCACAAATGTTGCCAGCATTAGGAGGGGAAACCCACCGCAGTCATTTTTTTTTCTGATGGTCTCGCCAGGATTCGAATTCAGGCGTTCAGCCTCATAGGCGGACATGCTAACCTTTGCGCTACGGTGAGCCTCTAGAGGGCGCAATTCTCATCCGATTTGACTGAAATTTCGCACATGATGTTTTGGTATAATTTCCAACAACTGTACTAAGTATGATTCAAATCGGTTCATAATCTGGTATAGCTGTCACATAAACCGATCTGGGATCTTGACTTCTTGAACCTCTAGAGGGCGAAATTCTCATTCGATTTGGCTGAAATTTTATTCAACGGCTTCTCTCATGACCTTCAACATACGTGTCTAATATAATCTGAAGCGATCAATATCTTGATACAGCTCTCATATAAACCTATCTCCCGATTTTGCTTCTTAAGCCCCTACAAGCCGAAATTCTTATCCGTTCATTCGGATGATGAAATATTACACAATGACTTCTACAATGTTCAGCATTCATATATGGTCCGAATCGGACTATAACTTGGTATAGCTCCAATTCTTAGTCAATTCTTCTTTGTTTTCCTAAAAAGAGATACCGCGCATAGAACTCGACAAATGCGATCCATGGTGGAGGGTACATAAGATTCGGCCCAGCCGAACATAGCACGCTCTTACATGTTCTATTTATATTTGTTATATTATTTTATATATTATTTAAAAAAAAAATGTTTTTATTACTCAAAATTCATGATTTTTTATCAAAGATTTTTTATTATTTAGTTAAAAAATAATTAAAAATGCAATTGGCTACATCCGCAAATTCCGACAAGTCTTCAAAGAAATGGGAAGTTGAAGTGAAACTCTCCGTCTGCATAACACTGCTGAAGTTCCATAGGCTCCACTTCCTCGACGTCCTTACAGCAACTGCAGAAAAGATGCCTGTTTTCCTGTAGCGAAAGACATAATTCGACATCTGTTCTAGCCAACGTTATCATAACGGTAGACCTCGTCATATTTAAATTGGTCACCATAATCAAGTCCTGGAAGATCGTCTGCTGTACACCCAGAACAGGTAAATTTCAACTCTTAGAAGATCTGCAACAGTCAAGGGCATTTTTTTTTTATAAATTCGTTGTCCAGAGGTTTAAGGGCTGCTTGGCTGCCTTAAAATATATTTGAGCCAATCGTCGCACAGTGGGATGGAGAAAAAAATAAGTGGAAATAAATCTGCCATTTCAGAACGAATAGAGATGTCGTCATGAAATTTTACATGGTTATAGCTGAGGTGTTATCAAAAAATTATAAAAAAATGAGTAAAAATTTTGGCCACATTTCTTGATGACCCAAAATCCCCACACTGGGGAAAGATGTTTCCAAAATTGACATTTTCTAGTAAAATGTCCGTAGAGATCTCAATTCTTGGATGGCGCAAAAGCCTCCCAACCCCGAAATTCTCCAAAGACAGACATATTGGACGTGCATGGCATGGTACCTTGCAAATCTCGCCAACACTAAGAGTGGATAACCACCGCTTTAAATTTTGTCCAATGTTCTCGCCAGGATTCAAACACAGACTTTCAGCGTCATAGGCGCACATAGGCTACAGTGGCACGAATTAGAACTAACTTTTCAATAAAAACCTCCCCCGGCAACACGTTGTTGGTTGTGGAGTTTACCGGAAGTTCTAGTGTTTCCTGACAAAACATTTCCAACATTCTCTGACTTCTGAAACTACCCTTACATAGTAGGTGTGGAGCACAGGATCTTCCGTAGCCTAAGACCTCAAATGTATCTTTCATAGAGCTGCTGTATTCAATGCATGCAACTTTTTCAGGTCGTCCTCGTATTTTCTTAACTCACCTTACCTTATTTGATGTCGAATTTTGACTTCTGCACAAAGAACTTATATTTCAATAAAAACCTCCTGAGGCACCGGTAAACTCTGCCACCTTCTATGGGAGTTCTAGTGTTTCCTGACAAGAAATTCTCGAACATTGTCTGACTTCTGAACCTACCGTCACATAGAAGGAGTGGAGCATAGGATCTTCCGTAGGCTATGGGCTTCGAATGTATCTTTAATAGAGCTGCAGTATTCAATGCATGCAACTTTTTCTGGTCGTCCTTGTTTTTGCTTGACTCACCTTATTAGACGTCGAATTTTGCCTCTTGTACAAAGAATTAAACTCCTCCGGTACCACGTTGTTGGTTGTAGGTTTTACCATGAGGCTATGGGCCTCGAATTTATCTTTCATAAAGCTGCAGAATTCAGTGCATGCAACTTTTTCAGGTAGTCCTTGTATGGTTACAGAGTTCACCGGGAGTTCTAGTGTTTCCTGACAAGACATTTCCAACATTATCTGGCTTCTGAATCTACCCTTACATAGAAGGTGTGGCACATAGGATCTTCCATAGCCTATGGGCCTGGAAAGTATCTTTCATAAAGTTGCTGAATTCAATGCATGCAACTTTTTTAGCTCGTCCTTGTATTTTCTTAACCCAGCTGTTAGGTTATTCTTAACTCAGTAGATGTCGAATTTTGTATTGCCCTTGAGTCTTTCGCCAGATTGAGCTGTCTTTTGCAACCCGTAGTACTTCTGTTTAGAGGAGGAACTTCTCATTCATATATCCTTTCGCTCATATTCTTTGGTACTAAGATAACATCTAGTACCTCCCTCCTGTTCCTCGCAAAAAAAGGTTGGTCTATTTCCTCTCTTGCAAATATTCAGATTGCAACTTTCATTAACATCTAAATTTTTCCATATCTGGTAATGTTCGGCAACTTACCCATAATGAGGTTCTTCTTTACTGCAGAATCATCATACACCAGCAACTTTAGGTTTACAGACGACACAACTAGAAGTGCGATTTTCTTATCTCAAGACTGGCAACTACTACAACATCTTCAAGGCTTAGAGATAGTAATACATTACTACAACTCTACTACTACTACTTCTCCTGGCAAGATATCATGCACTTTATCTCCCATTCCAAGCATCTATTCTAAGTCCACGAACCACTTCTCCATTCACCCATGGTTCCTGGATACGAACAACTTCAAATTCCTCCGCCACCAGGAGGATTTTAAAAATGTAAAAAGGATTTGTGTTAAACTTATTTTATTAAATTTCTCATATTGTTTTTTTATATAATTTACAATTTTTAATTTTAAACTTTGGTTATTCCGCATTTTATTGCTTCGATTCCCAGATGCCTCCTTAAAAAACCTCCTCTATTTAAATCTATCAAATAAGCTGGGGTTATTACTCATGCAAAGAGAATTTCAATGCGCCGCTTAAGGTGTTCTGTAAATATCAAATACATACTTATTATTTTGGAAGATTCTAAAACAGAAAGATCACTTCAAAACTTATCCAAATGAAACGTAATCAGAACTTTGAAAGCCTTTTTTAGAGTGTTTATTTTTGTCGTATTACAAAGCAAATCGAACTAATTCTCTAGAATCAAAACATATAGTATATACACACATATATAGAATTTTTTTTATATATTTACTAAAAATGTCTTAATATACTTAGTATATAAAGAAGATGTATGTAAAAAAATTATAAAAATTAAACAAAAAAAAAACTTAAAACAAATACTTTAACCTTATATTCTCTATTCGTATATAGATATATGAATATATTATATTTATTGCTTTTAACTTAAAACTAAACCTTATTGCTCTTACCAAATATGATAGTTGCTAGTCTCTGAATAATGGGAAATGTAATCAACCTCCTCTTTCACACCACATACTACTACACTAGCATGTATTCACAATTAATTCTTCCTTTTTTCTATTTTAACTTAACCTAAAACAGTTTAGAAATGTAAAACTAAGACTTACTACCTACTATGTATATTCGAGAGGATGTCCCCCGTTCTAAGAGTTGTTAGAGTTTTTTCAAATTGACTTATTTGTTATACTTGTAGTTTTTTCTATGTTCTACTTAAATAGTTGGTTTTTTATTGTTATTATTTTTTTTATATCTTTACTGTATATGCATATTTAGTAAACTATAAGTTATGTGTTTCGTTTTTAATTTTGAATATTCTGCCGAACAAATGTAATTTGTATAATGAAAGTTAACTACAGTTGGGTTGTTGGTATATTTGTAATTTGTTAACTAAGAAATCTTTACCTAGTACATACACACACATACATAGAAATTGATTTATTATTTTTAAATTACCTTTTAATTGTTGTTTCAAATCTTTATATTGTGACACTGAATATTTCAAACAATTTAAATATTTTCTAATTTTATTGTTTTAAAATAAATACATTGATAATATTTTGTGTTAATAATTATTTTTTTTTTTTTGTAATTACCCTTAAACCTCCAAAAAGACATTGGGGCATTTTTTGGACTTCAATTATGCGATTTTGAGTTTGTTTTAGAGAAAAAAAAACTCAGCAAAGTTTCTTTGTAAATGACTGAATTGGTAGACTACAACAAAAATAATCAATCACTCTGTGGCGTTTTTAGGTTTTTTTTGTTTTTGGAGAAGAAATACTTGAAGAAGGATTTAAAAAGTTCCTAGTGGTCCAAGCCACTAGTTCCAAACCTGTTTATTCATTAGTAATCAGGACTAGTTCCACTTTTGTTTACTTTCAGTTGTTGTTGTAGCAACATTTTCATGTGTAGGTGGCGATCCTCCTGTAGGTAAGCAAGCTCGTTCCGTTCCGATGGACCCATCGCCGGGGGAACAGGGTGGCAAGTGGTTATTTAAAGTCGCCAATAACTCACCTTGCCATATCGAGCATCATAGGCACTCAGTATTTGTGCAAGAGCCGGTGCCACCCGACCTCTCACTGAGACTCTCCGCTCGATACCGCTGATTGTCCGCGACTGCCGTTGCAGCTATTCTGTATGGAGCATTCCACTATCTGCAACCGGTGGATGCGCATGGTAGCCTGCAGCTAAGCTTCTCACTAGTTCCAAACCTGTTTATTCATTAGTTCCAGAGTAATCAGGACTAGTTCCACTTTTGTTTACTTTCAGTTGTTATTGTAGCCACATTTTCATGTGGAGGTGGTAATCCTCCTGTAAGTGAACAAGCTCGTTCCGATCCAAAGGACCGATCGCCACTAAGAACAGGATGGTCATTGGCTATTTAAAGGCGCCAATAACTCACCTTGCCATATCGAGCATAAAAGGCACTCTGTATTTGTGCAAGAGCCGGTGCCATTCGACCTCTCACTGAGACTCTCCGCTCGATACCGCTGATTGTCCGCGACTGCCGTTGCAGCTATTCCGAATGGAGCATTCCACTATCCGCAACCTGTCCACAGGCTACCACATAAAGTATATATATTCTTGATCATCATGTCATTTTAAGTCGATCTAGCCATATCCGTCCGCCTGTCTGTCTGTCGAAAGCACGCTAACTTCCGAAGAAGTAAACCTAGCCGCTTGAAATTTTGCACGAATACCTTTTATTAGTGTAGGTCGATTGGGATTGTAAATGGGCCAAATCGGTCCATGTTTTGATATAGCTGTCATATAAACTGATCTTGGGTCTTGTCTTCTTTAGCCTCTAGAGGGCGCAATTATTATCCGATTTGGCTGATATTTTGCATGAAGTGTTCTGGTATGACTTCCAACAATTGCGCAAAGTAAAGTCTATATCAGTCCGTAAGCTAATATAGCCGCCATATAAACCGATCTCTCGAATATACTTCTTGAGGCTCTAGAGGGCGCAATTCCTATCCGATTTGGTTGAAATTCTGAATGAAATGTTCTGGTATGACTTCCAACAACTGTGCCAAGTTTAGTCTATATCAGTCCAGCCGCCATATAAACCGATCTCCCGATCTAGAGGGCGCAATTTCTATCCTATTTGGCAGAAATTTTGCATGAAGTGTTTCATTATGACTTCCAATAACTGTGCTAAGTATGGTTCAAATCCGTCCATAACCTGATACAGCCGCAAAATAAACCGATCTTGGGTCTTGACTTCTAGAGGTTCTAGACGGCGCAATTCTTATCCGATTTGGCTGATATTTTGCATGAAGTGTTCTGGTATAACTTCCAACAACTGTGACAAGTATAGTCTATCTCAGTCTATAATCTAATACAGCCGCCATGTAAACCGATCTTGGGTCTTGACTTTTTGAGCTTCTAGAGGGTGCAATTCTTATCTGATTTCGCCGAAATTTTGCATGAAGTGTTTTATTTTGACTTCCAACAACTGTATTCAGTATTGTCTAAATCAGTCCATATCCTGATATAACCGCCATATAAACCGATCTTCCGATTAGACTTCTTGGGCTGCTAGAGGACGAATTTCTTATCCAATATGGTTGAAATTTTACATATGTTGTTTTGGTATGACTTCCAACAACTGTTTTAAGTATGGTCTAGATCGGTATATAACCTGATATGGCTGCCATATAAACCGATCTCCCGATTTGACTTCTTGAGCCCTTACAAGTCGCAATTTTTGTTCGATTTGGCTGAATATACATATATAGTGTTCTCTTATTACTTTTAACAGCTGTGCCAAGTTCGGTCTAAATCGGTCAAGAACCTGATAAAGCTCCCATATAAACCGATCTCCCGATTTGAATTCTTGAGCCCATGGAAGCCACAATTTTAGTCCGATTTGGCTGAAATTTTGCACATAGTGTTCTGTTATGACTTCCAACAACTGTACCAAGTGCGGTTTAAATCGGTCACGAACCTAATATAGCTCTCATATAAACCGATCTTCCGACTAGACTTCTCGAGCCCCTGGAAGCCTCAATTTTCATCTGATGTGGGTGAAATTTTGCATTACATCTTTCTCGGAAATTTGTGGACTGCTATGATTTTCAAGACATTCCAATAGAAATCTATAAGCCTTTGTTGTTTAAGCAAATGGGGGATATCTGTTTTTTTTTTTTTTAGTTTCCTTCGTTTGATTCTTCGGTATCCCCATTAGTCTCATATTCTTCGCTTTGGTTAGCCATATGTATTATGCCATCAGATACAATAGCCCTGGATGTTACATCACCATCGACCTCCATCTACTTTGAGGAGTCATTTATTGAAAATCCAAGTGTTATTGCAATGATTGATTGTATAACAGCAGCATAATTCGCCATTTCGTTATCACCAAGATAACAGCTGGTTGTTCCAAACATTATGTTAAACTTTATGGTATTACATTGCCCCAAGATATAGCTGCTGTCTACAAAGCTGTCTTTATATTCAAAGATTTGGCGAAATCATGTCAGCTTTCTAACACCAAAAAATTTTCCGAAAATTATGGGTACGTTAGTATGGGACTCGTGGCGCAGAGGTTGGCATGTCCGCCTATGACGCCGAACGCATGGGTTCAAGTCCTGGCGTGAGAAAAAAAAATTCAGCGGTGGTTATCCCCTTACTAATGCTGGCTACATTTCTAAGGTATCCAGTCATGTTTCAAGTTTCTTGCCTGTTAGGGCGAAGATCATTAAATTTTACAATTTTTGTTTGTTTCTCTTTCGAGACGATCTCAATGATCAGAGATGCAAATGGAAAAGGAAAGCCAAAGATAACAACACACACCAAGCAATATGGGACGCGTTTCAACTTCGGTTAGAAGACTTTTCGCCCATATTAGGTGTGATGTCTTCAAGGGCCGTGCGTTGGTATGTTGTATTTGAATCGTATTAATAACAAAAACGCATCCATGATACAATTACCACATTAACCACACTCGACAACTCTGTCCACCAGCTGTTAAACCCTGTCCAGTCATGTTAAAACTTCTCTACTAAATGGTGTCGCTATGCGGCACGGCGCACCTAAGATTGCGCTCATATGATCCACATTCGCATTTTATAGGCTTAAGACTTTTAATCTCGAACAAATACGATTTTTAGGAGCTGAACATTTCAAAATTGGAGTGCAGTCTTTACGGTGGCAATAAAAAGATTTATGTAGTCCCATACAGCCCATCCTCGAGCACAAACGCTTAATGGATAAAAGATACATTTGTGCCAAAATTCCATAAATATAAAATACCTAAGTTGAGTCCTACACTTACAAGGATGGATTTTTATTACCATCTGAATATCGCTGCCAAAGATTATCAAATCGATTCAACCATGTAATACTATTACCAAGTTTTACCTAACGTTTAAATGCTTATATAACTATTCAATTTAAAAAAATATTTATGACAACAGGAACAACCTAAAGAGCAATGAATCGTAGCACTTGAGAAAAAAGTACCCAAATGCATCTCAGAAAAATTGGCAACAATTCTTGGCAACAATTCTTAGCAGCAACATAAGCTAAGCAAAACTTGTATTTTTGTGCAGCTTATTTTTCTCTGTGGGGCTTTCTTTTCGACTATTCGATTTCTAAATCGATTATTCGAATTTACACAAATTTCCAAATTCGAATTTACACAAAAAGTCGACTAATCGATTAGTCGACTGTAGGATCCCTCATCCAATGATGCTTTCAGAATGTTGCACTTCCAAAATCTTAGTTGGTTACAGCAATTTCAAACTCAAATAGATCTGGATATGTGGACATCAATAATGTAATTTTGAGCTTACTTTTTGGAAGAGAAAACACAGCAGTTGCACTAAGCCCCATTTTTTGGCATAAACTTCAATACTGCATACTCAACTCGAAAAGTTTCTGCACATCAAATATTGAAAAATTTGGAAAAGCTATCCTCATTGCTAAAAACAATACAAAATAATAATAAATGTGAACTTTTGAAAAATTCTGTTCTTTTTACAATTCTTCTTCGAGTTTTGAACTGCGTAATGCATTTAAATTTTCGAAACTCAAAAAAAGTTAAAAATTTGCAATGTTTTCGAACTCGATTTTTTTCTTTTCAGATGCTTTTGGATTTTCGATAACACGAATAATTTGCAGATCTTCATTCATTGGCTTAAAAAATGTTTTTTTTGCTTATTTTTCGCAAATTACGGAGATTTTTTTCGCAAGGTAGCACCAACCTGGAAAGAGGTTTACTTCTCAAATCCCAAATCGTAAATCTAATTACATAGGATTAGGTTAGGTTAGATTGAAAAGAGGTGCACTTTAAATTGTAAATTTGCAAAATTTGCCCATGAACACTCCACTTTGGAACAGGCGCAAACTTCTCCCATATCAATGAGTGCAATCCAATTCAAGTTTTAGCTCAATGATAAGGGGCCTCCTTTTTATAGCCGAGTCCGAACGGCGTGCCGCAGTACGACACCTCTTTGGAAAGAAGTTTTACATGGCATAATACCTTACAAATACTGCCAGCATTAGGAGGGGAAAACCACCACTGAAAATTTTTTGTGATGGTCTCGCCAGGATTCGAACCCAGGCGTTCAGCGCCATAGGCGGGCATGCTAACCTCTGCGCTACGGTGTCCTCCACTCTAAATTAAAAACAAAGAATTACATTAAGTTAACATTAATATAAAATTGCGAAATGGTTTAAAAATTTTCGAAAAAATAGAAGAGTTAAAGAGTTTCTGATGTTGAATATTACGCCCAAAACAATTGAGTTTTACGAATTTTCCAAAAAAAAAAAAAAAAAAATTTAATATTTTGCTTCAACCGTCATTATTACGGAGTTTACTTTTGCGTTTTTTTTTTGTTTTAAATTCCTTGAATTTTATTATCATTTGTAAAATGTACTACACCACAATTTCTCCAACAAATTTTTTTTTTAAATTTATATAGACATTTTCCTAGACTAACCCTTTGTCTTTTGGAAACTCTTCTTAGTTTCTATTGTAAGTTCTGTAGTATCTTTTAGCTATGAGATGTTAAAACCCCTAAACTAACACAAAAGATCGACTTAAATTCTAAATAGTAATAACAGTAACGAACAGCAACAAAAATTTGCAGAACTTTTTGAAAACATATATATACATATTTAAAAATGAAAAAACAAAATCATATATAGTTATTTTTGTCCGTCCACATTGTTAGCTTTCATATTGCAAAATCAAGAAGACAAAAAATATATTAAAGAAATTAACAGAATTAACAAATATAGAAACAAAAACAAAAACACACACAAAGGGAAACGGAAATATTAAAGAATCCCTGAATGAAATAGAAGTATGGTTAGAGAATACAAACATTTAAAATCAATAGAATAGAAAAGAAACCAGTAACAAGTAACAAGTACATTTAGAAATTCCAGCATGTTTTTATTAATAACTTGTATTTAATGAAACCCTCAAACACAGATTACACACGAAAAGAAAAAAGTGGAAAAACTTTCCAAATCAAAGCTTATCTAACAAGATACAGAAAATAGATTGTTCAACAGGAAAAAACGTGCAAACAAAAAACCAAAACTCACAAACAACAAACAAACAAACAAATAGTCAAGAAAGGAAATATAAATGAATGCTAAAAGGCTGTGAATTCCTTGAAGAACATTTAACAAAAGAAAACAAAAACGAAAAAATATATATATAACAGAGCAACAAATGGTTATATATGTATTTAGTAACCAAATGACAAAATAAAAGCTTAAATGCTGACATTTATTGAAAGAAAACAAGAAAATCCCAATAACGCTGAAAATGAGTTGGTTTAGTAAAAACAGAACAGAAGATGTTTCTCAAAAGCAACATAAAGGAATTAAAAAGAAAAACAAAATATCTTCAATAAGAAATAAAAGAAAATTTCAATTATCTTTACACCAAATGAATTAGACAAGACCCAATCCCAAGACAAATTCCAATTCCAGTCCATAAAACCACTACACTATCTACACTCTTTAGAAAAAATTACTTACATTTAGAACTCTTTCCTTGTCCTTTGAAAGTATTATTTTGTCTAAGGTTTTCTAATGTTTTTGTAAATTGAAAAATTCCTTAAAAAATCTAAACTACATTTATGTATTTTAGTTTTACTGTTTGAAATTTTTTCACTATGGGGGCTTTGTCGGCTGATGAGTTTTTTTCAAAAAAAAAAATTTACCAAAAAATTTTTTTTTTAATTTTTTTAAGAACATCATATTTCATTGAAGTTCGGTCTTTCGAACGTGTTTCTTTAGTGTTTGACGTTTAGAGGAAAGTCTTAAATGAATTTATCGAAATTTTAACTTTAAACCCAGTACTGGCTTCGAGTTTTTGCCCAAACAGTTGTCAAAACACACTATAAAACCAGCAAGGAAGGGCAAAAGTCGGCCGGTGCCGACTGCATAATACCCTACACCTACCCTATAAGTACAATGTGGGAACTATATCCAATTCTGAACCAATTTTGATCGACCTCGGTGAGCAAATATGTTTAAACCGTAATAACTACGGTTGGCAAATGAGAACATTGTTGGAAATTGCCCAAAATCTGACAAACATATATATAGGAGCTTTATTTAATTCTGAACCGATTTCGAGCAAACCTCTCAGATAATGTGGAAGTCGTCAAGCAAGGCTTTGTACAAAGTTTTTGGGAAAATTGATTAATAAATGGGCTTGCAATGGCTCTAGGAGTGAAAATCGGGCTATATACATATATAAGAGCTATATTTAAGTCTGAACCGATTTCTATGAAATGCCAAATTTCAAGAGAATCGTTTAACAAATAACCATTTTATTGCATTATTTCTGTAAATCGGTCGAACATATATATGGGAGCTATATCCAAATCTGAACCGATTTCCATGAAATTCACTAGTGATGTCGATAGTCATAAAGAAATTCTTCCTGCCAAATTTCGATTGAATCGGGTAAGAAATTACCATTTTATTGCATTATTTCTGCAAATCGGTCGAACATATATATGGGAGCTATATCCAAATCTGAACCGATTTCAATGAAATTCACCAGTAATGTCGAAAGTCATAAGAAAATCCTTCTTAACAAATTTCAAGAGAATCGATTAACAAATGACCATTTTATTGCATTATTTCTGCAAATCGGTCTAACATATATATGGGAGCTATATCCAAATCTGAACCGATTTCAAGCAAACTTCCCAGATATTGTGATAGTTTTCGAGTAAGGTGTTGTACAAAATTTTGGGAAGATGGGTCAATAAATGAGCTTGCAATAGCTCTAGTAGTGAACCGATTTCAATGAAATTCACCTGTAATGTCGATAGTCATAAGAAAATCCGTCTTACCAAATTTCGAGAGAATCGGTTAACAAATGACCTTTTATTGCATTATTACTGCAAATCGGAAGCTATATCCAAATCTGATCCGATTTTTTCCAATTTCAATATTCATCGTCTCTAGGCCGAAAAACATACCTGTACCAAATTTGAAGACGATCGGATGAAAATTGCGACCTGTAGTTTGTACACAAATTAACATGGACAGACGGACGGACAGACAGACGGACATAGCTAAATCGAATCAGAAATTAATTCAGGATCGATCGGTATACTTATCAATGGGTCTATCTCTCTTCCTTCTGGGTGTTACAAACTAATTCACTAAGTTATAATACCCTGTACCACAGTTGTGGTGTAGGGTATTAAAACTTTTGTGAAATGACTTCGAAATTTTTTCAAATAAGCAGTACTAAGTTCTTTTTACAAAATGATTTCAACATGTTGCTAGCAACATTGTCTAATTTCGTAGATTTCACATGTACATGTCTATTACATTACTTTAATTGACTATGCCAGAATGTTTGTTCCACTAGCCGAACATAGAATAGCTTTCCAAGCGCCTCGATCTTCTGCGCTCATTCTGAAATCTCTGACACCAAGTATCGAGTTGTCTCCCACAACTTGATCTTTCCATTGGGCTTTTGGTCTTCCGGGTTTGCGTGTACCACCGTGTTTGCCTTCTAAAGACTTCTTTGCTGGAGCTTCTTCATCCATTCTGACAACATGACCTAGCTGGTCAAACTGGTCCATATATTTTACGAAGAATCTTTCTCTCAAATACTCCAAGCACTGCCTCATCTGCTTTCACAAGTACCCATGCTTCAGAACCATTTAACAGCACGGGTAGTATCAGTGCCTTGTATAGTGTAATCATGTCTATTTAATGCAGCAAACAATGACTAATCTGTTTAAAAAAATTTTTTAGTTTAATTTTTTTAGGAAACGTTGTCTTTTTATTTAATATATGGTTTTTTTTGGATATGAAAGACACTACATCCAACCAGAACTCCTATGTTACTCCCTAATCTCTACGTATTCAATAAAAACCTCTGCTCTAGTGCCCCCATTCATATTTGACAAATCCGTGTATATTGGGGGACCAGAGAAGGTCCCCCAGCCCAAAGCAACCTCTCCGAGAACACAAACGCCATCTAAGAAAAATCCGTCCTGCAATGCAAATGCCATGTAATCGTCCCACGCGATCGGCCTACCACAGAACAAACGAATGCCCGAAATCCGAAGAGCGCGAGTTCCTGACTCTCTCAGTCGGAAGACTGCGCTCAACGCAACGCCTTATACACACAAGTGCAAAGGTCTAAGATCAAGCATCGCATTCAGTGCTGCTCTTGGAGCACTCCTTGTCGCCCCCGATATCATCACCCCTACAATACACTTTACTTTCTCAATCATCAACACCATCGTAAGACAGTTCATTATTAACTTACTTACTAAAAGATGCATTACGACTGGCCTGGGATCTGAAGATCTAAAAAGATGGGTCAGTAGAGCAACACCTCAAGGAGGCATACTCTCTCCTCTACGTTGGAATATAGCCATTAGCAATATATTATTGTCTCTGGAAGAATAAGGTATAAAAGTTATCGCGTATGCTAATGACGTGACTATTGCCGTTAGGGGAAGCACACTTAGAGATATACTTCAGCAAGCTCTTCGTGTGACAGCAAAATTGGCTATCGAACGTGGTGTAGGCGTTAATCCGTGCAAGACAGAATAAGGTCTTTTCAGCAGAAGCTACAAGTTACTTACAATGGCATCTGTCTCCTTGGGGGGAGAGAATGTTCCATTTACTGAAAGCGCAAAATACCTGGGAGTTTGACTAGACTGGAAATTGAACTTCAAATCGAACATTTTGGAAAGGGTAAGAAAGTCAACTCTTGCCCTATACAACTGCAAGGGGGCTATTGGCAAAAGTCATGTCATGCACTGCTGCGACCACTGGTGTGAGGCTAAGGGGGCTTTCCCTTTGGTCATGCGGCGCATAGGGACACCGTGTTATGCTTGATACAATGTCCGATCTCCCAGGCATTATGGATTACACACTGCCTGAGCCGCTTATTGATAAAAAGTACTGTACAACTATGGAAACACAATGGCACTGATGAAGGTTTCTAACTAGGCTTAAATTATTGGTCTAATGGTGTGTTTTGTTCGGTTCGTCATTCTGTTTGTAACACCTCGAAATATGCGTCAGAGACCCCATAAAGTATATATATTCTTGATCGTCGCGACATTTTATGTCGATCTAGCCATGTCCGTCCGTCTGTTCGTCCGTCCGTCTGTCGAAAGCACGCTAACTTTCGAAGGAGTAAATCTAGCCGCTTGAAATTTTGCACGAATACCTTTTATTAGTGTAGGTCGGTTGGGATTATTAATGGGCCAAATCGGTCCATGTTTTGATATAGCTGCCATATAATCCGATCTTGGGTGTTCATTTTTCGAGCCTCTAGAGGGCGCAATTCTCATCCGATTTGACTGAAATTTTGCACGTGGTGTTTTGGTATCACTTCCTATAACTGCGCTAAGTATGGTTTTAATCGGTACATGTTTTGATATAGCTGCCATATAAACCGATCTTGGGTTTTGACTTCTTGAGCCTGTAGATGGCGCAATTCTCATCTAATTTGACTGAAATTTTGCACGTACTGTTTTGGTATCACCTCCAACAACTGTGCTAAATATAATTCAAATCGGTTCATTATCTGGTATAGCTGTAATATATAAACCGATCTTGGATCTTGACTTCTTGAGCCAATAGAGCGCGCAATTCTCATCCAATTTGGCTGAAATTTTGCATGAGGGGTTCTATTATGACTTCCAATAGCTGTGCTAAGTATGGCGCTAATCGGTACATAACCTGATATAGCTGCCATATAAACCGATTGAGGATTTTGATTTCTTGAACCACTTGAGGGCGCAATTCTCATCCGATTTGGCAGAAATTTCGTGCAACGGCTTCTCTCATGACGTTCAACATACGTGTCTAATTTGGTCGGAATCGATCAATAGCTGGATACAGCTCCCATATAAACCTATCTCCCGATTTTGCTTCTTGAGCCCCTACAAGGCGCAATTCTTATCCGAATGAACTGAAATATTACACAATGACCTCTACAATGTTCAGCATTCATTTATGGTCCGAATCGGACTATAACTTGATATAGCTCCAATAGTTTAACAGTTCTTATTCAATATTCTGTTTGCCTAAAAAGGGATATCGCGCATAGAACTCGACAAATACGATCCATGGTGGAGGGTATATAAGATTCGGCCCAGCCGAACTTAGCACGCTCTTACTTGTTTAAGTTTGTTTTTTTCATTGGCAACATTATCAGAGTTAAGTACAAATTGAATGATCGCTAGTGTTATTTGGTCTTCTTGAAGCCGCAAAGCCTACCCATTTTCTTATCCAAACACTTATACACTCTCACTACACACTCTCTTTCTCTCTCTCTCTCTCTCTCTTTCTCTATGACACGAAGTTCAATTTTCTCACAATCTTTCTATTCTCTACTAAACATAAAAGAAAAATGTCTCAAAATGATGAAATTTTAAAACTATAACATACTCGTATTATACATGAAGTAATGCATTGAAGAAATAAAAATTAAAAAAAAGAAAAATACATACTACTTAAGTACCTTTAGCCAATTGGCATTAAAAAGAAAACAGAATTTCTAATTTTGGTTTGTGATTTATTTCTTTTCAACTAAAAAAAAATAATTAAAAAAAAACTAAAAAAACAAATCTATACTTGCAAACACTTGAAATGAATTTTAAAAAAATCAAGCAACACAACACGTTATAAACAGAAGAACAACAAAAAACAAACCGAAAAATATATATGAACTATCTATTAACACCAATTACTTACATCTTAAGTGAATCGAAACAAAAAGAGGGGAGAAACTCCGAAAAAAATTGAAATAATCTTTTAACAAAATGCATAGAAACACTCTATAAAATTTACAATAAATTTGTAAATTTTCCTGTTGAAGACAAGAAGAAAAAAAAAAAACCCAAGGAAAGAAACTTAAAACTGATAAACAGCCCCTTAAAGAAACACATAAGCAAGCAAATGATGATAAACAACTAAAGAAAAAAAAAAACTATAAAAAAAACATATTAAAAACAAGTATATTGTAAAGGTGAACTTTTAATCTTAAATCTACTTTTTTGTAAGCATAAGTCCTCCTCTTGAAACTAAAGAAAAAACACACTCTCACTCTCATACATACATAGACACACAAAAATAATAAACCACAAAACGATTTTTAAATCGGTATTCTTGACGTACTGTGTGTGAAAGCCACAACTTTTCCAAATTATAGCGAAATTAACGGCATTTTCCCCTAAAAAACCAAGTGGCTATATAAATTCAAGTTTAACGTTTGAAAACCATTGAAGATTTTTTTGTGGTTGCATGTTAAATTAATTAATAAACAAAATTTCTAACTATTTATTCTATTAATAAATTTGTCAACAATAAACAAAAAACAAAGCAAATCGTAGTTTTTATTATTTATTCGAAAGTGTGAGCATAGATTGGTGAAACTGCAATCTGGTGGTTTGAAAAATAAGGATATAATAATGGCGTGCTCCATGATGGCGACTTACCCAATTACAGTTGAACCTCGATTATCCGGTTCACTCGGGACCGGGCTTAGCATGGAAAATCGAAAACACGGTTAGTAGAGGTTTTTTTTTTGCAAATTTCATTATTTATGTATTTTAACACCCAGGGAACTAATTGGTTGGTCGGGCCTAATTTCAGCCTACTCCTCTTCTCTTTTCATTGTACGGTAACGACTTGGCGAGTCAATTGTCTTATTGTGAGGTACATATGTACGCTGACGATGTACAAATATATATCGGCAGTCCGAGGGATGAGATTGCTGAAAACATACGTCTGCTTAATGCATGATCTGTCAAGAGTCGGCACGTGAGCGAAAGCCAATGGCCTATGTCTCAACCCTGTAAAGTCCAAGTGTATGGTTATCAGAAACAGGCTGTCTCGTTTTTCATGTGATGTCGGTATATTCATTAACGATTCTAGATTGGAAATCGTTCCTCATGCAAAGAACTTGGGCGTGGTTATTAACAGCACTCTGACTTGGAGTAATCATATCGGCTTTGTCGTTGGTCAGGGATATTCAAAATTGCATGCTCTCTGGGCCACTAAGTCGGTTACTCCGCTGCGGGTTAGGTCTCTCTTGGCAAAGACTTATCTTGTTCCTAGCATTCTCTACGGCTGTGAGTTGTTTGCTAATTGCGACTCGGTAAGTAGACGTAAGCTAAACACCTTTTTTAATAGCGTTTCTCGTTTTGTATTTGGCTTGAGACGACCCGATTCCATCTCTGAATACCCTTTATCCCTGTATGGCGTCTCCTTACAGCACTTGTTGTACCTGAGATCGCTTACTTTCCTGCATAAACTGATCTACACGCAGGCACCAAAATATCTGTATGGATTTATTGATTTCGCCAGATCTATTAGAGAAAAATCATTCCCAAAATGGATCGGAGGCTTGTTTCTGAATGACATATGTTCATATTCGCTGTACGTCTCTGGAACTCGCTTCCTAACGATCTGCAATTACTCAGTAACTCTGCAACATTTAAAACCAGACTTTGGAAACATTTTACTGCATTAAGTTGATGAATATTAAGACTCATTTATTTATTTATTTTTATTCTTTTATACTTACCTTAATTTCTTTCTTTTTCGGATCAACTAAGTTCCTCTTTAATTGATTAATTCATTTTTGTTTTTATCTTTTTTTTTTTTTGATAAACAATCGATTATTCGTACCATATATTTTCCATCCCAAAGAAAACTTAATTAACTTTCATTGGCTTAAATATATTGCTTTACACTGTAAACAATGAAAACAACAAATAAATACAAGAAATAAACTTAGAAATTCGTACATAACAATATGGACGCGTCGTTATTATACCCACCACTGAAGGATGGGGGTATATTCATTTTGTCATTCCGTTTGCAACACATAGAAGTATCCATTTCCGACCCTATAAAGTATATATATTCTTGATCAGCGTAAAAATCTAAGACGAGCTAGACATGTCCGTCATCTACGTGAAATCACGCTACACTCTTTAAAAATAGGGATATTGAGCTGAAACTTTGCACGGATTCATTTTTTGTCCATAAGCATTTTTTGTCCAACCTTGATATAGCCCCCATATAGACCGATCCTCCGATTTTGGGTCTTAGGCCCATAAATGACACATTTATTATCCGATTTTGTTGAAATTCGGAACAGTGGGTTTTCTTAGGCCCTTTAACATCCTTCATCAATTTGGCTCAGATCGATCCAGATTTAGATATAGCTGCCATACAGACCGATCCTCCGATTTAGGGCCTTAGGCCCACAAAAGCCACATTTATTTTCCGATTTTACTGAAATTTGGGAAAGTGAGTTGTGTTAGGCCCTTCGACATACTTCGTTAATTTGACTCGGATCGGTCCAGATTTGGTTATAGCTGCCATATATCCCTCGATCGGTCTATATAGGACTGTCGCCGAAATTTGGGACAGTGAGTTAAGTTAAGCCCCTTGACATACTTCTGCAATATGGCACAGACCGGTCCAGATTGGGATATAGCTGCGATTTAGACCGATCTCTCGGTTATAGGTTTTGGGGCCATAAAAAGCGCTTTTAGTGTGCGATGTCACCGAAATTTGGCATAGAGAGTTAAGTTAAGCCCCTCCACATATCTCTGTAATTTAGTTTAGATCGATCAAGATTTGCATATATCTGCCATATAGACCGATCTCTCAATTTAATGTTTTGGGTCCATAAAAGGCGCATTTATTGTTCGATGCTGCCGAACATCGGTACAGAGAGTTAAATTAAGCCCCTCCACATATTTCTTCCTTCGATTGAGATTTGCATATAACTGCCATATAGAGCGATATCTCGATTTAAAGTCTTGGCCCCAAAAAGGCGCATATATTTCGATATAACTGCTATGGGCCATAAGGTACTCAATTTTCACCGGATTTTGATGAAAGGTGGTTTACATATATACCCGAGGTGGTGGTTATCCAAAGTTCGGCCCGGCCGAACTTAACGCCTTTTTACTTGTTGTTTTTAGTATCTTCCTCGGAGGACGAGGATGATAAAAAAAAATTACCAATATAAGAAAGCAAATCCGTGCATTTAGTGATCCTCTATCATTGCCTGAATCAGCGGAAGTAATCTTAGTTCCTTGAATCTCTGACTTTAATTTCAATATTTATTACAGATTCAGACAGCGCTTTAGATTGATTTTCTTTCTGAGTTGGATTTTTCGGGACACATGTCCACAGCAGTTTCTCCGATATTACAACTGGCAGTAACACTCTCTCTGTTGGCCAGCGGTAGCTTTCAGCATAACGTGGGAAATGATTACATATTAGGGATGATGCAGAGTGCAACTTGCAAGATGCTGGACTATCTTGCAAAAGTAATTGAGCAAAAGTTATGTCCGCAACATATACAATTTTCGCTAGAACACTCATCGTTATGTATGAAATCATTCTTTACTAGGTTTAGGATTCCAGGAGGTTTGTATGTTAAATATTGTTTCAGTAACGGGCAAATATGTTCTAATTTTTGTTCTTTTATATACATAATTACTTTCAGTAATTGGGTGCGTGGATGGAACCCACATTGGCTTACAAAAACCAACCGAGAAAGAGCATATGTTTTTCAATCGAAAAAGCAACCATAGTCTTAATTTCATGATAGTAAGTTTATGGCCAGTATGTTTTGACGTAAATCTTCTTTTATATAAAAATTAATTTGTGTTTGTTTGTTTGTTTGTGTGTTCCTTATAGACTCAGAAACGGCTGAAACAATTTTCATGAAATTTTCACAGATGGTGCATAATGATCCCGTGTTGAAAATAGGTTACTACATTTTTTGATATCTGAAGGGTAGGGGGACCCTTCCCCTTTCCCTAATTTTCCGAAACGCCAGATCTCGGAGATGGATGGTACGATTTAAGCGAAATTTTGTGGGCTCTAATATAGAACAATAGAAATAAATATTTGGTATCCAAATTTCGGAGGGGTACCTAGGGGACCGCCCCACCCTAAAACCTACCAAACATATATTTAGACCAATCACAACAATATGGGACTCAAATGAAAGGTATTTAGGATAAGAAAACGAATCTAATATCCAATTGTCGGACCAAGTGTTAGGGGAACCACCCCAACTCCCAAAACACCCCTAAATCGGACATATTTTCCGACCATGGCAATATGGGACTCAAATGAAAGTTATTTGCGAGTAAAATAAGAATCTAATATCCAAAATTGGGAAAAAGTTTCTGAGGGTCAAGCCTTTCAACAAAACACGCCCCAAACACGACTTATATACTGATCATGGGAATATGAAGCTTAAATAAAAGTATTTGAGTGTAGAATACGAATGTGATATCCAAATACGGGACCAAGTGTTTGGAGGCCGCCTCTCCCCAAAAACATCCCCCAAAGGGGACAAATTTACGACCATAGCAATATAGGGCTCAAATGAAAGGGCTTTGGGAGTAAAGCAAGAATCGGATATCAATATTCAAGAAAAGTGTCTATGGGGCCACCGCACCGCCATAACACTACCCAAACAGGAAGTATTTGCTGGGTATTGCAATATGAGGCTCAAATAAGAAGGTTTTTATAGTAGAACACGAAACCGATATATATTTTCAAGGACAACTCATTGAGTGGCCGCCCATCTCCCAAACCACCCCCAAGCCAGTCATGTTTGCCGACTGTGGAAATATGGGACTCACATTAAAGGTATTTGGGAGTAGACCACGTATATGGTGTCAACATTAGGGACCAACTGTCTAGGGGACGTCCCACCACCATAACAACCCCCAAATAGGACGTATTTTCTCACCAAGACAATTTGGGTCTTAAAGAGAGTGGAACTAAATATTCATAGTTTTTAGGGCCAATACCCCAAACCGGACATATTTGCTGACTTTTGCAATAAGGAGTTTAAATGAGATTAGAAAACGAATTTGATATCCAATTTTGAGGCCAATGGCAATATGGGGTTCAAAAAAATGATATATAGATATATGGGAATAGAGCACCTGCTGATATATTTTCAGGGCTTAGAATTTGGGGGACCACCCCACTCCCCAAAACACTCCTATATAGGGCATATTTACCAACCATGGCAATGTGGGGCTAAAATGAAAGGTATAGGGCGGTAGAGCAAGAATTTATACCCATTTTCGGGACCAATTTTCTGGGGGTCTATCCCTTTCCCAAAATACCCCACAAACAGCAATTTTTTAGTGACCATCGCAATATGAGGCTCAAATAAAGATATTTGGGAGTAGAATACGAATCTGATAGCCAAATGTGGGATCATATATATAGAGCATCACCAAAACACCCCCAAAGGGTTAAAATTTTTCGATCATGCCAATATGTGGCTCGAATGAAAGGTATTTGAGATTAGAACATGAATTTGACAACTCATCCTCATCCTCACTCCCCTCAAAACCAATCCAATTTGAGAGAAAAGCACGATGCTGATATTTTTTCAGGGCCAAATGTCTGGGGGACCATGTATTTTGGGCATCACACCTTTTACAAAACACCCCCCAAAGGGTTAAAATTTTTCGATCATGCCAATATGTGGCTCGAATGAAAGGTATTTGAAATTAGAAAACGAATTTGACAACCAATTTTGGGGCCATGTGTTTGGGGGATGCCTCATCCTGTAAACTCCCCTCAAAACCAATCCAATTTGAGAGAAAAGCACGATGCTGATATTTTTTCAGGGCTAAGAGTCTGGGGGACCACCTCACCCCCGGAAACACCCATAAATCAGACATCATGGGAATATCGGGCTGTGTCTGGGGGACCACCTCACCCCCGAAAATACTCCTAAATCAAACATCATGAGAATATCGGGCTGTAGTAAAGAATTTTAAGAATGGAGTACATCTTATATCAAAACTTAAATTCGTAGACCAATAAAGACCATATGGGATTCAGATAAAGGCATTTATATTGTTCAACTGTTAGTCAAGCGACATACTATTTTCGTAGCATGGTATTTCACTAAAAGCTCTTTGATTGTCGAAAATAAATATTCAAAGGACAATTTTGCTCCATATAAAGTAATAGAAGGCGCAGCGGAGCGGGCCCGGTTCAGCTAGTATCATATATTTTTAATGCCAGTAGATCTGTGACCATGTATACAAGATATTGGCAATATTGGATAAATGGCAATATATGGAGGGGCCTCCCATGATTCGTTTGTCTGGAAACATTCCGACGAAAGACACATGCTAGGACAACTGTATTCCAATAATATTTTCAAAAATGGTTGGCTCTTAGGTATCACTATATATTATGTATTCCTAAAGTTAATATTGTTACATCTCAATAATTTATTCCAGGAAATTCTGGTTATCCTCTCGAGCCATGGTGTATAACACCATATAGAACTACCGCCGATGAATCAACCGAGTCATTCTTCAATGAAGTACACTCCTGTGCTAGATGCATTGTAGAAAGAACAATTGGCGTATATAAAGCTAGCTGGAAAATACTATGCCACGATAAAGAAGCCGGTATAGACCACAGAAAATGACCCTGCACTTCATTAAAATATAAGACTACAACAATGAACAACCTACAATTGAAGTGAGCAATAGCAATGAAACCCAACTAAATAGAGCTGGAGAAAAAATCATAAATCAAATAAAAATGTCTTTATCTAATTGTTGTTAATAAAACAAACATATATTTATTAAAAAAAATGTATGCATTAACAATAAACCATGTATGAAAAATAAACTATTCATGTTTCATTTCATTTAAAAAGAAAATAAGTATATATAAAGTCTTAATGAAAAAAAAAACTATTTGATAGCTTTTTAAATTTAAAGTTGTTTAAAGCAAGGTACTCCAGTAAATTAAGGTGCAAGGAACTTCCTTAAGCATGTAAAGTTCTAATGTTTTTATCTGCAATTCAATTTTTTTTTTTAATTGCCAAGTTCATCGCATGCTCTTCTTCTTTTAATTTGAGCGACCTTTCTTTCAATTTTTGGTTTGCCTTTTTTTAATTGAAGTGACTTCTTTTTTAAATCTATTAGGGTATCCCAATAAGCCTTTTGGTCCCGTCTGCCTTCATCGCCTTTTTCCAAACCTTTTTGTAATGAAGTCATCTTTGTTATATATTTTAAACGACGCGGTTTACTCGTGCCGACTTCCTTTTCTTTTATCTATCTCTAACGATTCCTCCTCAATAGTTCTATTGTCCCGATGACTACCAAAAGAATCTACTGAGACAAGACCTTCTACCGCTGATTAAGACTTGCAGCTTTCAAAATTTGCTCTTCTGAAGCGGTCAAAAGTTTTTTCTCGTATGGGCCGCCACCAGATCACGGAATTCGTGAAGTGTGGTGCTAACGCGAGGACGTCGATTGTGAACATCTTTACCGACAGTAAAATTGCCATAAGGGCAATAACAACCAAGACGGTAAGGTCACGAACAGTTTTGCAGTGTAAGAAGGAGATTAACGCCTTCTCTGAAGTTTGGCAAAATCCGCATCGTTTGGGTGCCAGGCCATAACGGAGTAAGTTGAAATGAAAGGGCTGACTATTGGGCGGCGAAGGACAGAGGACTGCCGTAAATAAACTTGGTTAACCCGAAGCCTTTCGAGTCGACGCAGTCCGAGTTAAGGGAGTGGGCGACGAATGCGCATGCAACATTTTGGTCCAGCGAAAAGGTCGGTAGGACGCCGAAAATCCTATGGG
This sequence comes from Stomoxys calcitrans, assembly GCF_963082655.1. NCBI lineage: Eukaryota > Metazoa > Arthropoda > Insecta > Diptera > Muscidae > Stomoxys > Stomoxys calcitrans. The sequence continues at coordinate 119,609,396 of NC_081556.1, forward strand.
GGAATCCAGATCGTTAGAGGACGAGGCTATTACTGAAAGGAAGTAAGATGGTATCATAACGAGCTCACTTATGTAAAATCGGTGCGGCAAATGATATCATGTGTAAAAAATAAAAATTTTCATAAGAGGGTAGCCTTTCCCAAAAAAACGCAAAAAAATTAAAATGTGGAATTTTTATTCCGCGAATCGTTTTCGATTTTAAACTGCGAAATGCTTGAAATTTTTCGAAATTCGAAGAAATTAAGAAGTTACAGCGTTTTAGCCTTGAAAACGACTTTGAACTCTTACTGAAAACAAAAATTGGTTTTTGCGATGTTTTTCATAGAAATTTTTGCAGTATTGCTTCACCCAGCACCACTACGGAAACGGATTTTCTTAACAGATTTGCTTAACGAATCCAACGGTGTCCTCAGAATTTTGAAGTTCACAAAACTATGGAAGTTACAGCAATTTCAAACTCACCTTTATTTTCTTAGCATTTTCTTAGTTGCACTAATGCGATTTTTTGCCATAATCTTCAATACTGCATACCCAACTCGAAAAATTTTTTCGCATCAAAAATTGAATTTTTATAACCTTTGCGAAAAAAATGCAAAAAAAATAAAATATGAAATTTTATGTAATTTTGTTTATTGTACGAATCGTTTTCGAATTTCGAACTGCGGAATGCTGGAAAATGATCGAAATTCGAAAAAATGAAGGAGTTACAACGTTTTTGACCTTGAAAATGACCTTGAATTTTTACACCAAAAAAGATTTGGTTTTTGCAATGTTCTTCATAGAAAACTTTACACTATTCCTTCATGTAGCACCTCTACGGAAAGAGATTTTCCTCACGAATCCAACGGTGTCCTTAGAATTTTGAAATTCGCAAAACTAAAGATGTTACAGCAATCTCAAACTCACCTCGATTTTTTTACCATTTTTCGGATATTAATTATGCGATTTTGAGCTTGTTTTTTGAAGAAAAAACTTAGGAGTTGCACTAATGCGATTTTTTGCCATAATTTTCAATACTGCATACTCAACTCGAAAAATTTTTTCGCATCAAAAATTGAAAATTTTCATAAGGGGTTAGCACCTCATGTAGCACCTCTACGGAAAGAGATTTTCCTCACGAATCCAACGGTGTCCTTAGAATTTTGAAATTCGCAAAACTAAAGATGTTACAGCAATCTCAAACTCACCTCGATTTTTCTACCATTTTTCGGATATTAATTATGCGATTTTGAGCTTGTTTTTTGAAGAAAAAACTTAGGAGTTGCACTAGTGCGATTTTTTGCCATAATCTTCAATACTGCATACTCAACTTCGAAATTTTTTCGCATCAAAAATTGAAAATGTTCATAAGGGGTTAGCCTTTGCGAAAAAAATGCAAAAAAAATAAAATGTGAAATTTTATGTAATTTTGTTTATTGTACGAATCGTTTTCGAATTTCGAACTGCGGAATGCTGGAAAATGATCGAAATTCGAAAAAATGAAGGAGTTACAACGTTTTTGACCTTGAAAATGACCTTGAATTTTTACGCCAAAAAAGATTTGGTTTTTGCAATGTTTTTCATAGAAAACTTTACACTATTCCTTCATGTAGCACCTCTATGGAAAGAGATTTTCCTCACGAACCCAACGGTGTCCTTAGAATTTTGAAATTCGCAAAACTAAAGATGTTACAGCAATCTCAAACTCACCTCGATTTTTTTACCATTTTTCGGATATTAATTATGCGATTTTGAGCTTGTTTTTTGAAGAAAAAACTTAGGAGTTGCACTAATGCGATTTTTTTGCCATAATCTTCAATACTGCATACCCAACTCGAAAAATTTTTTCGCATCAAAAATTGAAAATTTTCATAAGGGGTTAGCCTTTGCGAAAAAAATGCAAAAAAAATAAAATGTGAAATTTTATGTAATTTTGTTTATTGTGCGAATCGTTTTCGAATTTCGAACTGCGGAATGCTGGAAAATGATCGAAATTCGAAAAAATGAAGGAGTTACAACGTTTTTGACCTCGAAAATGACCTTGAATTTTTACGCCAAAAAAGATTTGGTTTTTGCAATGTTTTTCATAGAAAACTTTACACTATTCCTTCATGTAGCACCTCTATGGAAAGAGATTTTCCTCACGAACCCAACGGTGTCCTTAGAATTTTGAAATTCGCAAAACTAAAGATGTTACAGCAATCTCAAACTCACCTCGATTTTTTTACCATTTTTCGGATATTAATTATGCGATTTTGAGCTTGTTTTTTGAAGAAAAAACTTAGGAGTTGCACTAATGCGATTTTTTTGCCATATTCTTCAAAACTGCATACTCAACTCGAAAAATTTTTTCGCATCAAAAATTGAAAATTTTCATAAGGGGTTAGCCTTTGCGAAAAAAATGCAAAAAAAATAAAATGTGAAATTTTATGTAATTTTGTATATTGTACGAATCGTTTTCGAATTTCGAACTGCGGAATGCTGGAAAATGATCGAAATTCGAAAAAATGAAGGAGTTACAACGCTTTTGACCTTGAAAATGACCTTGAATTTTTACGCCAAAAAAGATTTGGTTTTTGCAATGTTCTTCATAGAAAACTTTACACTATTCCTTCATGTAGCACCTCTACGGAAAGAGATTTTCCTCACGAATCCAACGGTGTCCTTAGAATTTTGAAATTCGCAAAACTAAAGATGTTACAGCAATCTCAAACTCACCTCGATTTTTTTACCATTTTTCGGATATTAATTATGCGATTTTGAGCTTGTTTTTTGAAGAAAAAACTTAGGAGTTGCACTAATGCGATTTTTTTGCCATAATCTTCAATACTGCATACTCAACTCGAAAAATTTTTTCGCATCAAAAATTGAAAATTTTCATAAGGGGTTAGTTAGCCTTTGCGAAAAAAATGCAAAAAAAAATAAAATGTGAAATTTTATGTAATTTTGTTTATTGTACGAATCGTTTTCGAATTTCGAACTGCGGAATGCTGGAAAATGATCGAAATTCAAAAAAATGAAGGAGTTACAACGCATTTGACCTTGAAAATGACCTTGAATTTTTACGCCAAAAAAGATTTGGTTTTTGCAATGTTCTTCATAGAAAACTTTACACTATTCCTTCTGTAGCACCTCTACGGAAAGAGATTTTCCTCACGAATCCAACGGTGTCCTTAGAATTTTGAAATTCGCAAAACTAAAGATGTTACAGCAATCTCAAACTCACCTCGATTTTTTTACCATTTTTCGGATATTAATTATGCGATTTTGAGCTTGTTTTTTGAAGAAAAAACTTAGGAGTTGCACTAATGCGATTTTTTTGCCACATCACATCTACGGAAAGAGATTTTCCTCACGAATCCAACGGTGTCCTTAGAATTTTGAAATTCGCAAAACTAAAGATGTTACAGCAATCTCAAACTCACCTCGATTTTTCTACCATTTTTCGGATATTAATTATGCGATTTTGAGCTTGTTTTTTGAAGAAAAAACTTAGGAGTTGCACAAATGCGATTTTTTTGCCATAATCTTCAATACTGCATACTCAACTCGAAAAATTTTTTCGCATCCAAAATTGAAAATTTTCATTTTCATTTGCGAAAAAAATGCAAAAAAAATAAAATGTGAAATTTTATGTAATTTTGTTTATTGTACGAATCGTTTTCGAATTTCGAACTGCGGAATGGTGGAAAATGATCGAAATTCGAAAAAATGAAGGAGTTACAACGCTTTTGACCTTGAAAATGACCTTGAATTTTTACGCCAAAAAAGATTTGGTTTTTGCAATGTTCTTCATAGAAAACTTTACACTATTCCTTCATGTAGCACCTCTACGGAAAGAGATTTTCCTCACGAATCCAACGGTGTCCTTAGAATTTTGAAATTTGCAAAACTAAAGATGTTACAGCAATCTCAAACTCACCTCGATTTTTTTTACCATTTTTCGGATATTAATTATGCGATTTTGAGCTTGTTTTTTGAAGAAAAAACTTAGGAGTTGCACTAATGCGATTTTTTTGCCACATCACATCTACGGAAAGAGATTTTCCTCACGAATCCAACGGTGTCCTTAGAATTTTGAAATTCGCAAAACTAAAGATGTTACAGCAATCTCAAACTCACCTCGATTTTTTTACCATTTTTCGGATATTAATTATGCGATTTTGAGCTTGTTTTTTGAAGAAAAAACTTAGGAGTTGCACTAATGCGATTTTTTTGCCATAATCTTCAATACTGCATACTCAACTCGAAAAATTTTTTCGCATTAAAAATTGAAAATTTTCATTTAGCCTTTGCGAAAAAAATGCAAAAAAAATAAAATGTGAAATTTTATGTAATTTTGTATATTGTACGAATCGTTTTCGAATTTCGAACTGCGGAATGCTGGAAAATGATCGAAATTCGAAAAAATGAAGGAGTTACAACGCTTTTGACCTTGAAAATGACCTTGAATTTTTACACCAAAAAAGATTTGGTTTTTGCAATGTTCTTCATAGAAAACTTTACACTATTCCTTCATGTAGCACCTCTACATGGGGTTAGCCTTTGCGAAAAAAATGCAAAAAAAATAAAATGTGAAATTTTATGTAATTTTGTATATTGTACGAATCGTTTTCGAATTTAGAACTGCGGAATGCTGGAAAATTATCGAAATTCGAAAAAATGAAGGAGTTACAACGCTTTTGACCTTGAAAATGACCTTGAATTTTTACGCCAAAAAAGATTTGGTTTTTGCAATGTTCTTCATAGAAAACTTTACACTATTCCTTCATGTAGCACCTCTACGGAAAGAGATTTTCCTCACGAATCCAACGGTGTCCTTAGAATTTTGAAATTCGCAAAACTAAAGATGTTACAGCAATCTCAAACTCACCTCGATTTTTTTACCATTTTTCGGATATTAATTATGCGATTTTGAGCTTGTTTTTTGAAGAAAAAACTTAGGAGTTGCACTAATGCGATTTTTTTGCCATAATCTTCAATACTGCATACTCAACTCGAAAAATTTTTTCGCATCAAAAATTGAAAATTTTCATAAGGGGTTAGTTAGCCTTTGCGAAAAAAATGCAAAAAAAATAAAATGTGAAATTTTATGTAATTTTGTATATTGTACGAATCGTTTTCGAATTTCGAACTGCGGAATGCTGGAAAATGATCGAAATTCGAAAAAATGAAGGAGTTACAACGCTTTTGACCTTGAAAATGACCTTGAATTTTTACGCCAAAAAAGATTTGGTTTTTGCAATGTTCTTCATAGAAAACTTTACACTATTCCTTCATGTAGCACCTCTACGGAAAGAGATTTTCCTCACGAATCCAACGGTGTCCTTAGAATTTTGAAATTCGCAAAACTAAAGATGTTACAGCAATCTCAAACTCACCTCGATTTTTTTACCATTTTTCGGATATTAATTATGCGATTTTGAGCTTGTTTTTTGAAGAAAAAACTTAGGAGTTGCACTAATGCGATTTTTTTGCCATAATCTTCAATACTGCATACTCAACTCGAAAAATTTTTTCGCATCAAAAATTGAAAATTTTCATAAGGGGTTAGCCTTTGCGAAAAAAATGCAAAAAAAATAAAATGTGAAATTTTATGTAATTTTGTATATTGTACGAATCTTTTTCGAATTTCGAACTGCGGAATGCTGGAAAATGATCGAAATTCGAAAAAATGAAGGAGTTACAACGCTTTTGACCTTGAATTTTTACGCCAAAAAAGATTTGGTTTTGCAATGTTCTTCATAGAAAACTTTACACTATTCCTTCATGTAGCACCTCTACGGAAAGAGATTTTCCTCACGAATCCAACGGTGTCCTTAGAATTTTGAAATTCGCAAAACTAAAGATGTTACAGCAATCTCAAACTCACCTCGATTTTTTTTACCATTTTTCGGATATTAATTATGCGATTTTGAGCTTGTTTTTTGAAGAAAAAACTTAGGAGTTGCACTAATGCGATTTTTTTGCCATAATCTTCAATACTGCATACTCAACTCGAAAAATTTTTTCGCATCAAAAATTGAAAATTTTCATAAGGGGTTAGCCTTTGCGAAAAAAATGCAAAAAAAATAAAATGTGAAATTTTATGTAATTTTGTATATTGTACGAATCGTTTTCGAATTTCGAACTGCGGAATGCTGGAAAATTATCGAAATTCGAAAAAATGAAGGAGTTACAACGCTTTTGACCTTGAAAATGACCTTGAATTTTTACGCCAAAAAAGATTTGGTTTTTGCAATGTTCTTCATAGAAAACTTTACACTATTCCTTCATGTAGCACCTCTACGGAAAGAGATTTTCCTCACGAATCCAACGGTGTCCTTAGAAAAAAAAATAAAATGTGAAATTTTATGTAATTTTGTTTATTGTACGAATCGTTTTCGAATTTCGAACTGCGGAATGCTGGAAAATGATCGAAATTCGAAAAAATGAAGGAGTTACAACGCTTTTGACCTTGAATTTTTACGCCAAAAAAGATTTGGTTTTGCAATGTTCTTCATAGAAAACTTTACACTATTCCTTCATGTAGCACCTCTACGGAAAGAGATTTTCCTCACGAATCCAACGGTGTCCTTAGAATTTTGAAATTCGCAAAACTAAAGATGTTACAGCAATCTCAAACTCACCTCGATTTTTTTACCATTTTTCGGATATTAATTATGCGATTTTGAGCTTGTTTTTTGAAGAAAAAACTTAGGAGTTGCACTAATGCGATTTTTTTGCCATAATCTTCAATACTGCATACTCAACTCGAAAAATTTTTTCGCATCAAAAATTGAAAATTTTCATAAGGGGTTAGCCTTTGCGAAAAAAATGCAAAAAAAATAAAATGTGAAATTTTATGTAATTTTGTATATTGTACGAATCTTTTTCGAATTTCGAACTGCGGAATGCTGGAAAATGATCGAAATTCGAAAAAATGAAGGAGTTACAACGCTTTTGACCTTGAATTTTTACGCCAAAAAAGATTTGGTTTTGCAATGTTCTTCATAGAAAACTTTACACTATTCCTTCATGTAGCACCTCTACGGAAAGAGATTTTCCTCACGAATCCAACGGTGTCCTTAGAATTTTGAAATTCGCAAAACTAAAGATGTTACAGCAATCTCAAACTCACCTCGATTTTTTTACCATTTTTCGGATATTAATTATGCGATTTTGAGCTTGTTTTTTGAAGAAAAAACTTAGGAGTTGCACTAATGCGATTTTTTTGCCATAATCTTCAATACTGCATACTCAACTCGAAAAATTTTTTCGCATCAAAAATTGAAAATTTTCATAAGGGGTTAGCCTTTGCGAAAAAAATGCAAAAAAAATAAAATGTGAAATTTTATGTAATTTTGTATATTGTACGAATCGTTTTCGAATTTCGAACTGCGGAATGCTGGAAAATGATCGAAATTCGAAAAAATGAAGGAGTTACAACGCTTTTGACCTTGAAAATGACCTTGAATTTTTACGCCAAAAAAGATTTGGTTTTTGCAATGTTCTTCATAGAAAACTTTACACTATTCCTTCATGTAGCACCTCTACGGAAAGAGATTTTCCTCACGAATCCAACGGTGTCCTTAGAATTTTGAAATTCGCAAAACTAAAGATGTTACAGCAATCTCAAACTCACCTCGATTTTTTTAAGATTTTTCGGATATTAATTATGCGATTTTGAGCTTGTTTTTTGAAGAAAAAACTTAGGAGTTGCACTAATGCGATTTTTTTGCCATAATCTTCAATACTGCATACTCAACTCGAAAAATTTTTTCGCATCAAAAATTGAAAATTTTCATAAGGGGTTAGCCTTTGCGAAAAAAATGCAAAAAAAATAAAATGTGAAATTTTATGTAATTTTGTATATTGTACGAATCGTTTTCGAATTTCGAACTGCGGAATGCTGGAAAATGATCGAAATTCGAAAAAATGAAGGAGTTACAACGCTTTTGACCTTGAAAATGACCTTGAATTTTTACGCCAAAAAAGATTTGGTTTTTGCAATGTTCTTCACAGAAAACTTTACACTATTCCTTCATGTAGCACCTCTACGGAAAGAGATTTTCCTCACGAATCCAACGGTGTCCTTAGAATTTTGAAATTCGCAAAACTAAAGATGTTACAGCAATCTCAAACTCACCTCGATTTTTTTACCATTTTTCGGATATTAATTATGCGATTTTGAGCTTGTTTTTTGAAGAAAAAACTTAGGAGTTGCACTAATGCGATTTTTTTGCCATAATCTTCAATACTGCATACTCAACTCGAAAAATTTTTTCGCATCAAAAATTGAAAATTTTCAAAAAATTGCATTGCGAAAAAAATGCAAAAAAATAAAATGTGAAATTTTATGTAATTTTGTATATTGTACGAATCGTTTTCGAATTTAGAACTGCGGAATGCTGGAAAATTATCGAAATTCGAAAAAATGAAGGAGTTACAACGCTTTTGACCTTGAAAATGACCTTGAATTTTTACGCCAAAAAAGATTTGGTTTTTGCAATGTTCTTCATAGAAAACTTTACACTATTCCTTCATGTAGCACCTCTACGGAAAGAGATTTTCCTCACGAATCCAACGGTGTCCTTAGAATTTTGAAATTCGCAAAACTAAAGATGTTACAGCAATCTCAAACTCACCTCGATTTTTTTACCATTTTTCGGATATTAATTATGCGATTTTGAGCTTGTTTTTTGAAGAAAAAACTTAGGAGTTGCACTAATGCGATTTTTTTGCCATAATCTTCAATACTGCATACTCAACTCGAAAAATTTTTTCGCATCAAAAATTGAAAATTTTCATAAGGGGTTAGCCTTTGCGAAAAAAATGCAAAAAAAATAAAATGTGAAATTTTATGTAATTTTGTATATTGTACGAATCTTTTTCGAATTTCGAACTGCGGAATGCTGGAAAATGATCGAAATTCGAAAAAATGAAGGAGTTACAACGCTTTTGACCTTGAAAATGACCTTGAATTTTTACGCCAAAAAAGATTTGGTTTTTGCAATGTTCTTCATAGAAAACTTTACACTATTCCTTCATGTAGCACCTCTACGGAAAGAGATTTTCCTCACGAATCCAACGGTGTCCTTAGAATTTTGAAATTCGCAAAACTAAAGATGTTACAGCAATCTCAAACTCACCTCGATTTTTTTACCATTTTTCGGATATTAATTATGCGATTTTGAGCTTGTTTTTTGAAGAAAAAACTTAGGAGTTGCACTAATGCGATTTTTTGCCATAATCTTCAATACTGCATACTCAACTCGAAAAATTTTTTCGCATCAAAAATTGAAAATTTTCATAAGGGGTTAGCCTTTGCGAAAAAAATGCAAAAAAAATAAAATGTGAAATTTTATGTAATTTTGTATATTGTACGAATCGTTTTCGAATTTCGAACTGCGGAATGCTGGAAAATGATCGAAATTCGAAAAAATGAAGGAGTTACAACGCTTTTGACCTTGAATTTTTACGCCAAAAAAGATTTGGTTTTGCAATGTTCTTCATAGAAAACTTTACACTATTCCTTCATGTAGCACCTCTACGGAAAGAGATTTTCCTCACGAATCCAACGGTGTCCTTAGAATTTTGAAATTCGCAAAACTAAAGATGTTACAGCAATCTCAAACTCACCTCGATTTTTTTACCATTTTTCGGATATTAATTATGCGATTTTGAGCTTGTTTTTTGAAGAAAAAACTTAGGAGTTGCACTAATGCGATTTTTTTGCCATAATCTTCAATACTGCATACTCAACTCGAAAAATTTTTTCGCATCAAAAATTGAAAATTTTCATAAGGGGTTAGCCTTTGCGAAAAAAATGCAAAAAAAATAAAATGTGAAATTTTATGTAATTTTGTATATTGTACGAATAGTTTTCGAATTTCGAACTGCGGAATGCTGGAAAATGATCGAAATTCGAAAAAATGAAGGAGTTACAACGCTTTTGACCTTGAAAATGACCTTGAATTTTTACGCCAAAAAAGATTTGGTTTTTGCAATGTTCTTCATAGAAAACTTTACACTATTCCTTCATGTAGCACCTCTACGGAAAGAGATTTTCCTCACGAATCCAACGGTGTCCTTAGAATTTTGAAATTCGCAAAACTAAAGATGTTACAGCAATCTCAAACTCACCTCGATTTTTTTACCATTTTTCGGATATTAATTATGCGATTTTGAGCTTGTTTTTTGAAGAAAAAACTTAGGATTTGCACTAATGCGATTTTTTTGCCATAATCTTCAATACTGCATACTCAACTCGAAAAATTTTTTCGCATCAAAAATTGAAAATTTTCATAAGGGGTTAGCCTTTGCGAAAAAAATGCAAAAAAAATAAAATGTGAAATTTTATGTAATTTTGTATATTGTACGAATCGTTTTCGAATTTCGAACTGCGGAATGCTGGAAAATGATCGAAATTCGAAAAAATGAAGGAGTTACAACGCTTTTGACCTTGAAAATGACCTTGAATTTTTACGCCAAAAAAGATTTGGTTTTTGCAATGTTCTTCATAGAAAACTTTACACTATTCCTTCATGTAGCACCTCTACGGAAAGAGATTTTCCTCACGAATCCAACGGTGTCCTTAGAATTTTGAAATTCGCAAAACTAAAGATGTTACAGCAATCTCAAACTCACCTCGATTTTTTTACCATTTTTCGGATATTAATTATGCGATTTTGAGCTTGTTTTTTGAAGAAAAAACTTAGGAGTTGCACTAATGCGATTTTTTTGCCATAATCTTCAATACTGCATACTCAACTCGAAAAATTTTTTCGCATCAAAAATTGAAAATTTTCATAAGGGGTTAGCCTTTGCGAAAAAAATGCAAAAAAAATAAAATGTGAAATTTTATGTAATTTTGTATATTGTACGAATCGTTTTCGAATTTCGAACTGCGGAATGCTGGAAAATGATCGAAATTCGAAAAAATGAAGGAGTTACAACGCTTTTGACCTTGAATTTTTACGCCAAAAAAGATTTGGTTTTGCAATGTTCTTCATAGAAAACTTTACACTATTCCTTCATGTAGCACCTCTACGGAAAGAGATTTTCCTCACGAATCCAACGGTGTCCTTAGAATTTTGAAATTCGCAAAACTAAAGATGTTACAGCAATCTCAAACTCACCTCGATTTTTTTACCATTTTTCGGATATTAATTATGCGATTTTGAGCTTGTTTTTTGAAGAAAAAACTTAGGAGTTGCACTAATGCGATTTTTTTGCCATAATCTTCAATACTGCATACTCAACTCGAAAAATTTTTTCGCATCAAAAATTGAAAATTTTCATAAGGGGTTAGCCTTTGCGAAAAAAATGCAAAAAAAATAAAATGTGAAATTTTATGTAATTTTGTATATTGTACGAATCGTTTTCGAATTTCGAACTGCGGAATGCTGGAAAATGATCGAAATTCGAAAAAATGAAGGAGTTACAACGCTTTTGACCTTGAAAATGACCTTGAATTTTTACGCCAAAAAAGATTTGGTTTTTGCAATGTTCTTCATAGAAAACTTTACACTATTCCTTCATGTAGCACCTCTACGGAAAGAGATTTTCCTCACGAATCCAACGGTGTCCTTAGAATTTTGAAATTCGCAAAACTAAAGATGTTACAGCAATCTCAAACTCACCTCGATTTTTTTACCATTTTTCGGATATTAATTATGCGATTTTGAGCTTGTTTTTTGAAGAAAAAACTTAGGAGTTGCACTAATGCGATTTTTTTGCCATAATCTTCAATACTGCATACTCAACTCGAAAAATTTTTTCGCATCAAAAATTGAAAATTTTCATAAGGGGTTAGCCTTTGCGAAAAAAATGCAAAAAAAATAAAATGTGAAATTTTATGTAATTTTGTATATTGTACGAATCGTTTTCGAATTTCGAACTGCGGAATGCTGGAAAATGATCGAAATTCGAAAAAATGAAGGAGTTACAACGCTTTTGACCTTGAAAATGACCTTGAATTTTTACGCCAAAAAAGATTTGGTTTTTGCAATGTTCTTCATAGAAAACTTTACACTATTCCTTCATGTAGCACCTCTACGGAAAGAGATTTTCCTCACGAATCCAACGGTGTCCTTAGAATTTTGAAATTCGCAAAACTAAAGATGTTACAGCAATCTCAAACTCACCTCGATTTTTTTACCATTTTTCGGATATTAATTATGCGATTTTGAGCTTGTTTTTTTAAGAAAAAACTTAGGAGTTGCACTAATGCGATTTTTTTGCCATAATCTTCAATACTGCATACTCAACTCGAAAAATTTTTTCGCATCAAAAATTGAAAATTTTCATAAGGGGTTAGCCTTTGCGAAAAAAATGCAAAAAAAATAAAATGTGAAATTTTATGTAATTTTGTATATTGTACGAATCGTTTTCGAATTTCGAACTGCGGAATGCTGGAAAATGATCGAAATTCGAAAAAATGAAGGAGTTACAACGCTTTTGACCTTGAAAATGACCTTGAATTTTTACGCCAAAAAAGATTTGGTTTTTGCAATGTTCTTCACAGAAAACTTTACACTATTCCTTCATGTAGCACCTCTACGGAAAGAGATTTTCCTCACGAATCCAACGGTGTCCTTAGAATTTTGAAATTCGCAAAACTAAAGATGTTACAGCAATCTCAAACTCACCTCGATTTTTTTACCATTTTTCGGATATTAATTATGCGATTTTGAGCTTGTTTTTTGAAGAAAAAACTTAGGAGTTGCACTAATGCGATTTTTTTGCCATAATCTTCAATACTGCATACTCAACTCGAAAAATTTTTTCGCATCAAAAATTGAAAATTTTCAAAAAATTGCATTGCGAAAAAAATGCAAAAAAATAAAATGTGAAATTTTATGTAATTTTGTATATTGTACGAATCGTTTTCGAATTTAGAACTGCGGAATGCTGGAAAATTATCGAAATTCGAAAAAATGAAGGAGTTACAACGCTTTTGACCTTGAAAATGACCTTGAATTTTTACGCCAAAAAAGATTTGGTTTTTGCAATGTTCTTCATAGAAAACTTTACACTATTCCTTCATGTAGCACCTCTACGGAAAGAGATTTTCCTCACGAATCCAACGGTGTCCTTAGAATTTTGAAATTCGCAAAACTAAAGATGTTACAGCAATCTCAAACTCACCTCGATTTTTTTACCATTTTTCGGATATTAATTATGCGATTTTGAGCTTGTTTTTTGAAGAAAAAACTTAGGAGTTGCACTAATGCGATTTTTTTGCCATAATCTTCAATACTGCATACTCAACTCGAAAAATTTTTTCGCATCAAAAATTGAAAATTTTCATAAGGGGTTAGCCTTTGCGAAAAAAATGCAAAAAAAATAAAATGTGAAATTTTATGTAATTTTGTATATTGTACGAATCTTTTTCGAATTTCGAACTGCGGAATGCTGGAAAATGATCGAAATTCGAAAAAATGAAGGAGTTACAACGCTTTTGACCTTGAATTTTTACGCCAAAAAAGATTTGGTTTTGCAATGTTCTTCATAGAAAACTTTACACTATTCCTTCATGTAGCACCTCTACGGAAAGAGATTTTCCTCACGAATCCAACGGTGTCCTTAGAATTTTGAAATTCGCAAAACTAAAGATGTTACAGCAATCTCAAACTCACCTCGATTTTTTTTACCATTTTTCGGATATTAATTATGCGATTTTGAGCTTGTTTTTTGAAGAAAAAACTTAGGAGTTGCACTAATGCGATTTTTTTGCCATAATCTTCAATACTGCATACTCAACTCGAAAAATTTTTTCGCATCAAAAATTGAAAATTTTCATAAGGGGTTAGCCTTTGCGAAAAAAATGCAAAAAAAATAAAATGTGAAATTTTATGTAATTTTGTATATTGTACGAATCGTTTTCGAATTTCGAACTGCGGAATGCTGGAAAATGATCGAAATTCGAAAAAATGAAGGAGTTACAACGCTTTTGACCTTGAAAATGACCTTGAATTTTTACGCCAAAAAAGATTTGGTTTTTGCAATGTTCTTCATAGAAAACTTTACACTATTCCTTCATGTAGCACCTCTACGGAAAGAGATTTTCCTCACGAATCCAACGGTGTCCTTAGAATTTTGAAATTCGCAAAACTAAAGATGTTACAGCAATCTCAAACTCACCTCGATTTTTTTTACCATTTTTCGGATATTAATTATGCGATTTTGAGCTTGTTTTTTGAAGAAAAAACTTAGGAGTTGCACTAATGCGATTTTTTGCCATAATCTTCAATACTGCATACTCAACTCGAAAAATTTTTTCGCATCAAAAATTGAAAATTTTCAAAAAATTGCATTGCGAAAAAAATGCAAAAAAATAAAATGTGAAATTTTATGTAATTTTGTATATTGTACGAATCGTTTTCGAATTTAGAACTGCGGAATGCTGGAAAATTATCGAAATTCGAAAAAATGAAGGAGTTACAACGCTTTTGACCTTGAAAATGACCTTGAATTTTTACGCCAAAAAAGATTTGGTTTTTGCAATGTTCTTCATAGAAAACTTTACACTATTCCTTCATGTAGCACCTCTACGGAAAGAGATTTTCCTCACGAATCCAACGGTGTCCTTAGAATTTTGAAATTCGCAAAACTAAAGATGTTACAGCAATCTCAAACTCACCTCGATTTTTTTACCATTTTTCGGATATTAATTATGCGATTTTGAGCTTGTTTTTTGAAGAAAAAACTTAGGAGTTGCACTAATGCGATTTTTTTGCCATAATCTTCAATACTGCATACTCAACTCGAAAAATTTTTTCGCATCAAAAATTGAAAATTTTCATAAGGGGTTAGCCTTTGCGAAAAAAATGCAAAAAAAATAAAATGTGAAATTTTATGTAATTTTGTATATTGTACGAATCTTTTTCGAATTTCGAACTGCGGAATGCTGGAAAATGATCGAAATTCGAAAAAATGAAGGAGTTACAACGCTTTTGACCTTGAATTTTTACGCCAAAAAAGATTTGGTTTTGCAATGTTCTTCATAGAAAACTTTACACTATTCCTTCATGTAGCACCTCTACGGAAAGAGATTTTCCTCACGAATCCAACGGTGTCCTTAGAATTTTGAAATTCGCAAAACTAAAGATGTTACAGCAATCTCAAACTCACCTCGATTTTTTTTACCATTTTTCGGATATTAATTATGCGATTTTGAGCTTGTTTTTTGAAGAAAAAACTTAGGAGTTGCACTAATGCGATTTTTTTGCCATAATCTTCAATACTGCATACTCAACTCGAAAAATTTTTTCGCATCAAAAATTGAAAATTTTCATAAGGGGTTAGCCTTTGCGAAAAAAATGCAAAAAAAATAAAATGTGAAATTTTATGTAATTTTGTATATTGTACGAATCGTTTTCGAATTTCGAACTGCGGAATGCTGGAAAATGATCGAAATTCGAAAAAATGAAGGAGTTACAACGCTTTTGACCTTGAAAATGACCTTGAATTTTTACGCCAAAAAAGATTTGGTTTTTGCAATGTTCTTCATAGAAAACTTTACACTATTCCTTCATGTAGCACCTCTACGGAAAGAGATTTTCCTCACGAATCCAACGGTGTCCTTAGAATTTTGAAATTCGCAAAACTAAAGATGTTACAGCAATCTCAAACTCACCTCGATTTTTTTTACCATTTTTCGGATATTAATTATGCGATTTTGAGCTTGTTTTTTGAAGAAAAAACTTAGGAGTTGCACTAATGCGATTTTTTGCCATAATCTTCAATACTGCATACTCAACTCGAAAAATTTTTTCGCATCAAAAATTGAAAATTTTCATAAGGGGTTAGCCTTTGCGAAAAAAATGCAAAAAAAATAAAATGTGAAATTTTATGTAATTTTGTATATTGTACGAATCGTTTTCGAATTTCGAACTGCGGAATGCTGGAAAATGATCGAAATTCGAAAAAATGAAGGAGTTACAACGCCTTTGACCTTGAATTTTTACGCCAAAAAAGATTTGGTTTTGCAATGTTCTTCATAGAAAACTTTACACTATTCCTTCATGTAGCACCTCTACGGAAAGAGATTTTCCTCACGAATCCAACGGTGTCCTTAGAATTTTGAAATTCGCAAAACTAAAGATGTTACAGCAATCTCAAACTCACCTCGATTTTTTTACCATTTTTCGGATATTAATTATGCGATTTTGAGCTTGTTTTTTGAAGAAAAAACTTAGGAGTTGCACTAATGCGATTTTTTTGCCATAATCTTCAATACTGCATACTCAACTCGAAAAATTTTTTCGCATCAAAAATTGAAAATTTTCATAAGGGGTTAGCCTTTGCGAAAAAAATGCAAAAAAAATAAAATGTGAAATTTTATGTAATTTTGTATATTGTACGAATAGTTTTCGAATTTCGAACTGCGGAATGCTGGAAAATGATCGAAATTCGAAAAAATGAAGGAGTTACAACGCTTTTGACCTTGAAAATGACCTTGAATTTTTACGCCAAAAAAGATTTGGTTTTTGCAATGTTCTTCATAGAAAACTTTACACTATTCCTTCATGTAGCACCTCTACGGAAAGAGATTTTCCTCACGAATCCAACGGTGTCCTTAGAATTTTGAAATTCGCAAAACTAAAGATGTTACAGCAATCTCAAACTCACCTCGATTTTTTTACCATTTTTCGGATATTAATTATGCGATTTTGAGCTTGTTTTTTGAAGAAAAAACTTAGGAGTTGCACTAATGCGATTTTTTTGCCATAATCTTCAATACTGCATACTCAACTCGAAAAATTTTTTCGCATCAAAAATTGAAAATTTTCATAAGGGGTTAGCCTTTGCGAAAAAAATGCAAAAAAAAATAAAATGTGAAATTTTATGTAATTTTGTATATTGTACGAATCGTTTTCGAATTTCGAACTGCGGAATGCTGGAAAATGATCGAAATTCGAAAAAATGAAGGAGTTACAACGCTTTTGACCTTGAAAATGACCTTGAATTTTTACGCCAAAAAAGATTTGGTTTTTGCAATGTTCTTCACAGAAAACTTTACACTATTCCTTCATGTAGCACCTCTACGGAAAGAGATTTTCCTCACGAATCCAACGGTGTCCTTAGAATTTTGAAATTCGCAAAACTAAAGATGTTACAGCAATCTCAAACTCACCTCGATTTTTTTACCATTTTTCGGATATTAATTATGCGATTTTGAGCTTGTTTTTTGAAGAAAAAACTTAGGAGTTGCACTAATGCGATTTTTTTGCCATAATCTTCAATACTGCATACTCAACTCGAAAAATTTTTTCGCATCAAAAATTGAAAATTTTCAAAAAATTGCATTGCGAAAAAAATGCAAAAAAATAAAATGTGAAATTTTATGTAATTTTGTATATTGTACGAATCGTTTTCGAATTTCGAACTGCGGAATGCTGGAAAATGATCGAAATTCGAAAAAATGAAGGAGTTACAACGCTTTTGACCTTGAAAATGACCTTGAATTTTTACGCCAAAAAAGATTTGGTTTTTGCAATGTTCTTCACAGAAAACTTTACACTATTCCTTCATGTAGCACCTCTACGGAAAGAGATTTTCCTCACGAATCCAACGGTGTCCTTAGAATTTTGAAATTCGCAAAACTAAAGATGTTACAGCAATCTCAAACTCACCTCGATTTTTTTACCATTTTTCGGATATTAATTATGCGATTTTGAGCTTGTTTTTTGAAGAAAAAACTTAGGAGTTGCACTAATGCGATTTTTTTGCCATAATCTTCAATACTGCATACTCAACTCGAAAAATTTTTTCGCATCAAAAATTGAAAAAAATGCAAAAAAAATAAAATGTGAAATTTTATGTAATTTTGTATATTGTACGAATCGTTTTCGAATTTCGAACTGCGGAATGCTGGAAAATGATCGAAATTCGAAAAAATGAAGGAGTTACAACGCTTTTGACCTTGAAAATGACCTTGAGTTGCACAAATGCGATTTTTTTGCCATAATCTTCAATACTGCATACTCAACTCGAAAAATTTTTTCGCATCAAAAATTGAAAATTTTCATAAGGGGTTAGCCTTTGCGAAAAAAATGCAAAAAAAATAAAATGTGAAATTTTATGTAATTTTGTATATTGTACGAATCGTTTTCGAATTTCGAACTGCGGAATGCTGGAAAATGATCGAAATTCGAAAAAATGAAGGAGTTACAACGCTTTTGACCTTGAATTTTTACGCCAAAAAAGATTTGGTTTTGCAATGTTCTTCATAGAAAACTTTACACTATTCCTTCATGTAGCACCTCTACAGAAAGAGATTTTCCTCACGAATCCAACGGTGTCCTTAGAATTTTGAAATTCGCAAAACTAAAGATGTTACAGCAATCTCAAACTCACCTCGATTTTTTTACCATTTTTCGGATATTAATTATGCGATTTTGAGCTTGTTTTTTGAAGAAAAAACTTAGGAGTTGCACTAATGCGATTTTTTTGCCATAATCTTCAATACTGCATACTCAACTCGAAAAATTTTTTCGCATCAAAAATTGAAAATTTTCATAAGGGGTTAGCCTTTGCGAAAAAAATGCAAAAAAAATAAAATGTGAAATTTTATGTAATTTTGTATATTGTACGAATCGTTTTCGAATTTCGAACTGCGGAATGCTGGAAAATGATCGAAATTCGAAAAAATTAAGGAGTTACAACGCTTTTGACCTTGAAAATGACCTTGAATTTTTACGCCAAAAAAGATTTGGTTTTTGCAATGTTCTTCATAGAAAACTTTACACTATTCCTTCATGTAGCACCTCTACGGAAAGAGATTTTCCTCACGAATCCAACGGTGTCCTTAGAATTTTGAAATTCGCAAAACTATTCGCAAAGAAAAAACTTAGGAGTTGCACTAATGCGATTTTTTTGCCATAATCTTCAATACTGCATACTCAACTCGAAAAATTTTTTCGCATCAAAAATTGAAAATTTTCATAAGGGGTTAGCCTTTGCGAAAAAAATGCAAAAAAAAAGAAAATGTGAAATTTTATGTAATTTTGTATATTGTACGAATCGTTTTCGAATTTCGAACTGCGGAATGCTGGAAAATGATCGAAATTCGAAAAAATGAAGGAGTTACAACGCTTTTGACCTTGAAAATGACCTTGAATTTTTACGCCAAAAAAGATTTGGTTTTTGCAATGTTCTTCACAGAAAACTTTACACTATTCCTTCATGTAGCACCTCTACGGAAAGAGATTTTCCTCACGAATCCAACGGTGTCCTTAGAATTTTGAAATTCGCAAAACTAAAGATGTTACAGCAATCTCAAACTCACCTCGATTTTTTACCATTTTTCGGATATTAATTATGCGATTTTGAGCTTGTATTTTGAAATTCGCAAAACTAAAGATGTTACAGCAATCTCAAACTCACCTCGATTTTTTTACCATTTTTCGGATATTAATTATGCGATTTTGAGCTTGTTTTTTGAAGAAAAAACTTAGGAGTTGCACTAATGCGATTTTTTTGCCATAATCTTCAATACTGCATACTCAACTCGAAAAATTTTTTCGCATCAAAAATTGAAAATTTTCATAAGGGGTTAGCCTTTGCGAAAAAAATGCAAAAAAAATAAAATGTGAAATTTTATGTAATTTTGTATATTGTACGAATCGTTTTCGAATTTCGAACTGCGGAATGCTGGAAAATGATCGAAATTCGAAAAAATGAAGGAGTTACAACGCTTTTGACCTTGAAAATGACCTTGAATTTTTACGCCAAAAAAGATTTGGTTTTTGCAATGTTCTTCATAGAAAACTTTACACTATTCCTTCATGTAGCACCTCTACGGAAAGAGATTTTCCTCACGAATCCAACGGTGTCCTTAGAATTTTGAAATTCGCAAAACTAAAGATGTTACAGCAATCTCAAACTCACCTCGATTTTTTTACCATTTTTCGGATATTAATTATGCGATTTTGAGCTTGTTTTTTGAAGAAAAAACTTAGGAGTTGCACTAATGCGATTTTTTTGCCATAATCTTCAATACTGCATACTCAACTCGAAAAATTTTTTCGCATCAAAAATTGAAAATTTTCATAAGGGGTTAGCCTTTGCGAAAAAAATGCAAAAAAAATAAAATGTGAAATTTTATGTAATTTTGTATATTGTACGAATCTTTTTCGAATTTCGAACTGCGGAATGCTGGAAAATGATCGAAATTCGAAAAAATGAAGGAGTTACAACGCTTTTGACCTTGAATTTTTACGCCAAAAAAGATTTGGTTTTGCAATGTTCTTCATAGAAAACTTTACACTATTCCTTCATGTAGCACCTCTACGGAAAGAGATTTTCCTCACGAATCCAACGGTGTCCTTAGAATTTTGAAATTCGCAAAACTAAAGATGTTACAGCAATCTCAAACTCACCTCGATTTTTTTTACCATTTTTCGGATATTAATTATGCGATTTTGAGCTTGTTTTTTGAAGAAAAAACTTAGGAGTTGCACTAATGCGATTTTTTTGCCATAATCTTCAATACTGCATACTCAACTCGAAAAATTTTTTCGCATCAAAAATTGAAAATTTTCATAAGGGGTTAGCCTTTGCGAAAAAAATGCAAAAAAAATAAAATGTGAAATTTTATGTAATTTTGTATATTGTACGAATCGTTTTCGAATTTCGAACTGCGGAATGCTGGAAAATGATCGAAATTCGAAAAAATGAAGGAGTTACAACGCTTTTGACCTTGAATTTTTACGCCAAAAAAGATTTGGTTTTGCAATGTTCTTCATAGAAAACTTTACACTATTCCTTCATGTAGCACCTCTACGGAAAGAGATTTTCCTCACGAATCCAACGGTGTCCTTAGAATTTTGAAATTCGCAAAACTAAAGATGTTACAGCAATCTCAAACTCACCTCGATTTTTTTACCATTTTTCGGATATTAATTATGCGATTTTGAGCTTGTTTTTTGAAGAAAAAACTTAGGAGTTGCACTAATGCGATTTTTTTGCCATAATCTTCAATACTGCATACTCAACTCGAAAAATTTTTTCGCATCAAAAATTGAAAATTTTCATAAGGGGTTAGCCTTTGCGAAAAAAATGCAAAAAAAATAAAATGTGAAATTTTATGTAATTTTGTATATTGTACGAATCGTTTTCGAATTTCGAACTGCGGAATGCTGGAAAATGATCGAAATTCGAAAAAATGAAGGAGTTACAACGCTTTTGACCTTGAAAATGACCTTGAATTTTTACGCCAAAAAAGATTTGGTTTTTGCAATGTTCTTCATAGAAAACTTTACACTATTCCTTCATGTAGCACCTCTACGGAAAGAGATTTTCCTCACGAATCCAACGGTGTCCTTAGAATTTTGAAATTCGCAAAACTAAAGATGTTACAGCAATCTCAAACTCACCTCGATTTTTTTACCATTTTTCGGATATTAATTATGCGATTTTGAGCTTGTTTTTTGAAGAAAAAACTTAGGAGTTGCACTAATGCGATTTTTTTGCCATAATCTTCAATACTGCATACTCAACTCGAAAAATTTTTTCGCATCAAAAATTGAAAATTTTCAAAAAATTGCATTGCGAAAAAAATGCAAAAAAAATAAAATGTGAAATTTTATGTAATTTTGTATATTGTACGAATCGTTTTCGAATTTCGAACTGCGGAATGCTGGAAAATGATCGAAATTCGAAAAAATGAAGGAGTTACAACGCTTTTGACCTTGAAAATGACCTTGAATTTTTACGCCAAAAAAGATTTGGTTTTTGCAATGTTCTTCATAGAAAACTTTACACTATTCCTTCATGTAGCACCTCTACGGAAAGAGATTTTCCTCACGAATCCAACGGTGTCCTTAGAATTATGAAATTCGCAAAACTAAAGATGTTACAGCAATCTCAAACTCACCTCGATTTTTTTACCATTTTTCGGATATTAATTATGCGATTTTGAGCTTGTTTTTTGAAGAAAAAACTTAGGAGTTGCACTAATGCGATTTTTTTGCCATAATCTTCAATACTGCATACTCAACTCGAAAAATTTTTTCGCATCAAAAATTGAAAATTTTCATAAGGGGTTAGCCTTTGCGAAAAAAATGCAAAAAAAATAAAATGTGAAATTTTATGTAATTTTGTATATTGTACGAATCGTTTTCGAATTTCGAACTGCGGAATGCTGGAAAATGATCGAAATTCGAAAAAATGAAGGAGTTACAACGCTTTTGACCTTGAAAATGACCTTGAATTTTTACGCCAAAAAAGATTTGGTTTTTGCAATGTTCTTCATAGAAAACTTTACACTATTCCTTCATGTAGCACCTCTACGGAAAGAGATTTTCCTCACGAATCCAACGGTGTCCTTAGAATTATGAAATTCGCAAAACTAAAGATGTTACAGCAATCTCAAACTCACCTCGATTTTTTTACCATTTTTCGGATATTAATTATGCGATTTTGAGCTTGTTTTTTGAAGAAAAAACTTAGGAGTTGCACAAATGCGATTTTTTTGCCATAATCTTCAATACTGCATACTCAACTCGAAAAATTTTTTCGCATCAAAAATTGAAAATTTTCATAAGGGGTTAGCCTTTGCGAAAAAAATGCAAAAAAAATAAAATGTGAAATTTTATGTAATTTTGTATATTGTACGAATCGTTTTCGAATTTCGAACTGCGGAATGCTGGAAAATGATCGAAATTCGAAAAAATGAAGGAGTTACAACGCTTTTGACCTTGAAAATGACCTTGAATTTTTACGCCAAAAAAGATTTGGTTTTTGCAATGTTCTTCATAGAAAACTTTACACTATTCCTTCATGTAGCACCTCTACGGAAAGAGATTTTCCTCACGAATCCAACGGTGTCCTTAGAATTTTGAAATTCGCAAAACTAAAGATGTTACAGCAATCTCAAACTCACCTCGATTTTTTTACCATTTTTCGGATATTAATTATGCGATTTTGAGCTTGTTTTTTGAAGAAAAAACTTAGGAGTTGCACTAATGCGATTTTTTTGCCATAATCTTCAATACTGCATACTCAACTCGAAAAATTTTTTCGCATCAAAAATTGAAAATTTTCAAAAAATTGCATTGCGAAAAAAATGCAAAAAAATAAAATGTGAAATTTTATGTAATTTTGTATATTGTACGAATCGTTTTCGAATTTCGAACTGCGGAATGCTGGAAAATGATCGAAATTCGAAAAAATGAAGGAGTTACAACGCTTTTGACCTTGAAAATGACCTTGAATTTTTACGCCAAAAAAGATTTGGTTTTTGCAATGTTCTTCACAGAAAACTTTACACTATTCCTTCATGTAGCACCTCTACGGAAAGAGATTTTCCTCACGAATCCAACGGTGTCCTTAGAATTTTGAAATTCGCAAAACTAAAGATGTTACAGCAATCTCAAACTCACCTCGATTTTTTTACCATTTTTCGGATATTAATTATGCGATTTTGAGCTTGTTTTTTGAAGAAAAAACTTAGGAGTTGCACTAATGCGATTTTTTTGCCATAATCTTCAATACTGCATACTCAACTCGAAAAATTTTTTCGCATCAAAAATTGAAAATTTTCATAAAAAAAAATGCGAAAAAAATGCAAAAAAATAAAATGTGAAATTTTATGTAATTTTGTATATTGTACGAATCGTTTTCGAATTTCGAACTGCGGAATGCTGGAAAATGATCGAAATTCGAAAAAATGAAGGAGTTACAACGCTTTTGACCTTGAAAATGACCTTGAATTTTTACGCCAAAAAAGATTTGGTTTTTGCAATGTTCTTCATAGAAAACTTTACACTATTCCTTCATGTAGCACCTCTACGGAAAGAGATTTTCCTCACGAATCCAACGGTGTCCTTAGAATTTTGAAATTCGCAAAACTAAAGATGTTACAGCAATCTCAAACTCACCTCGATTTTTTTACCATTTTTCGGATATTAATTATGCGATTTTGAGCTTGTTTTTTGAAGAAAAAACTTAGGAGTTGCACTAATGCGATTTTTTTGCCATAATCTTCAATACTGCATACTCAACTCGAAAAATTTTTTCGCATCAAAAATTGAAAATTTTCATAAGGGGTTAGCCTTTGCGAAAAAAATGCAAAAAAAATAAAATGTGAAATTTTATGTAATTTTGTATATTGTACGAATCGTTTTCGAATAATTATGCGATTTTGAGCTTGTTTTTTGAAGAAAAAACTTAGGAGTTGCACTAATGCGATTTTTTTGCCATAATCTTCAATACTGCATACTCAACTCGAAAAATTTTTTCGCATCAAAAATTGAAAATTTTCATAAGGGGTTAGCCTTTGCGAAAAAAATGCAAAAAAAATAAAATGTGAAATTTTATGTAATTTTGTTTATTGTACGAATCGTTTTCGAATTTCGAACTGCGGAATGCTGGAAAATGATCGAAATTCGAAAAAATGAAGGAGTTACAACGTTTTTGACCTTGAAAATGACCTTGAATTTTTACGCCAAAAAAGATTTGGTTTTTGCAATGTTCTTCACAGAAAACTTTACACTATTCCTTCATGTAGCACCTCTACGGAAAGAGATTTTCCTCACGAATCCAACGGTGTCCTTAGAATTTTGAAATTCGCAAAACTAAAGATGTTACAGCAATCTCAAACTCACCTCGATTTTTTTTACCATTTTTCGGATATTAATTATGCGATTTTGAGCTTGTTTTTTGAAGAAAAAATTTAGGAGTTGCACTAATGCGATTTTTTTGCCATAATCTTCAATATTGCATACTCAACTCGAAAAATTTTTTCGCATCAAAAATTGAAAATTTTCTTAAGGGGTTAGCCTTTGCGAAAAAAATGCAAAAAAAATAAAATGTGAAATTTTATGTAATTTTGTTTATTGTACGAATCGTTTTCGAATTTCGAACTGCGGAATGCTGGAAAATGATCGAAATTCGAAAAAATGAAGGAGTTACAACGCTTTTGACCTTGAAAATGACCTTGAATTTTTACGCCAAAAAAGATTTGGTTTTTGCAATGTTCTTCATAGAAAACTTTACACTATTCCTTCATGTAGCACCTCTACGGAGAGATTTTCCTCACGAATCCAACGGTGTCCTTAGAATTTTGAAATTCGCAAAACTAAAGATGTTACAGCAATCTCAAACTCACCTCGATTTTTCTACCATTTTTCGGATATTAATTATGCGATTTTGAGCTTGTTTTTTGAAGAAAAAACTTAGGAGTTGCACTAATGCGATTTTTTTGCCATAATCTTCAATACTGCATACTCAACTCGAAAAATTTTTTCGCATCAAAAATTGAAAATTTTCATAAGGGGTTAGCCTTTGCGAAAAAAATGCAAAAAAAATAAAATGTGAAATTTTATGTAATTTTGTATATTGTACGAATCGTTTTCGAATTTCGAACTGCGGAATGCTGGAAAATGATCGAAATTCGAAAAAATGAAGGAGTTACAACGCTTTTGACCTTGAAAATGACCTTGAATTTTTACGCCAAAAAAGATTTGGTTTTTGCAATGTTCTTCATAGAAAACTTTACACTATTCCTTCGGGTAGCACCTCTACGGAAAGAGATTTTCCTCACGAATCCAACGGTGTCCTTAGAATTTTGAAATTCGCAAAACTAAAGATGTTACAGCAATCTCAAACTCACCTCGATTTTTTTACCATTTTTCGGATATTAATTATGCGATTTTGAGCTTGTTTTTTGAAGAAAAAACTTAGGAGTTGCACTAATGCGATTTTTTTGCCATAATCTTCAATATTGCATACTCAACTCGAAAAATTTTTTCGCATCAAAAATTGAAAATTTTCATAAGGGGTTAGCCTTTGCGAAAAAAATGCAAAAAAAATAAAATGTGAAATTTTATGTAATTTTGTTTATTGTACGAATCGTTTTCGAATTTCGAACTGCGGAATGCTGGAAAATTATCGAAATTCGAAAAAATGAAGGAGTTACAACGTTTTTGACCTTGAAAATGACCTTGAATTTTTACGCCAAAAAAGATTTGGTTTTTGCAATGTTCTTCACAGAAAACTTTACACTATTCCTTCATGTAGCACCTCTACGGAAAGAGATTTTCCTCACGAATCCAACGGTGTCCTTAGAATTTTGAAATTCGCAAAACTAAAGATGTTAAAGCAATCTCAAACTCACCTCGATTTTTCTACCATTTTTCGGATATTAATTATGCGATTTTGAGCTTGTTTTTTGAAGAAAAAACTTAGGAGTTGCACTAATGCGATTTTTTTGCCATAATCTTCAATACTGCATACTCAACTCGAAAAATTTTTTCGCATCAAAAATTGAAAATTTTCATAAGGGGTTAGCCTTTGCGAAAAAAATGCAAAAAAAAATAAAATGTGAAATTTTATGTAATTTTGTATATTGTACGAATCGTTTTCGAATTTCGAACTGCGGAATGCTGGAAAATGATCGAAATTCGAAAAAATGAAGTAGTTACAACGTTTTTGACCTTGAAAATGACCTTGAATTTTTACGCCAAAAAAGATTTGGTTTTTGCAATGTTCTTCACAGAAAACTTTACACTATTCCTTCATGTAGCACCTCTACGGAAAGAGATTTCCTCACGAATCCAACGGTGTCCTTAGAATTTTGAAATTCGCAAAACTAAAGATGTTACAGCAATCTCAAACTCACCTCGATTTTTCTACCATTTTTCGGATATTAATTATGCGATTTTGAGCTTGTTTTTTGAAGAAAAAACTTAGGAGTTGCACAAATGCGATTTTTTTTGCCATAATCTTCAATACTGCATACTCAACTCGAAAAATTTTTTCGCATCAAAAAATGAAAATTTTCATAAGGGGTTAGCCTTTGCGAAAAAAATGCAAAAAAAATAAAATGTGAAATTTTATGTAATTTTGTATATTGTACGAATCGTTTTCGAATTTCGAACTGCGGAATGCTGGAAAATGATCGAAATTCGAAAAAATGAAGGAGTTACAACGCTTTTGACCTTGAAAATGACCTTGAATTTTTACGCCAAAAAAGATTTGGTTTTTGCAATGTTCTTCATAGAAAACTTTACACTATTCCTTCATGTAGCACCTCTACGGAAAGAGATTTTCCTCACGAATCCAACGGTGTCCTTAGAATTTTGAAATTCGCAAAACTAAAGATGTTACAGCAATCTCAAACTCACCTCGATTTTTCTACCATTTTTCGGATATTAATTATGCGATTTTGAGCTTGTTTTTTGAAGAAAAAACTTAGGAGTTGCACAAATGCGATTTTTTTTGCCATAATCTTCAATACTGCATACTCAACTCGAAAAATTTTTTCGCATCAAAAAATGAAAATTTTCATAAGGGGTTAGCCTTTGCGAAAAAAATGCAAAAAAAATAAAATGTGAAATTTTATGTAATTTTGTATATTGTACGAATCGTTTTCGAATTTCGAACTGCGGAATGCTGGAAAATGATCGAAATTCGAAAAAATGAAGGAGTTACAACGCTTTTGACCTTGAAAATGACCTTGAATTTTTACGCCAAAAAAGATTTGGTTTTTGCAATGTTCTTCATAGAAAACTTTACACTATTCCTTCATGTAGCACCTCTACGGAAAGAGATTTTCCTCACGAATCCAACGGTGTCCTTAGAATTTTGAAATTCGCAAAACTAAAGATGTTACAGCAATCTCAAACTCACCTCGATTTTTTTACCATTTTTCGGATATTAATTATGCGATTTTGAGCTTGTTTTTTGAAGAAAAAACTTAGGAGTTGCACTAATGCGATTTTTTTGCCACATCACATCTACGGAAAGAGATTTTCCTCACGAATCCAACGGTGTCCTTAGAATTTTGAAATTCGCAAAACTAAAGATGTTACAGCAATCTCAAACTCACCTCGATTTTTCTACCATTTTTCGGATATTAATTATGCGATTTTGAGCTTGTTTTTTGAAGAAAAAACTTAGGAGTTGCACAAATGCGATTTTTTTGCCATAATCTTCAATACTGCATACTCAACTCGAAAAATTTTTTCGCATCCAAAATTGAAAATTTTCATTTTCATTTGCGAAAAAAATGCAAAAAAAATAAAATGTGAAATTTTATGTAATTTTGTTTATTGTACGAATCGTTTTCGAATTTCGAACTGCGGAATGCTGGAAAATGATCGAAATTCGAAAAAATGAAGGAGTTACAACGCTTTTGACCTTGAAAATGACCTTGAATTTTTACGCCAAAAAAGATTTGGTTTTTGCAATGTTCTTCATAGAAAACTTTACACTATTCCTTCATGTAGCACCTCTACGGAGAGATTTTCCTCACGAATCCAACGGTGTCCTTAGAATTTTGAAATTCGCAAAACTAAAGATGTTACAGCAATCTCAAACTCACCTCGATTTTTCTACCATTTTTCGGATATTAATTATGCGATTTTGAGCTTGTTTTTTGAAGAAAAAACTTAGGAGTTGCACAAATGCGATTTTTTTTGCCATAATCTTCAATACTGCATACTCAACTCGAAAAATTTTTTCGCATCAAAAAATGAAAATTTTCATAAGGGGTTAGCCTTTGCGAAAAAAATGCAAAAAAAATAAAATGTGAAATTTTATGTAATTTTGTATATTGTACGAATCGTTTTCGAATTTCGAACTGCGGAATGCTGGAAAATGATCGAAATTCGAAAAAATGAAGGAGTTACAACGCTTTTGACTTTGAAAATGACCTTGAATTTTTACGCCAAAAAAGATTTGGTTTTTGCAATGTTCTTCACAGAAAACTTTACACTATTCCTTCATGTAGCACCTCTACGGAAAGAGATTTTCCTCACGAATCCAACGGTGTCCTTAGAATTTTGAAATTCGCAAAACTAAATATGTTACAGCAATCTCAAACTCACCTCGATTTTTCTACCATTTTTCGGATATTAATTATGCGATTTTGAGCTTGTTTTTTGAAGAAAAAACTTAGGAGTTGCACAAATGCGATTTTTTTGCCATAATCTTCAATACTGCATACTCAACTCGAAAAATTTTTTCGCATCAAAAATTGAAAATTTTCATAAGGGGTTAGCCTTTGCGAAAAAAATGCAAAAAAAATAAAATGTGAAATTTTATGTAATTTTGTTTATTGTACGAATCGTTTTCGAATTTCGAACTGCGGAATGCTGGAAAATGATCGAAATTCGAAAAAATGAAGGAGTTACAACGCTTTTGACCTTGAAAATGACCTTGAATTTTTACGCCAAAAAAGATTTGGTTTTTGCAATGTTCTTCATAGAAAACTTTACACTATTCCTTCATATAGCACCTCTACGGAAAGAGATTTTCCTCACGAATCCAACGGTGTCCTTAGAATTTTGAAATTCGCAAAACTAAAGATGTTACAGCAATCTCAAACTCACCTCGATTTTTTTACCATTTTTCGGATATTAATTATGCGATTTTGAGCTTGTTTTTTGAAGAAAAAACTTAGGAGTTGCACTAATGCGATTTTTTTGCCATAATCTTCAATACTGCATACTCAACTCGAAAAATTTTTTCGCATCAAAAATTGAAAATTTTCATAAGGGGTTAGCCTTTGCGAAAAAAATGCAAAAAAAATAAAATGTGAAATTTTATGTAATTTTGTATATTGTACGAATCGTTTTCGAATTTCGAACTGCGGAATGCTGGAAAATGATCGAAATTCGAAAAAATGAAGGAGTTACAACGCTTTTGACCTTGAAAATGACCTTGAATTTTTACGCCAAAAAAGATTTGGTTTTTGCAATGTTCTTCATAGAAAACTTTACACTATTCCTTCATGTAGCACCTCTACGGAGAGATTTTCCTCACGAATCCAACGGTGTCCTTAGAATTTTGAAATTCGCAAAACTAAAGATGTTACAGCAATCTCAAACTCACCTCGATTTTTCTACCATTTTTCGGATATTAATTATGCGATTTTGAGCTTGTTTTTTGAAGAAAAAACTTAGGAGTTGCACAAATGCGATTTTTTTGCCATAATCTTCAATACTGCATACTCAACTCGAAAAATTTTTTCGCATCAAAAATTGAAAATTTTCATAAGGGGTTAGCCTTTGCGAAAAAAATGCAAAAAAAATAAAATGTGAAATTTTATGTAATTTTGTATATTGTACGAATCGTTTTCGAATTTCGAACTGCGGAATGCTGGAAAATGATCGAAATTCGAAAAAATGAAGGAGTTACAACGTTTTTGACCTTGAAAATGACCCTGAATTTTTACGCCAAAAAAGATTTGGTTTTTGCAATGTTCTTCACAGAAAACTTTACACTATTCCTTCATGTAGCACCTCTACGGAAAGAGATTTTCCTCACGAATCCTACGGTGTCCTTAGAATTTTGAAATTCGCAAAACTAAATATGTTACAGCAATCTCAAACTCACCTCGATTTTTCTACCATTTTTCGGATATTAATTATGCGATTTTGAGCTTGTTTTTTGAAGAAAAAACTTAGGAGTTGCACAAATGCGATTTTTTTGCCATAATCTTCAATACTGCATACTCAACTCGAAAAATTTTTTCGCATCAAAAATTGAAAATTTTCATAAGGGGTTAGCCTTTGCGAAAAAAATGCAAAAAAAATAAAATGTGAAATTTTATGTAATTTTGTTTATTGTACGAATCGTTTTCGAATTTCGAACTGCGGAATGCTGGAAAATGATCGAAATTCGAAAAAATGAAGGAGTTACAACGTTTTTGACCTTGAAAATGACCTTGAATTTTTACGCCAAAAAAGATTTGGTTTTTGCAATGTTCTTCACAGAAAACTTTACACTATTCCTTCATGTAGCACCTCTACGGAAAGAGATTTTCCTCACGAATCCAACGGTGTCCTTAGAATTTTGAAATTCGCAAAACTAAAGATGTTAAAGCAATCTC
This sequence comes from Stomoxys calcitrans, assembly GCF_963082655.1. NCBI lineage: Eukaryota > Metazoa > Arthropoda > Insecta > Diptera > Muscidae > Stomoxys > Stomoxys calcitrans. The sequence continues at coordinate 119,640,201 of NC_081556.1, forward strand.
AAACTCACCTCGATTTTTCTACCATTTTTCGGATATTAATTATGCGATTTTGAGCTTGTTTTTTGAAGAAAAAACTTAGGAGTTGCACTAATGCGATTTTTTTGCCATAATCTTCAATACTGCATACTCAACTCGAAAAAATTTTTCGCATCAAAAATTGAAAATTTTCATAAGGGGTTAGCCTTTGCGAAAAAAATGCAAAAAAAATAAAATGTGAAATTTTATGTAATTTTGTTTATTGTACGAATCGTTTTCGAATTTCGAACTGCGGAATGCTGGAAAATGATCGAAATTCGAAAAAATGAAGGAGTTACAACGCTTTTGACCTTGAAAATGACCTTGAATTTTTACGCCAAAAAAGATTTGGTTTTTGCAATGTTCTTCACAGAAAACTTTACACTATTCCTTCATGTAGCACCTCTACGGAAAGAGATTTTCCTCACGAATCCAACGGTGTCCTTAGAATTTTGAAATTCGCAAAACTAAAGATGTTACAGCAATCTCAAACTCACCTCGATTTTTCTACCATTTTTCGGATATTAATTATGCGATTTTGAGCTTGTTTTTTGAAGAAAAAACTTAGGAGTTGCACAAATGCGATTTTTTTTGCCATAATCTTCAATACTGCATACTCAACTCGAAAAATTTTTTCGCATCAAAAAATGAAAATTTTCATAAGGGGTTAGCCTTTGCGAAAAAAATGCAAAAAAAATAAAATGTGAAATTTTATGTAATTTTGTATATTGTACGAATCGTTTTCGAATTTCGAACTGCGGAATGCTGGAAAATGATCGAAATTCGAAAAAATGAAGGAGTTACAACGCTTTTGACCTTGAAAATGACCTTGAATTTTTACGCCAAAAAAGATTTGGTTTTTGCAATGTTCTTCATAGAAAACTTTACACTATTCCTTCATGTAGCACCTCTACGGAGAGATTTTCCTCACGAATCCAACGGTGTCCTTAGAATTTTGAAATTCGCAAAACTAAAGATGTTACAGCAATCTCAAACTCACCTCGATTTTTCTACCATTTTTCGGATATTAATTATGCGATTTTGAGCTTGTTTTTTGAAGAAAAAACTTAGGAGTTGCACAAATGCGATTTTTTTTGCCATAATCTTCAATACTGCATACTCAACTCGAAAAATTTTTTCGCATCAAAAAATGAAAATTTTCATAAGGGGTTAGCCTTTGCGAAAAAAATGCAAAAAAAATAAAATGTGAAATTTTATGTAATTTTGTATATTGTACGAATCGTTTTCGAATTTCGAACTGCGGAATGCTGGAAAATGATCGAAATTCGAAAAAATGAAGGAGTTATAACGCTTTTGACCTTGAAAATGACCTTGAATTTTTACGCCAAAAAAGATTTGGTTTTTGCAATGTTCTTCACAGAAAACTTTACACTATTCCTTCATGTAGCACCTCTACGGAAAGAGATTTTCCTCACGAATCCAACGGTGTCCTTAGAATTTTGAAATTCGCAAAACTAAATATGTTACAGCAATCTCAAACTCACCTCGATTTTTCTACCATTTTTCGGATATTAATTATGCGATTTTGAGCTTGTTTTTTGAAGAAAAAACTTAGGAGTTGCACAAATGCGATTTTTTTGCCATAATCTTCAATACTGCATACTCAACTCGAAAAATTTTTTCGCATCAAAAATTGAAAATTTTCATAAGGGGTTAGCCTTTGCGAAAAAAATGCAAAAAAAATAAAATGTGAAATTTTATGTAATTTTGTTTATTGTACGAATCGTTTTCGAATTTCGAACTGCGGAATGCTGGAAAATTATCGAAATTCGAAAAAATGAAGGAGTTACAACGCTTTTGACCTTGAAAATGACCTTGAATTTTTACGCCAAAAAAGATTTGGTTTTTGCAATGTTCTTCATAGAAAACTTTACACTATTCCTTCATATAGCACCTCTACGGAAAGAGATTTTCCTCACGAATCCAACGGTGTCCTTAGAATTTTGAAATTCGCAAAACTAAATATGTTACAGCAATCTCAAACTCACCTCGATTTTTCTACCATTTTTCGGATATTAATTATGCGATTTTGAGCTTGTTTTTTGAAGAAAAAACTTAGGAGTTGCACAAATGCGATTTTTTTGCCATAATCTTCAATACTGCATACTCAACTCGAAAAATTTTTTCGCATCAAAAATTGAAAATTTTCATAAGGGGTTAGCCTTTGCGAAAAAAATGCAAAAAAAATAAAATGTGAAATTTTATGTAATTTTGTTTATTGTACGAATCGTTTTCGAATTTCGAACTGCGGAATGCTGGAAAATGATCGAAATTCGAAAAAATGAAGGAGTTACAACGCTTTTGACCTTGAAAATGACCTTGAATTTTTACGCCAAAAAAGATTTGGTTTTTGCAATGTTCTTCATAGAAAACTTTACACTATTCCTTCATATAGCACCTCTACGGAAAGAGATTTTCCTCACGAATCCAACGGTGTCCTTAGAATTTTGAAATTCGCAAAACTAAAGATGTTACAGCAATCTCAAACTCACCTCGATTTTTTTACCATTTTTCGGATATTAATTATGCGATTTTGAGCTTGTTTTTTGAAGAAAAAACTTAGGAGTTGCACTAATGCGATTTTTTGCCATAATCTTCAATACTGCATACTCAACTCGAAAAATTTTTTCGCATCAAAAATTGAAAATTTTCATAAGGGGTTAGCCTTTGCGAAAAAAATGCAAAAAAAATAAAATGTGAAATTTTATGTAATTTTGTATATTGTACGAATCGTTTTCGAATTTCGAACTGCGGAATGCTGGAAAATGATCGAAATTCGAAAAAATGAAGGAGTTACAACGTTTTTGACCTTGAAAATGACCCTGAATTTTTACGCCAAAAAAGATTTGGTTTTTGCAATGTTCTTCACAGAAAACTTTACACTATTCCTTCATGTAGCACCTCTACGGAAAGAGATTTTCCTCACGAATCCTACGGTGTCCTTAGAATTTTGAAATTCGCAAAACTAAAGATGTTACAGCAATCTCAAACTCACCTCGATTTTTCTACCATTTTTCGGATATTAATTATGCGATTTTGAGCTTGTTTTTTGAAGAAAAAACTTAGGAGTTGCACAAATGCGATTTTTTTGCCATAATCTTCAATACTGCATACTCAACTCGAAAAATTTTTTCGCATCAAAAATTGAAAATTTTCATAAGGGGTTAGCCTTTGCGAAAAAAATGCAAAAAAAATAAAATGTGAAATTTTATGTAATTTTGTATATTGTACGAATCGTTTTCGAATTTCGAACTGCGGAATGCTGGAAAATGATCGAAATTCGAAAAAATGAAGGAGTTACAACGCTTTTGACCTTGAAAATGACCTTGAATTTTTACGCCAAAAAAGATTTGGTTTTTGCAATGTTCTTCACAGAAAACTTTACACTATTCCTTCATATAGCACCTCTACGGAAAGAGATTTTCCTCACGAATCCAACGGTGTCCTTAGAATTTTGAAATTCGCAAAACTAAAGATGTTACAGCAATCTCAAACTCACCTCGATTTTTTTACCATTTTTCGGATATTAATTATGCGATTTTGAGCTTGTTTTTTGAAGAAAAAACTTAGGAGTTGCACTAATGCGATTTTTTTGCCATAATCTTCAATACTGCATACTCAACTCGAAAAATTTTTTCGCATCAAAAATTGAAAATTTTCATAAGGGGTTAGCCTTTGCGAAAAAAATGCAAAAAAAATAAAATGTGAAATTCTATGTAATTTTGTATATTGTACGAATCGTTTTCGAATTTCGAACTGCGGAATGCTGGAAAATGATCGAAATTCGAAAAAATGAAGGAGTTACAACGTTTTTGACCTTGAAAATGACCCTGAATTTTTACGCCAAAAAAGATTTGGTTTTTGCAATGTTCTTCACAGAAAACTTTACACTATTCCTTCATGTAGCACCTCTACGGAAAGAGATTTTCCTCACGAATCCTACGGTGTCCTTAGAATTTTGAAATTCGCAAAACTAAAGATGTTACAGCAATCTCAAACTCACCTCGATTTTTTTACCATTTTTCGGATATTAATTATGCGATTTTGAGCTTGTTTTTTGAAGAAAAAACTTAGGAGTTGCACTAATGCGATTTTTTTGCCATAATCTTCAATACTGCATACTCAACTCGAAAAATTTTTTCGCATCAAAAATTTAAAATTTTCATAAGGGGTTAGCCTTTGCGAAAAAAATGCAAAAAAAAATAACATGTGAAATTTTATGTAATTTTGTATATTGTACGAATCGTTTTCGAATTTCGAACTGCGGAATGCTGGAAAATGATCGAAATTCGAAAAAATGAAGGAGTTACAACGTTTTTGACCTTGAAAATTACCTTGAATTTTTACGCCAAAAAAGATTTGGTTTTTGCAATGTTCTTCACAGAAAACTTTACACTATTCCTTCATGTAGCACCTCTACGGAAAGAGATTTTCCTCACGAATCCAACGGTGTCCTTAGAATTTTGAAATTCGCAAAACTAAAGATGTTACAGCAATCTCAAACTCACCTCGATTTTTTTACCATTTTTCGGATATTAATTATGCGATTTTGAGATTGTTTTTTGAAGAAAAAACTTAGGAGTTGCACTAATGCGATTTTTTTGCCATAATCTTCAATACTGCATACTCAACTCGAAAAATTTTTTCGCATCAAAAATTGAAAATTTTCATAAGGGGTTAGCCTTTGCGAAAAAAATGCAAAAAAAATAAAATGTGAAATTTTATGTAATTTTGTTTATTGTACGAATCGTTTTCGAATTTCGAACTGCGGAATGCTGGAAAATGATCGAAATTCGAAAAAATGAAGGAGTTACAACGTTTTTGACCTTGAAAATGACCTTGAATTTTTACGCCAAAAAAGATTTGGTTTTTGCAATGTTCTTCACAGAAAACTTTACACTATTCCTTCATGTAGCACCTCTACGGAAAGAGATTTTCCTCACGAATCCAACGGTGTCCTTAGAATTTTGAAATTCGCAAAACTAAAGATGTTACAGCAATCTCAAACTCACCTCGATTTTTCTACCATTTTTCGGATATTAATTATGCGATTTTGAGCTTGTTTTTTGAAGAAAAAACTTAGGAGTTGCACAAATGCGATTTTTTTGCCATAATCTTCAATATTGCATACTCAACTCGAAAAATTTTTTCGCATAAAAAATTGAAAATTTTCATAAGGGGTTAGCCTTTGCGAAAAAAATTCAAACAAAATAAAATGTGAAATTTTATGTAATTTTGTTTATTGTACGAATCGTTTTCGAATTTCGAACTGCGGAATGCTGGAAAATGATCGAAATTCGAAAAAATGAAGGAGTTACAACGCTTTTGACCTTGAAAATGACCTTGAATTTTTACGCCAAAAAAGATTTGGTTTTTGCAATGTTCTTCATAGAAAACTTTACACTATTCCTTCATGTAGCACCTCTACGGAAAGAGATTTTCCTCACGAATCCAACGGTGTCCTTAGAATTTTGAAATTCGCAAAACTAAAGATGTTACAGCAATCTCAAACTCACCTCGATTTTTTTACCATTTTTCGGATATTAATTATGCGATTTTGAGCTTGTTTTTTGAAGAAAAAACTTAGGAGTTGCACTAATGCGATTTTTTTGCCATAATCTTCAATACTGCATACTCAACTCGAAAAATTTTTTCGCATCAAAAATTGAAAATTTTCATAAGGGGTTAGCCTTTGCGAAAAAAATGCAAAAAAAATAAAATGTGAAATTTTATGTAATTTTGTATATTGTACGAATCTTTTTCGAATTTCGAACTGCGGAATGCTGGAAAATGATCGAAATTCGAAAAAATGAAGGAGTTACAACGCTTTTGACCTTGAATTTTTACGCCAAAAAAGATTTGGTTTTTGCAATGTTCTTCACAGAAAACTTTACACTATTCCTTCATGTAGCACCTCTACGGAAAGAGATTTTCCTCACGAATCCAACGGTGTCCTTAGAATTTTGAAATTCGCAAAACTAAAGATGTTACAGCAATCTCAAACTCACCTCGATTTTTTTACCATTTTTCGGATATTAATTATGCGATTTTGAGCTTGTTTTTTGAAGAAAAAACTTAGGAGTTGCACTAATGCGATTTTTTTGCCATAATCTTCAATACTGCATACTCAACTCGAAAAATTTTTTCGCATCAAAAATTGAAAATTTTCATAATTTGCGAAAAAAATGCAAAAAAAATAAAATGTGAAATTTTATGTAATTTTGTTTATTGTACGAATCGTTTTCGAATTTCGAACTGCGGAATGCTGGAAAATGATCGAAATTCGAAAAAATGAAGGAGTTACAACGCTTTTGACCTTGAAAATGACCTTGAATTTTTACGCCAAAAAAGATTTGGTTTTTGCAATGTTCTTCATAGAAAACTTTACACTATTCCTTCATGTAGCACCTCTACGGAAAGAGATTTTCCTCACGAATCCAACGGTGTCCTTAGAATTTTGAAATTCGCAAAACTAAAGATGTTACAGCAATCTCAAACTCACCTCGATTTTTCTACCATTTTTCGGATATTAATTATGCGATTTTGAGCTTGTTTTTTGAAGAAAAAACTTAGGAGTTGCACAAATGCGATTTTTTTGCCATAATCTTCAAGATTGCATACTCAACTCGAAAAATTTTTTCGCATAAAAAATTGAAAATTTTCATAAGGGGTTAGCCTTTGCGAAAAAAATTCAAAAAAAATAAAATGTGAAATTTTATGTAATTTTGTATATTGTACGAATCGTTTTCGAATTTCGAACTGCGGAATGCTGGAAAATGATCGAAATTCGAAAAAATGAAGGAGTTACAACGCTTTTGACCTTGAAAATGACCTTGAATTTTTACGCCAAAAAAGATTTGGTTTTTGCAATGTTCTTCATAGAAAACTTTACACTATTCCTTCATGTAGCACCTCTACGGAAAGAGATTTTCCTCACGAATCCAACGGTGTCCTTAGAATTTTGAAATTCGCAAAACTAAAGATGTTACAGCAATCTCAAACTCACCTCGATTTTTTTACCATTTTTCGGATATTAATTATGCGATTTTGAGCTTGTTTTTTGAAGAAAAAACTTAGGAGTTGCACTAATGCGATTTTTTTGCCATAATCTTCAATACTGCATACTCAACTCGAAAAATTTTTTCGCATCAAAAAATGAAAATTTTCATAAGGGGTTAGCCTTTGCGAAAAAAATGCAAAAAAAATAAAATGTGAAATTTTATGTAATTTTGTATATTGTACGAATCGTTTTCGAATTTCGAACTGCGGAATGCTGGAAAATGATCGAAATTCGAAAAAATAAAGGAGTTACAACGTTTTTGACCTTGAAAATGACCTTGAATTTTTACGCCAAAAAAGATTTGGTTTTTGCAATGTTCTTCACAGAAAACTTTACACTATTCCTTCATGTAGCACCTCTACGGAAAGAGATTTTCCTCACGAATCCAACGGTGTCCTTAGAATTTTGAAATTCGCAAAACTAAAGATGTTACAGCAATCTCAAACTCACCTCGATTTTTCTACCATTTTTCGGATATTAATTATGCGATTTTGAGCTTGTTTTTTGAAGAAAAAACTTAGGAGTTGCACTAATGCGATTTTTTTGCCATAATCTTCAATACTGCATACTCAACTCGAAAAATTTTTTCGCATCAAAAATTTAAAATTTTCATAAGGGGTTAGCCTTTGCGAAAAAAATGCAAAAAAAAATAACATGTGAAATTTTATGTAATTTTGTATATTGTACGAATCGTTTTCGAATTTCGAACTGCGGAATGCTGGAAAATGATCGAAATTCGAAAAAATGAAGGAGTTACAACGTTTTTGACCTTGAAAATGACCTTGAATTTTTACGCCAAAAAAGATTTGGTTTTTGCAATGTTCTTCACAGAAAACTTTACACTATTCCTTCATGTAGCACCTCTACGGAAAGAGATTTTCCTCACGAATCCAACGGTGTCCTTAGAATTTTGAAATTCGCAAAACTAAAGATGTTACAGCAATCTCAAACTCACCTCGATTTTTTTACCATTTTTCGGATATTAATTATGCGATTTTGAGCTTGTTTTTTGAAGAAAAAACTTAGGAGTTGCACTAATGCGATTTTTTGCCATAATCTTCAATACTGCATACTCAACTCGAAAAATTTTTTCGCATCAAAAATTGAAAATTTTCATAATTTGCGAAAAAAATGTAAAAAAAATAAAATGTGAAATTTTATGTAATTTTGTTTATTGTACGAATCGTTTTCGAATTTCGAACTGCGGAATGCTGGAAAATGATCGAAATTCGAAAAAATGAAGGAGTTACAACGTTTTTGACCTTGAAAATGACCTTGAATTTTTACGCCAAAAAAGATTTGGTTTTTGCAATGTTCTTCACAGAAAACTTTACACTATTCCTTCATGTAGCACCTCTACGGAAAGAGATTTTCCTCACGAATCCAACGGTGTCCTTAGAATTTTGAAATTCGCAAAACTAAAGATGTTACAGCAATCTCAAACTCACCTCGATTTTTTTACCATTTTTCGGATATTAATTATGCGATTTTGAGCTTGTTTTTTGAAGAAAAAACTTAGGAGTTGCACTAATGCGATTTTTTGCCATAATCTTCAATACTGCATACTCAACTCGAAAAATTTTTTCGCATCAAAAATTGAAAATTTTCATAATTTGCGAAAAAAATGCAAAAAAAATAAAATGTGAAATTTTATGTAATTTTGTTTATTGTACGAATCGTTTTCGAATTTCGAACTGCGGAATGCTGGAAAATGATCGAAATTCGAAAAAATGAAGGAGTTACAACGCTTTTGACCTTGAAAATGACCTTGAATTTTTACGCCAAAAAAGATTTGGTTTTTGCAATGTTCTTCATAGAAAACTTTACACTATTCCTTCATGTAGCACCTCTACGGAAAGAGATTTTCCTCACGAATCCAACGGTGTCCTTAGAATTTTGAAATTCGCAAAACTAAAGATGTTACAGCAATCTTAAACTCACCTCGATTTTTTTACCATTTTTCGGATATTAATTATGCGATTTTGAGCTTGTTTTTTGAAGAAAAAACTTAGGAGTTGCACTAATGCGATTTTTTTGCCATAATCTTCAATACTGCATACTCAACTCGAAAAATTTTTTCGCATCAAAAATTGAAAATTTTCATAAGGGGTTAGCCTTTGCGAAAAAAATGCAAAAAAAATAAAATGTGAAATTTTATGTAATCGTTTTCGAATTTCGAACTGCGGAATGCTGGAAAATGATCGAAATTCGAAAAAATGAAGGAGTTACAACGCTTTTGAAAAAAAAATAAAATGTGAAATTTTATGTAATTTTGTTTATTGTACGAATCGTTTTCGAATTTCGAACTGCGGAATGCTGGAAAATGATCGAAATTCGAAAAAATGAAGGAGTTACAACGCTTTTGACCTTGAAAATGACCTTGAATTTTTACGCCAAAAAAGATTTGGTTTTTGCAATGTTCTTCATAGAAAACTTTACACTATTCCTTCATGTAGCACCTCTACGGAAAGAGATTTTCCTCACGAATCCAACGGTGTCCTTAGAATTTTGAAATTCGCAAAACTAAAGATGTTACAGCAATCTCAAACTCACCTCGATTTTTTTACCATTTTTCGGATATTAATTATGCGATTTTGAGCTTGTTTTTTGAAGAAAAAACTTAGGAGTTGCACTAATGCGATTTTTTTGCCATAATCTTCAATACTGCATACTCAACTCGAAAAATTTTTTCGCATCAAAAATTGAAAATTTTCATAATTTGCGAAAAAAATGCAAAAAAAAATAAAATGTGAAATTTTATGTAATTTTGTATATTGTACGAATCGTTTTCGAATTTCGAACTGCGGAATGCTGGAAAATGATCGAAATTCGAAAAAATGAAGGAGTTACAACGCTTTTGACCTTGAAAATGACCTTGAATTTTTACGCCAAAAAAGATTTGGTTTTTGCAATGTTCTTCACAGAAAACTTTACACTATTCCTTCATGTAGCACCTCTACGGAAAGAGATTTTCCTCACGAATCCAACGGTGTCCTTAGAATTTTGAAATTCGCAAAACTAAAGATGTTACAGCAATCTTAAACTCACCTCGATTTTTTTACCATTTTTCGGATATTAATTATGCGATTTTGAGCTTGTTTTTTGAAGAAAAAACTTAGGAGTTGCACTAATGCGATTTTTTTGCCATAATCTTCAATATTGCATACTCAACTCGAAAAATTTTTTCGCATCAAAAATTGAAAATTTTCATAAGGGGTTAGCCTTTGCGAAAAAAATGCAAAAAAAATAAAATGTGAAATTTTATGTAATTTTGTATATTGTACGAATCGTTTTCGAATTTCGAACTGCGGAATGCTGGAAAATGATCGAAATTCGAAAAAATGAAGGAGTTACAACGCTTTTGACCTTGAAAATGACCTTGAATTTTTACGCCAAAAAAGATTTGGTTTTTGCAATGTTCTTCATAGAAAACTTTACACTATTCCTTCATGTAGCACCTCTACGGAAAGAGATTTTCCTCACGAATCCAACGGTGTCCTTAGAATTTTGAAATTCGCAAAACTAAAGATGTTACAGCAATCTCAAACTCACCTCGATTTTTTTACCATTTTTCGGATATTAATTATGCGATTTTGAGCTTGTTTTTTGAAGAAAAAACTTAGGAGTTTCACTAATGCGATTTTTTTGCCATAATCTTCAATACTGCATACTCAACTCGACAAATTTTTTCGCATCAAAAATTGAAAATTTTCATAAGGGGTTAGCCTTTGCGAAAAAAATGCAAAAAAAAAATAAAATGTGAAATTTTATGTAATTTTGTTTATTGTACGAATCGTTTTCGAATTTCGAACTGCGGAATGCTGGAAAATGATCGAAATTCGAAAAAATGAAGGAGTTACAACGCTTTTGACCTTGAAAATGACCTTGAATTTTTACGCCAAAAAAGATTTGGTTTTTGCAATGTTCTTCACAGAAAACTTTACACTATTCCTTCATGTAGCACCTCTACGGAAAGAGATTTTCCTCACGAATCCAACGGTGTCCTAAGAATTTTGAAATTCGCAAAACTAAAGATGTTACAGCAATCTCAAACTCACCTCGATTTTTCTACCATTTTTCGGATATTAATTATGCGATTTTGAGCTTGTTTTTTGAAGAAAAAACTTAGGAGTTGCACTAATGCGATTTTTTTGCCATAATCTTCAATACTGCATACTCAACTCGAAAAATTTTTTCGCATCAAAAATTGAAAATTTTCATAAGGGGTTAGCCTTTGCGAAAAAAATGCAAAAAAAATAAAATGTGAAATTTTATGTAATTTTGTTTATTGTACGAATCGTTTTCGAATTTCGAACTGCGGAATGCTGGAAACTGATCGAAATTCGAAAAAATGAAGGAGTTACAACGCTTTTGACCTTGAAAATGACCTTGAATTTTTACGCCAAAAAAGATTTGGTTTTTGCAATGTTCTTCACAGAAAACTTTACACTATTCCTTCATGTAGCACCTCTACGGAAAGAGATTTTCCTCGCGAATCCAACGGTGTCCTAAGAATTTTGAAATTCGCAAAACTAAAGATGTTACAGCAATCTCAAACTCACCTCGATTTTTCTACCATTTTTCGGATATTAATTATGCGATTTTGAGCTTGTTTTTTGAAGAAAAAACTTAGGAGTTGCACTAATGCGATTTTTTTGCCATAATCTTCAATACTGCATACTCAACTCGAAAAATTTTTTCGCATCAAAAATTGAAAATTTTCATAAGGGGTTAGCCTTTGCGAAAAAAATGCAAAAAAAATAAAATGTGAAATTTTATGTAATTTTGTTTATTGTACGAATCGTTTTCGAATTTCGAACTGCGGAATGCTGGAAAATGATCGAAATTCGAAAAAATGAAGGAGTTGCAACGCTTTTGACCTTGAAAATGACCTTGAATTTTTACGCCAAAAAAGATTTGGTTTTTGCAATGTTCTTCACAGAAAACTTTACACTATTCCTTCATGTAGCACCTCTACGGAAAGAGATTTTCCTCACGAATCCAACGGTGTCCTTAGAATTTTGAAATTCGCAAAACTAAAGATGTTACAGCAATCTCAAACTCACCTCGATTTTTCTACCATTTTTCGGATATTAATTATGCGATTTTGAGCTTGTTTTTTGAAGAAAAAACTTAGGAGTTGCACTAATGCGATTTTTTTGCCATAATCTTCAATACTGCATACTCAACTCGAAAAATTTTTTCGCATCAAAAATTGAAAATTTTCATAAGGGGTTAGCCTTTGCGAAAAAAATGCAAAAAAAATAAAATGTGAAATTTTATGTAATTTTGTTTATTGTACGAATCGTTTTCGAATTTCGAACTGCGGAATGCTGGAAAATGATCGAAATTCGAAAAAATGAAGGAGTTACAACGTTTTTGACCTTGAAAATGACCTTGAATTTTTACGCCAAAAAAGATTTGGTTTTTGCAATGTTCTTCACAGAAAACTTTACACTATTCCTTCATGTAGCACCTCTACGGAAAGAGATTTTCCTCACGAATCCAACGGTGTCCTTAGAATTTTGAAATTCGCAAAACTAAAGATGTTACAGCAATCTCAAACTCACCTCGATTTTTTTACCATTTTTCGGATATTAATTATGCGATTTTGAGCTTGTTTTTTGAAGAAAAAACTTAGGAGTTGCACTAATGCGATTTTTTTGCCATAATCTTCAATACTGCATACTCAACTCGAAAAATTTTTTCGCATCAAAAATTGAAAATTTTCATAAGGGGTTAGCCTTTGCGAAAAAAATGCAAAAAAATAAAATGTGAAATTTTATGTAATTTTGTTTATTGTACGAATCGTTTTCGAATTTCGAACTGCGGAATGCTGGAAAATGATCGAAATTCGAAAAAATGAAGGAGTTACAACGCTTTTGACCTTGAAAATGACCTTGAATTTTTACGCCAAAAAAGATTTGGTTTTTGCAATGTTCTTCATAGAAAATTTTACACTATTCCTTCATGTAGCACCTCTACGGAAAGAGATTTTCCTCACGAATCCAACGGTGTCCTTAGAATTTTGAAATTCGCAAAACTAAAGATGTTACAGCAATCTCAAACTCACCTCGATTTTTTTTACCATTTTTCGGATATTAATTATGCGATTTTGAGCTTGTTTTTTGAAGAAAAAACTTAGGAGTTGCACTAATGCGATTTTTTTGCCATAATCTTCAATACTGCATACTCAACTCGAAAAATTTTTTCGCATCAAAAATTGAAAATTTTCATAAGGGGTTAGCCTTTGCGAAAAAAATGCAAAAAAAAATAAAATGTGAAATTTTATGTAATTTTGTTTATTGTACGAATCGTTTTCGAATTTCGAGCTTGTTTTTTGAAGAAAAAACTTAGGAGTTGCACTAATGCGATTTTTTTGCCATAATCTTCAATACTGCATACTCAACTCGAAAAATTTTTTCGCATCAAAAATTGAAAATTTTCATAAGGGGTTAGCCTTTGCGAAAAAAATGCAAAAAAAATAAAATGTGAAATTTTATGTAATTTTGTTTATTGTACGAATCGTTTTCGAATTTCGAACTGCGGAATGCTAGAAAATGATCGAAATTCGAAAAAATGAAGGAGTTACAACGCTTTTGACCTTGAATTTTTACGCCAAAAAAGATTTGGTTTTTGCAATGTTCTTCATAGAAAACTTTACACTATTCCTTCATGTAGCACCTCTACGGAAAGAGATTTTCCTCACGAATCCAACGGTGTCCTTAGAATTTTGAAATTCGCAAAACTAAAGATGTTACAGCAATCTCAAACTCACCTCGATTTTTTTTACCATTTTTCGGATATTAATTATGCGATTTTGAGCTTGTTTTTTGAAGAAAAAACTTAGGAGTTGCACTAATGCGATTTTTTCGCCATAATCTTCAATACTGCATACTCAACTCGAAAAATTTTTTCGCATCAAAAATTTAAAATTTTCATTAGCGTTTCCCCGAAAAACGCAAAAAAAAAATAAAATGTTGAATTTTAAGTAATTCTGTTTATTTTACGAATCGTTTTCGAATTTCGAACTGCGGAATGCTTGAAAATTTTCGAAATTCGAAGAAATTAAGAAGTTACATCGTTTTAGCCTTGAAAACGACTTTGAACTCTTACTGAAAACAAAAATTGGTTTTTGTGATGGTTTTCATAGAAATTTTTACAGTATTGCTTCACACAGCACCAATACGGAAACGGATTTTCTTAACAGATTTGCTTAACGAATCCAACGGTGTCCTCAGAATTTTGAAGTTCACAAAACTATGGAAGTTACAGCAATTTTAAACTCACCTTTATTTTCTTAGCGTAAGGAGTTGTGTAGCCCTTCCCAAAAAAACGCAAAAAAATTTGGAATTGTAAATAATTCTGTTTATTTTACGAATTGTCTTTGAATTTCGGACTACAGAGTACTTTAATTTTTTTAAATTCAAAAAAATGTTTTTGCATCAAAAATTGAAGATTGTGCCCTTTAATCCAGTTACAGTGCTTTTGAGCTCGGTATTTGGTACTCCATTAAAAAAGAGCTGTAAAAAATTAAATAAAAAAAAATTACAAAGAAACTAGTGAAAAAGTAGAAAAAAATAGAGAAACAAAAAGTAAATTGAAAAAATAAAAACTTACAAAAAAATTGGTTGATCGCCTCTTGAAAATGTTTGGGCGTACTTTTAAGTACGAGTTTGAGCTTGAAATAAGAATTTTAAGATTACTTTTAGTACCACTTTGTTTGTACACCTTATACGTATTTATATAAACTTATCAACAATATTGTGAATTTTATTACAATTCGTAATTATTGGAAAGAATTTAATAATTAATTTTAGTGGTATTGTGCATTGCAAAGTTAAAAGTAGTAACAATTTTTTTTCAACTACTATCTTGCCAACATAACCGTCCAAAGACCTAGATACGGCATGTCCAAAAGTCGGTTAGGGAAATTTTAAACGCATAGATGGCATGGAACCGCTTTCGCATAATCTATAAAAAGTACACTATTAATTAAATCGATAAATATATATATTTAAGGGCTCGCAGATTGCACTTAAAATATCAAATTTTATGAAAATCGCTAAAAAAAATTGGGTCAAATTGTAATATGGAGCCTATTTTTACTAACGACATCTGGGAACCAAAAGCCGCAATCTTTACGTATTGTAAGTCTCTGGTAAGTTTTACTAAAGCACACTACTACCTCTAAAACTATTTTACCAGCTAAATACTATTACTCGGCATTATCGGCTTTTGCTTAAGAGGTTGCCAGCTTAAATTTTGGTGCGCGCTATCTACGTCTCATCAATATGAAACTGTTTAACAAATATTAACGTTATTACCGACAAGACAACATGAATCAGCATTATCGGTTTAGGAATTGCAAAATTAAATAAACTGTGCTGGCTCCATCTATTCGTCATTTGGAGCAAACATCTTTAGCAAACAGCAAATATTGCCGGCAAAATAACATGAGTGGACATTGCCGGCCATAATTATATGCTAATCGGCATTGCCGGCCATAATTACATGCTAATCGGCATTGCCGACCATAATTATATGCCTATCAGCGTTGCCGTTTTCGGCTTTTTGTACCAACTTGGGTAGGATTTACTTTCAATTTTAAGGGTTTGGATGGATGGACGGCCCATTTCGATAATGGTCGATTTTAGCGAAATTGTATTTTTATACCCACCACCTAGAATAAGGGGGTTTAATGATAAAGTCATTCCGTTTGCAATATTTCCGAACCTACAAAATATACATATTCTAAGACGATTTAACGATGTCCGTGTGTTTGTTCGTCCGCGTGTATATGTGTATGTTGCTATTAGACTACAGCCTTCACAAACTGAGATATTGAGCCAAATTTTGGGACAGATCCATATTTTTTCCATAAACATGTTAAGTTCTTAAATGGGCCAAATCGTACTCTATATTTTTACTAGCCGAACCTGGCCCGCTCCGCTGCGTCTTCTATAACTCTCAAATATCTTTTTAGGGTGGGGACACTTCGCCCTGAATGTGTATATCGAATTCGTGGCACTGTAGCCTATGTCCGCTTATCACGCTGAACGCCTGCGTTCAAATCCTGGAGAGAACATCGGACAAAACATAAAGCGGTAATTATCCCAACTTTATGCTGGCGACATTTGTCATGCATGGTCAAGTAAAAAATTCTTTCCAAAGAGTTGTCGCAATGCGGCACGCCATTCGGACTCGGCTATTAAATAGCTTTTATATAATGGGGAGATGTTTTCGGTTGGGGCAGTTCCCTAAACACATGGCTCTTCAATTGAATATCAAATTCGTTTTTTTCTCTCAAACACCTTTCGTTTGAGCTCTATTTTGTCGTGACTAATTAATTTTTATATATAAGATATATATCCATATAGACCGATCTGCCGATTAAGTGTCCATAACAGCCGAATTTATTATCCAATTTTGCTGAAATTTTTAACAATGGGTTGTAATAGGCCCCCATACTGATATTCGGACTGAATATTGTCAATATCGGAACCCATAGAACGCTCATTTTTTATCCGATTTTGGTGAAATTAGGTGCAGTGAGTTGTGTTACGCCCCTCGATATCTGTGCAGAGTATGGTCAATAGGGGATAATAGTTGGATATATATGCTGTGTTCTATTAGACCAGGACGACCAAAAGCCCGATGGAAAGATCAAGTGACATCTCGAAAATTGGTGTCAAAGACTATAAAATGAGAGCAGAAGATCGCGTCGTTTGGAAAACTATTTTAAAGGGTAATTTTTTAAGAGCTATAGGAACGTTAAAAAAAATACAAAAAATTCAGAAAAATTTATGATATCTTTATGCGAATCGATAGAGTGGTCCATATAATTTTATGTTTGAAGATTATTTCATGTAAATGTTCATGGTGACAACACCTCAAATAGTTCATTCGCTTAGTCCAAGTTTGGCATACTTTTTCCAACATTTCGGCCGATATCTCACGAATAAATGCTTCAATGCGTCAATTGAAGCGGCCTTGTCTGTATAGACATGAGCTTTAACATAGTCCCCAAAAAAAAAACAATCTAAAGACCGGTCCCGAACGTTAAATAAAATGTTCACCGAACTCGCCCCTAAATGAATCCATTATTATGCGTGTTGTGTGGCATGTGAAACCACATGTCATGCAAGTCAAGCTCCTGCAGTATGGCAAGCAAATGTTGGTTATCATCTCACGGTAGCGCTCACCATTCACAGTTACGGTATGATTCACATCATCTTTGAAGAAGTACGGTCCAATAGTAAACCCATAAACCGCACCAAATTGTGACTTTTTCTGGATGCATTGGTAGCTCTTGCAATGCTTCTGGCTGATCTTCACTCTAAAATCGAGCCAAAAATGAGCTTCGTCGTTCAATGGAAGAAGTGTGCAATGAACTTTCCTAACAGAGCACACATTTTGTTAATAAAATTCACAAGCGTTGTTCGTTTGTAAGACGATTTACGGTTTAATTATAGACCAAACTAAAGATGTTTGACAGTGAAACCAAACACGAAACTTTCGTGAGGCGTTTAAACCAGTGTTGCCAAAAAGATAATAGCTAAAAAATTACCCTTTATTAGATATCTTTTTATTTGCAAATGGTCTATATTGTATCATCGTTTGATAAAGCTGCCACATAGATCAATCTGACAATTTAAGGTTTTAAACATATAAAAGGCGAATTTTTTTGCCGATTTCGCAAAATTTTGTATGAATGCGTTGTAGAGAGTGACAGGGGTATGATACCCTCTATATTCGCGTCAAATATGATCCATATCGGACCATATTTCGATAAACATTCTATATAGATATACCTATCGTTTGAACTTCATGGCCTCTAAAAGGCTTATTTTTTTTTTCTTTTATACATCCGTTTCTCATCGGTGCACACCATATCTTAGTTGAATGTATCTTATATGTATACCAATCTCCAGATGAGAAATATGCCAATGGTTGTGGGTATCTATTTTTTTGCTCAAGCAAGCTAATGAATTTATTTTTTGTTTTTTTTTTTTGAGTTAGGTTTGTGAGGTAAAAAATAAAACCTGTTTTAAAATAAATGCATTGGTAATTTTCTTTATTAATTAGTATTTTCCAAAATACTATATGCCGATTTTAGGAACATGTCATGCTGAACATTGGAAAATGATGCCCAAAACTGGTGAAAAACACTTATTTTTTTAAGTTTAAAATTTCTTAAAACTTATAAAAGAAATTAAAATTTTAGTTTATATATCTAAAAAAAAAAATGAATTGTAAGAACCAAATTTCAATTGAATTGAACATTTGTACCCGGAAGGAGGTAACATCCTTAAACTGCCGACTACTGGTACACTTACCCAATATAGGGTTTCGGCAGTCGTAGCTTCCAATGTGTGTATCATTCTTTCTTTTATTTCTTTTCTTTTAGCTGAAAATTAGATTTTTTAATGTTTTCGGCAGAGCTGCTTGCTTTGAAGAAAAATAAAATAATTACCTACACATTTACCTTAAATGTAAATCTTTATTCACAGGCGCCACCAACCAGTATATGTGCAAAGTTCAAATTTTTTATCTATATATAATTTATCTATGTCGGCCATTGCCTCAGGGGTTGCCAGCTTAATTTTTTTGCGCGCGCCATCTACGTTTCATAAACAAGAAACAGCTTTACCGATAACACCATTACTAAAACCTAGAAAACCAAGTTACCGGCAATATAACGAATCAGCATTATCTGCCTTAATGTAAGGGGATTGTCAACTGAAATAAACTGTGCGGACGCCATCTATGATTCATTTAGAGGAAACAGCTTTACCAAACACACAATATTATCGACAAAAACATAAAATCTGCATTGCCGGCCTTAATTATAAGCTTATCAGAGGAGAATTTACAACTATTCATAAATCATTTCTGTGGCAAATGTCTCAACAAATTAAGCCAGAATAAATTCTTTTGACTATCCCTGCATAGATACGAGTATACATATAATTAATATATATATTTTTTTTTGCAAAGAAAAAGTGATATTTTTTGCTGCTAGTTTTCAATGGAGACCACCGTGGCGCAGAGGTTAGGTTGATAGAAATTTTCTCTAAAGACATAATTTTTATGAAAATTCTTTAAAAACAAAATTTCCATATAATTTTCTCTTGAGACAAAATTTTTATGAAATATTCTCTAAAGAGAATATTAAGACAAAAGCATTGAAGGTTTCATTTATCTGACCTTCCTTTTCGCAAACATCTTGCCTCTATGGCGCCGAACGTCTGTGTTCAAATGCCTCAACAATGGCCAGAAAAATTGTCAGCGGTGGTTATCGCCTTACTTATGCGGGCTACATTTGTGGGGTATCCTACCATGTTAAAAATTCTCTACCAATTGGTGTCGCTATGCGGCACATTGAGCTTAAACTTTCATCGGACTGCTCTCATTGATATGAAAGAAGTGTACCCTCTTCCTTAATGAAAAGTTCATGGGAAATTTAGTAGTAGTACAGTTTAGTCATGGGATGTTCCTTCCTGAAAGCCAAACTATTTTTGGTACGGATCGTGTCTAGCAATCTCATCCACCCATAAATAACAAAACAAACAAATTTGGGGCTAAGGTGTCGGCACCGTCACATAAAGAACCATCTTTGCAATATAAAGTTTAAATGAAAGGCACTCTGCTTTGGAGTGCGATTGTCACATACAAATTTGTAGTCAAGCATAGGGGTTAAATACCTGCATCGATTACGACAATATGGGGCTCAAATGAAAGAAATTTTAGAGTAAAGTGTGAATCTGCCATCGGAGGCCATCGTAGCACGTCCGACTATGACGCTGAACACCTGGGTTCGAATCCTGGCGAAAACATTAGAAAAAAATTTTAAGCGATGGTTATCCCCTCCTAATGCTGGCGACATTTGTGAGGTACTATGCCATGTAAAAACTTCTCCCCAAAGAGGTGTCACACTGCGGCATGCCGTTCGGGCTCAGCTATAAAAAGGAGGTCCCTTATCATTGAGCTTAAACTTGAATCGGGCAGCACTCATTGATATATGAGAAGTTTGCCCCTGTTCCTAAATGGAATGGTCATGGGCAAATTTGCATTTGCAAGTGTGAATCTGCCACTCAAACTGTTATTTACTGTCCAGGAAGCAGCTCTATTCTAAAATCAATACATAGACTGGTCTTGACCATGTAATCATTGAGCAATAAACCTAAAAAGTGGTTATCCCCTTCATCACGATGGCTACACATTTGTAAGTTATGTAGTCATGCTAATATTGAGCTAAGACTTAAAACCCACCGGACTTTTTGATAAAAATAATTATCCCAAAAACTCGTTAATTAAAAGTAATGTTAACAAATTTCGAGAAGGGACAATGAACACTTAAGAAAAATTATCGATCTTGCAGGCGCAGGGAGTAGTTGGCCACGTTCAGTCAGACTCTATAAAAATCAAATTTTAAAAACATTTGCAATAATGTTGACGTCGGCAGGCGGACCTTGCCACGTTGCCAAAGGAATAAAATGAATACAAAGGCCATAGAGGGGAGTTGGAGTTTGTTTGAAGAGATATTGGTCTGTGAAAAAGCTTACAGCGAACAGCCTGGTAGTAGTAGTTGAGATTTCACATAGAATTTGTGCTTATGATCTCAACTATAAGTACTATACGAATAACAGGCTGTGAACTGTAGGCCGGTTAGACGGACGGACATAGCTCATGATGGTGCTAATGAAATAAAGAAACCCAATTATCGAAACGCGTCCATCAGTGGGGTGATATGTGTCCTGCCTTGTCTGAGGAACTGGCAATTTCCTTTCTTCAAGACTTACTTTACTTTAATTGGCTATGACAGAATATTTGTTACACTAGGCGAACGTAGAATAGCGTTCCAAGCGCCTCGATCTTCTGCACTCATTCTAAAATCTCTGACACCAAGTTTCGAGGTGTCTCCCACCACTTGATCTTTCCATCGGGCTTTTGATCTTCCCGGTTACCACCGTGTACCACCATGTTTGCCTTCAAAAGACTTCTTTGCTGGAGCTTCTTCATCCATTCTGACAACATGACCTAGCCAACGCAGCCATTGTATTTTAATGCGTGTAACTATGCTATCGTCGTCATACAGCTCGTGGTTCATACGTCGCCTATATTCTCCATTAACACAAACTGTTCCATATATTTTACGAAGAATCTTTCTCTCAAATACTCCAAGCACTGACTCAAAACCATATAACAGCTTACACTATACAATGCCTTGCATAGTGTAATCTTCATCTGTCGAGAGATGGCCTTGTTTCTAATCTGCTTACTTAGTCCAAAGTAGCATCTGTTTGCCAGTATTATCCTTGGCTTTATCTCAAAACTGGTGTCATTCGTTTCGGTTATGGCGGTGCCGAGGTAGATAAAGTTACTGACTGTCTCAAAGTTGTGGTTCCAAACTTTCACTTATCTGCTTGGCTTTTTGGGAGTAGAAACCATCCATTTCATCTTATCTCCATTTACTGCCAGACCCATTTTCATTGACTCTCCTTCGATTTTTTCATCGGCTGCAGTTACTACTTCCGGTGACCGACCTATGATATCGATGTCGTCGGCATAGACGAGTAGCATGTGTTCTCTTGTGAGTAGTGTGTCATATCTATTCACGTCTGCAACTCGTATAATCAACTCCAACAGGATATTAAAAAGATCACACGATAGGCTGTCTGCTTGTCTGAAACCACGTTTGGTATTAAAAGGTTCGGAGAGATTCTTACCTATTCTTATTGAGGAACACGTATCTGCAAGTGTTATCTTGCACTGTCCTATCAATTTTGCAGGGATACCAAACTCAGACATGGCTTGAAATACCTTTGAACGTAAAGGAGTATCAAAGGCGGTTTTGTAGTCAACAATGAGATGGTAGGTGTTGATTTGTCCTTCTCGTGTCTTTTCCAGGATTTGGCGCAGTGTGAATATCTGGTCCAGAGTGGATTTACCAGGTCTAAAGCCGCATTGATAGGGTCCAATTATCTCATTGACTTTAGGTTTAAATCTTTTACACAGTACGCTCGAGAGTATCTTGTATGCGATGGGGAGGAGACTTATTTCTCTGTAGTTGGCAAATTCTGTCTTGTCACCGTTTTTGTGTGCGGGACATAGTATGCTGAGGTTCCATTCATCGGATATACGTTTTCCTAGCCAGATAAGCTGATGCATACGCCTTATCAGCGTATCGCCCCCGGTCTTTAATAGTTCAGCGGGTAACCCGTCGGCTCCTGCTGTCTTGTTGTTCTTACGTCGGGTCACTGCTACTTGGAACTCATTCTGACTAAGAGGTAAACATTCTATAGCATCATCAGGGATTGGTTTTGCGGTATCCTCTTCGCCGCCAACGTCGGACACTAGCAGTTGGGTAAAATGTTCTTTCCATATCATCAGCATGTTATCTATGTCAGTTACAAGATTTCCTTTTTTGTCTCTGCAGGAGGATGTGCCTGCAACAAAGCCATCGGTTTGATGTTTAATTCTTTGGTAGAATTTCCGGACTTCATTCTGACTCTTGTACATCTCAATTCGCTCGCACTCAAGTCTTTGCATTTCCTGTTTTCTTTCTGCGGAAAAGACATTTCTCCTCTCTCCTTTTTTTCCGATACGAAACAGAAATTTGAAATAATAATTAAATGTTGACAAGTTTTTTAAGAAAACCAATTAACTGCCAATTTTTGCAGGGAATTGAAATTCAACGAAGTTTTTCGATAACCAAAATTTTTCGGGAAAACTGATATATACGAATTTTTTTTTTAGAAAATCAGATAACTAGCTAAATTTTCCATGAAATTTCAATATATTCTAAGCTAAACAGTTTCCTTATTAAATTCTTCTAGGTGCAACTAATGTAACAAATTAAGATCAATATTTTTTGGCTAACAAAACCCAAAACTTGACAGTTTTAAATTAGTTTGATCCTTCCAATTAAGACAAATAACAAGCTATTGACATGGAAAAAGGTAAAACCCATTTAGCTACAGGCTACGATACCATCATTGGACCTTTTTCTTGCTGAATACCACCTTTAATCCCAGCTAAATGCTTCTCTAACACATAGCCCATTTGCGGCCTATAACAAACATTGGGGCGGCATTAAATAAGGACTAATCGATTAGAAGAAGAGAAAAAGGAAGGTGTGCTATATTTAGTCTATCGATTAAAAATGTTCTTGGTTTTCACTAGGAAGCCTCAACAGCTGTATGGGATTGCCGCTAAGAAAACACAAAACCAACGTGTCTTATGTTGGACAAAGCAGGTACCTATTTATAAACTAAATTGCTGCATTATGTTGTTTATTTTTAAAGAAAGAAAAAAAAGAGTGCACATAGATAAAACGGATGCTCTATTTCTACTCACCTTCTAATCGAACAAAACCAGATGAGAACCTTGGCCTGCGGAGTATGTGGCCAAATGGAAAATGCGTGGCAATAATAATGTGGCGCCAACAAGATGTGTCTTCCTCGCGGTGATGGCCAACTAGTTTTTACTTTTCCTCAAATGTTTTCCATTATATTTTGGACTAGAATAAAAAAAAAAATAATAATAATAAATAAAACAGAAACATTTTTATAGAAAAAATTCATTGATAAGAAAGTGGGCCAGAAATACTTTTCCTTTTTTAAGTGATATGATAAAACAGCTAAACTAAATGACACTATTTTAAAATTGTGAATTGATAAGTAATGAGAAAGTGAACCAAACAGTTGTTATTTGAAAATATATTACAACATTTGTAAGAGAAATGAGACAGACAGATGAGAGAAAACTGAAATTTAAGAGGTTAATACAGATAAAACGAAAGACTTAAGAAACGAACATTTAAGAAAAATAATTTGAGGATCAAATTCATAGCATCCCCCAGATTGGCATACAACCCAGAACTTGCCCGAAGGCACGAATCATATTCTCATCTAAGCTGGACAAGGCAAGCTAAATAGAACTTCAATCCTATAAATTTAAAAGCCTTACATCCTATTAGCGGGAGTGGTATGAGAGGTTAATACAGATAAAACGAAAGACTTAAGAAACGAACATTACAGAAAAATAATTTTGTGGATCAAATTCACAGACTATCATACAGTCCAGAGCTTGGTCAAAGGCAAGAATAATATTCTTACTTAAGCTGGGCCACCGTAGCGCAGATGTTAGCATGTGCGCCCATGACGTTAAACACATGGGTTCGAATCCTGGCATAAACATCAGAAAAATTTTTCAGCAGTGGTTATCCTCTCCTAATGCTGGCGACATTTGTGTGCCATGCCTATGCCATTTGCAAAAATGAAATGGCAACCAAGAAAAAACTTCTCCCCAAGTAGGTGTCGCACTGCGGCACGCCGTTCGAACTTGGCTATAAAAAGGGGGCCCCTTATCATAGAGTTTAAACTTAAATTGGAGAGCACTCATTAATATGTGAGAAATTTGCCCCTGTTCCTTAGTGGAATATTCATGGGCAAATTTCCGTTTGCAGGTTGAGCAAGGAAAGGCAAGGCAAGCAAAGCAGCGCTGCAGTTCTATGAATTTATAGGCCTTACATCATCGGAGGCCACCGTAGCGCAGAGGTTAGCATGTCCGCCTATGACGCTGAACGCCTGGGTTCGAAACCTGGCGAGACCATCAGAAAAATGTTCAACGGTGGTTTTCCCCTCCTAATGCTGCCGACATTTGTGAGGTACTATGCGATGTAAAACTTCTCTCCAAAGAAGTGTCGCACTGCGGCCCGCCATTTGAACTCGGCTATGAAAAGGAGGCCCCGTATCATTTAGCTTAAACTTGAATCGGACTACACACATTGATATGTGAGAACTTTGCCTCTGTTCCTTAGTGGATCCATGGGCAAAATTTGCATTTATATCATATTAAAGAATTAATGGACACCAAATAATGTACAGACAACATGAACATGGAAAGGAAGGCTAGAAGGAACACGAAATAATGCAAATAATAGAACCCATTCTACGCTTATGGATGGAGGAATCCTTCAATGATTAGATGCATACATTGGTAGATTTCAGAAATTTTGTCTTTAGAGAAAATTCCATTGAAATTCTCTAATTTTTTTTTGGGTGGGGACTTTTCCCCCTAAATATGGATATATTGGGTTGCCCAAAAAGTAATTGCGGATTTTTTAAAATAAAGTAAATGCATTTTTAATAAAACTTAGAATGAACTTTAATCATATATATTTTTTTACACTTTTTTTCTAAAGCAAGCTAAAAGTAACAGCTGTTAACTGACAGAAGAATGAATCCAATCACAGAGTCACAAGCTGTGAAAAAATTTGTCAACGCCGACTATATGAAAAATCCGCAATTACTTTTTGGGCAACCCAATAGAATTCGTGCAACTGTAGCCTATGATCGCCTGATGAGATCATAGGCTAGCAAGAACATCGGCCAAAATTTAAAACAGTGGTTATCCCCTCTTAATACTGGCGACATTTGCAAGGCACCATACTATGCATGGTTATGTGCAAAATTCTCCCCAAAGATCTGTCGCACTGCGGCACGCCGTTCGGGCTCGTCTATAAAAAAGGTTCCTTATCATTGAGTTTAAGCTTAAATAGTAAATCACACATTGATGTGTGCGGTTCCTGACCAAATTTTCATTCTACTCCCAAATGGTTTTCTTTTGAGTCCCAGGTCCCAGGGGATGGAGTGTCCACCCAGACACTTGGCCCTTTAAGTAAATGTGAGATTCGTCCTCTACTTTCAAACAAATTTAACATGAGACCCATATTGACATGATCGGTAAATAAGTTCTGTTTGAGGGTGAGGTCCCAGGGTCTTTGCCTCGAAAGTGAGTATCAATTTCCTGAAAATCAATAAATTCCCACCCCAAATAGCTTTTATATAATTGGGAGATATTTTGGGATGGGCGGCTACAAGTGGCTATCAAATTCGTTTTTTTTTATCTAAACCACCTTTCGCTTGAGCTCTATATTGTCGTGATTGGTCTACATATATCCAATTGGCCGGTTTTGGGCGGCCCTCGACCCCAACAATAGAAACCATATTTTGTTTTCAGTGACTGTGCGAGTGCAAAAAGATTTCAAACGAATCACATTTTGATGTTTTTGAAAATTAGGGTAATGAGAAATGCTTTTTAGGGGATGGATGGCACCTCAGACATTTCAAGTATGTATATCAAGTTCGTGCTCTACTCCCAATTCCCTTCAATTTGAGCCCTATATTGCCATGGTCAGTAAATATGAACCGTTTGGAGAGTGTTTTGGGACTAGGGTGGGCACCGACACTTTGCCCTGAAAATAGATATCAAATCCGTTCTTTACTCCCAAATACCTGATTGGATCCAAATATCCTGTTGCCTTAAATTAAGTGGTTAAATGATACAAATTTTGGTTTGGTCATGTTTGTAGATAATTTGCTTTGCCGAATTTGGTTTAATTTTTGTTCAATTTAAGGGACCATAAATGTGAATATATTTTAGAAATAAAAACTTCAATGTCCTATTTTTAGCCTTGTTTCTTGAAAATAGGCGAAAATTTATTATTTACAATAGGTAAATTGTTGCGACAAAAACTCGCATATTTCTATTCGAAGTTTCGAATATAGCGATAACGGATGCTATAATCCAAAAAATGCGTAACTCGATTGTAATAAGTCGATTGCGGATGCGAGAATTAGGCCCCAGTTTGCCTTGGGGTGCTTAAGGAATTACCCCCCAAACACTTGGCTCCAAAATTTGATATCAAATTCGTTTCCTACTCTCAAATACCTTTCATTTGATTCCCATGTTGGCGTAATGGGTCAATTAACCATTTCGACTTATTTTAGGAGGAAAAATGCCACCATATAGCCATAGTCGGCTAATATGGGGCTGTGGGGCGACCTTCCATTACTTGGACCTAATTTTCTATGCCATATTTGTAATCTACCGCCGAATACTTTTCATTTGAGTCCCATATTAACCTGAACGTCGAATATATCTGTTTAGAGGAGTTTTGTTAGTTGGATCCCAACTTTAATACCATATTCGTTTTGTAGTCTCCAATACCTCTAATTTGATACCCATATTGTACCTATCGCTTCACTTTGGTTTTGGGTGGCGTTTTGTAGGCTCCAATACCTCTAATTTGATACCCATATTGTGCCTATCGGTCCACTTTTGGTTTTGGGTGGCGTTTCTGGTGTATATCTAAAATTATATGTTTCCTTCCAGACAAACCTACACAATGTAAGAAAATTTTAAGAAAATTGGTTCAGCCATTTTTGATTCTATGGAATAAACAAACAAACCGAGTCCCATATAGTCATGATGGGTTATATGCCCATTTGGGGTGTTTTTGTGGGGGTGACCCTCTACACTTCAACTTGATTTTGTATGCCAGATTCTTAATCTACTCCAGAATACCTTTCATTTGAACGTGAACGTCCAATATGCGTATTTGGGGGTTTTGGGGTTGGGGCGGCTCGATGGGTACTTAGACTGAAATTTTAATCTGTTGATGATAAATTGAGCTTTCTTCAAGAAAACATTCTTCGTATCTATGATACAACAGTCCCTATTAAAACGAAAATGAAAAGATCAAACACTAAGCCTTGGTTTAATTCCACTATTAGAAATTTCATTAGAAATAGGGACCTAGCCTACTCTAGGTGGAAACGTTTTAAGACTCCTGAACTTCAGGAAGAATTTCGCACGGCCAGGAATAAGGTTAATAAAGTTATTAATGATGCAAAGTTACGATATTTTTCATCCAAATATTATTCGGCGTTAGACACGAGAAGCAAGTGGAAGGTTATAAATGATATCGGAGTTGGTAAATCCAAGGCGATTTCTACCTACCATGGAGATATCAACGAATTGAATAGATCTTTTGTTAATATTCCGACCTTGGATATAGACACCACTTTCTATCAAGTCACTAATAGGGTAGTGGACAACACACATGTTGACTGCAGTTTTGAGTTTAGATGTGTATCGCACGATGAAGTTATACATAGTCTTATGTCAGTGAAGTCTAATGCCATTGGTCTTGATGGTATTGACCCAAGATTTATTAAAATACTGATTCCTTACCTACTACCTTATTTTACTCATCTCTTTAACTCAATTCTAATCTCCAGTAGATATCCGAGTATCTGGAAACGATCAAAGATAATTCCTATCCCTAAATCCAATGGCGATTTTCGTCCGATTTCGATATTATGCTACCTCTCGAAAGTTTTCGAAAAGATTTTACATAGACAAATGTCTGAATATCTCCAAAGGGAATCGCTGTTATCTGATAGACAAACCGGGTTTCGAGCTCATTATAGTTGCGTTAGTGCATTAGTTGAAGTTTCGGAAACGATAAGGAGTAAAATTGATGATGGTAATGTTAGTTTTCTCGTCCTTCTTGACCATTCAAAGGCTTTCGACTCGGTTGATCATCGTAATCTATATATGAAGCTCAGAAGATTCTTCAAGTTCAGTGATACTTCTATAAAGCTTTTTCAATCGTATCTCAGTAATCGGCAGCAGTCAGTGTACGTAGGAGATGCCATATCAGAGTCAATAATAGTGCCCAAGGGGGTTCCCCAAGGCTCTATAATAGGTCCGCTTCTTTTTTCACTTTACGCAAACGATCTTCCAAGCCAGCTAGTCCACAGTCAGATCATCATGTATGCTGATGACGTTCAGTTGTTTCTTAGCGGTTCTGTTGATGATATTGGTGAATGCGTTACAAAACTCAACCAGGACCTTTCACGTGTTTATAACTGGGCCACAGCAAATGGTTTATTTCTGAATCCTCATAAATCGAAAATTATTGTTTTTCACAAGAGTAAAAGATTTACTCTACGAGACTTGGATGTCACTATAAATCGTCAGAAGATTGATATTGTGTCTAGTGCGAAGAATTTAGGTGTAATTTTTAATAGCTCATTGACTTGGTCTAATCATGTGAATGCTATAGCAGGGCAGACATATGCAAAGCTGCGTACACTGTGGATCACACACTCTTATACACCTATTGAGGTTCGGACTCTATTAGCGAAGATGTTTCTAATTCCTGGTTTGATCTATGGCTGTGAACTGTTTGCGAACTGCGATTCACTAAGCCAACGGAAATTGAATGTAGTTTTTAACAGCATTATTCGGTATGTCTATGGTGTAAGAAGAAATCAACATATTTCCACCATGGCGAATTCCCTTTATGGCTGTAGTTTTGACAATTTACTCAGAATCAGATCTCTACAATTCCTGCATAAGATCATTGTGACACAAACACCCAATTTCCTCTACGACAAATTAGTATTCGCCCGATCTAGAAGGGGTAGAAAACTTGTACCTTTTCGAAGAAGGAGTCTAGTATCTAAATGGCAATTTTATACGAGTACCATACGTCTTTGGAATACCATTCCCCACGAAATCCAAAACATCAGCAACGCGTCAGACTTTAAGAAAAGACTTTTTATTCTTCTTAGTAACTAATTATTCAAAAATTGTTTTTCTCTCCTTTTAAACATTGTTAACTTCTTCCTTAAAGTGAAAACTATTTTAATTTATTATTTTTCTCAATAATTTGTATTTCCATCATTAATATTCAAAAAATTTTTTTACATTTCTTTTATATTTCCTTAAAATTTTTATATTATTTTTATTATTATTTTTTTCAAAGGATATATGACTGTTCTTATAAGCCTGCACTATAATTATAAGATTTTTTATCTTGTTGTGTAGGTATTCATCAAATAAATAAATAAATATTCGTATTCTACTCTTTTACACCTTCCATTTGACACCCATATTGGCCTTATTGGCCAATGATTTTGGGTGGTATTTTTGGGGCAACGGGGGAGGGTTCCCCACCTTCCTACATCAACAAATTTTAAAGTCTATTCTTCCTTCCTGACCATATTCGTAATCTACTCCCGAATATCTTTCATTTGAGTCCCATATTGTCATGATCGTCCAATAAGTCTATTTTAGAGGGTTTTGGAGATGGGGCGGCCCCCAGTTAGTTGAACCCAATTTTAAATATGAAATTCGTAGTCTACTCCTGAATACCTTTCATTTGAGTCCCATATTGTTTCGATCGATCCACTTTTATTTTTGGGCAGTACTTTTGGGATATGGGGGATATCAAAAAATCATATAGCCTATGTTTCCTTTCAGACTGACCTACACAATCTGTGATAATTCCAATTTAATCGGTTCAGCCGTTTTTGAGTCCATAGGGAACAAACAAACACACATAAAGTATATATATTCTTAGACGTCATAACATTTTAAGTCGATCTAGCCATATCCATCCGCATGAGCGCAGAAGATCGAGGCGCTTGGAACGCTATTCTACGTTCGGCTAGTGGAACAAATCTCCTGTCATAGTCAATTAAAGTAAAGCTAGACGTTTAAAATTTTGCACAAATACTTCTTAATAGTGTAGGTTGGTTGGGATTGTTATTGGGCCAAATCGGTCTATGTTTTGATATAGCTACCATATAAAACGATTTTGGGTCTTGACTTCTTAAGCATCTAGAGGACGCAATTCTTATCCAATTTGGCTGAATTTTGCATGACTGAATTTGTTATGACTTCCAACAACTGTGCTAAGTATGGTTTAAATCGGTCCATAACCTGATATAGCTGCCATATAAACCGATCTTGGAACTTGACTTCTTGAGTCACTAGAGGGCGCAATTCTTATCCGATTTGGCTGAATAGTTGCTTGAAGTATTTTGTTGTGACTTCCAACAACTGCGATAAATATGGTTCAAATTGGTACATTATCTGATATAGCTGCCATACAAACCGATCTGTGATCTTGACTTCTTAAGCCTCTAGAGGGCGTAATTCTTATCCAATTTTGCTGAAATTTTGTACAACGGCTTCTCCCATGACCACCAACATACGCATTAAATATGGTCTTGATCGATCTATAGCCTGATACAGCTCCCATATAAACCGATCTCCCGAATATGCTTCTTAAGCCCCTATAAGGCGCAATTCTTATCCAAATGGACTGAAATTTTACCCAATGACTTCTACTATGGTCTTCAACATAGAATTCATAGAATTCTAAATCATATTCATGAAATCATAGATTTCATAGAAATTTTGTCTTTAGAGAAAATTTCATAGAAATTTTGTCTTTAGAGAAAATTTCATAGAAATTTTGTCTTTAGAGAAAATTTCACAGAAATTTTTGTCTTTAGAGAAAATTTCATAGAAATTTTGTCCTTAGAGAAAATTTCATAGAAATTTTGTCCTTAGAGAAAATTTCACAGACATTTTGTCTTTAGAGGAAATTTCATAGAAATTTTGTCTTTAGAGAAAATTTCATAGAAATTTTGTCTTTGGAGAAAATTTTATAGAAATTTTGTCTTTAGAGAAAATTTCATTTCATTTTGGAAAAATATTGTTTACTAGTGCCATAATTGCACTGCGATATCAGATTGCATGCATTTGTATGAAATATCAACTCAATTCTATCTAGGAAGCAAAGCAAAAACAAAAGACTTAAGACACAAACATCACTAGAATAGAAACACCAATAAACAACGTCGAAATGCTTGTTACACCCATGCAACTGCAACACCCCAACAAATTCATTGTCTCAGTTTGTTTTTTGTTATAGAATTTTTCACAAAGATAGCAGGCAGGGCAAATATCAGCCAGTCTGTCCGCCTTTTTTTATGTATGTTTATAGGTATGCTTGTATGTGTTGTTGGCTGTTGGAAAGAGAGGCGTGTCTTGTTATTTCCTCATTAGATTCAAGATTCAAACTAATTAAATATATCGATAATAAATTATATTCACATTTAAATATCAATTAAGGCTTGGGAAAGATAAATCTTCAAAGGCAAGATAGAAAATGGCTGTTGTTGTTATTGCTCGTATGTATTGAATGGGTTATGCCTTCGTCTTTATATACAAATTTGTTAATAGATATTCATTCATTCACAGGCTACATATATTCATTCCTGGCCGTGTGCATAGAAAAAAATCATACGTAGAAGACCTCTTTTTTGTTGTTCTCTTTTCTAAAGTATTTTGTTTTTGTTTTTCCTGTTTCTATTTTTTTCTGGGTGTTCGTTTTTTGTTTGGTTTTTTCTTGCTTTAATATTTTTATACAATTTTTGCAACACCTAATGATTTATGGATATTTTATTTAAAATAAAAATTTATTCCTACACTTGTAGCAACAACCATACATA
The DNA here is from genome assembly GCF_963082655.1 of Stomoxys calcitrans. Classification (NCBI taxonomy): domain Eukaryota; kingdom Metazoa; phylum Arthropoda; class Insecta; order Diptera; family Muscidae; genus Stomoxys; species Stomoxys calcitrans. The sequence goes on from NC_081556.1 coordinate 119,672,463, forward strand.
CATACAAATATATTTAGTTATCACATGTGACACTGCCAACATGTAGACTTTTGTGTGTTTTTTTTTGCAAAAGTGTTAGCCTGTCTGCGAAGACCTCTGCTCTGCTCCATGGAGTTGGTTATCACTCATCCAGACGCTGGCTTTATTGTGGGTATTTATAACATTTAACCAATTTTATACGTGTATAAAAAATAAGTTTTATAGCTTAATTGAAATGCTATTTTGATTTATTTACCACCACCACTTATGGTTTTGTGCACATGCCAAACACAGGCGCACGAAGAGCCAAAAACCAAGGGGACAACTAACTAAACAGCCAACACAGAAAAGAAAAAAAAAGCGACCAAGTCTAAGATTACCAACTTTGGATGAATTTTTTCTTGGTCAGTTAATTCAAATTTTGTGTCTAAATTAATTACATTTGCTGGAATCAAGTAGGGAGTATGCGAAGGTTAGTAAATTAAGGGATAAAATATAACTTGACTTATTTGTAGGCTTAAATTAAGTGGAAAAATTTAAATTTTATGGAGAAAACTGAAAACAAAATGAAAATATTTTCTGGAACAAATCCAACAATTTAAACGACGTATACTTTCTGTATTAAAAAAAAGAGAACAAACGTAATTTGGACGAAAAATAAGTATCAAAGAAAATTTTCCATAAATATTTCAATAAAAATCAAATTTATAAATCTTAAAAAAAAATGTTCCAAGAAATTAATATAGGCAAAAAACTTAAAATTTCCCTAAAACTTTTGAAGAAAAAATTCCTAAAGCATTCTTTTCCATCAACCAACATGCAGTGCATTGCGTTGGCGAAAGGAAATTAGGAATTGGGGGAGAAATTAGGAATTTGACATCTCCGGATGTCAAAGCGCCTGGGATAAACATTAGCCTGAAGTCGATTCAACATACGAACGGTTTGGGCGAAATAAGAATTCTCTCTACAATGCATTGTGCGGTCCGATGGTCAATCAATTACAAACAGGTGTGAGTTCCTGGAATGTCTAGTATCCCTGACAAACGTCCTTACATCAAGAATAAGAAGACAAATATCAAACGAACACACACCATAAAAGTACCGATAGAACAGCAACAAACAACCCACATTGCGACGATGTTCAAGGGAGGCAATAGAGTTGGATACCCCACTGTCCCCAATCAACGCCATCGCTCTCCTCTGTACACAGACCAGTAGCTCCAGGGATGATTTTGAAGCTCCAGCCCATACATGTGAGTTGTACTCCATTTTCGGCCTTAAGAAAGTGGTGTAGATGCTAAAAAGATCAGATGGAGTGAAATAATTCCTACATCGTTTAAGGAAGACTAAACACTGGAATGCTTCTTTCGACACTTCAAATACATGTTTAGCCCAACGGACATCAATTTGCATTTTTATGCCTAGAACATAAGGAGCTTCTGGTTGCTTAACATCTATAGCGTTAATAGACAAAGATGATCGTAATGGGTGAGCGAATCGTTTGTGTGACAACAAGCAGCACTGAGCCTTCCGTGCATTAAAATCTACTTAATTCATTCGACCCCGTTCAAAAATGGCCAGCAAATCCTGGCAGAGTGTAGCATTCATAACCTGCCTCTTGTCCTCAATCTATCGAAGACTCGGCCTATGGTCGAATGAACGACGAATGACAGAGACGGAAAATTAGCCATTTCAGTTCCGCAAATGAGTAAATCTGATTTGATGTCTGACTCAATAGATCGTTGATAACGACATATAATGAAGATATTTTAGATGAAACACACATAAAATAAATAATTTTGGGCAAGTGGCCCGCAGCTACTTTCAATAAATTTCAGCAGGAAAGCCTAATTTTGTACCATTTTTTCAGCATTTAGGGCCGTATTTCAGCAATACGTGAAACCAAAGTGACCATTAATTCAATGGCAGTTGTCAAAAAAAACCAACACTGGAAAAAGTGTGACCTTGAAGTCGAGTGCGACGCACTGCTGCCATCGGCACAGTCTTGGATTGACGGAACCCTAGTATTGCCATCTGGAAGATCATGTTACACGGATGGATCAAAGCTAAAGAACAGAGTGGACATGGGGGTTTACATTGAGAACCCAGGGACTGAGATCGTTTTTAGACTGCCTGACCATAATACGATCCTGCAGGCACAGATCCGGGCGATCACGGAATGCGTGAATTGGTGTGGTGCTAATGCGAGGACGTCGAGTGTGAACATCTTTACCAACATAAAAGTTGCCATAAGGGCAATAACAACCAGGACGGTAAGATCACGAACAGTCTTGCAGTGTAAGAAGGAGATGAACGCCTTCTCTGAGAATGGGAAAATCTGCATCGTTTGGGTGCCGGGCCATAACTGAGTAAGGGGAAATGAAAGGGCAGACGATTTGGCGGTGAAGGCCAGAGGACTGCCGTCAATAAACTTGGTTAACCCGCAGCTTTTCGGGCCGACGCAGTCCGAGTTAAGGGAGTGGCCGACGAATGCGCATGCAACATTGTGGAACAGCTAAACGGTTGGTAGAACGACGAAAATCCTGTGAGGGTATCCAGATCGTGAGAAGACGATGCTATTACCGAAAAAAAGCAAGAAGGAGGTCAGTATAGCTATTGGTATATAATGGAACACATAGGACTACGAGCTCACTTATGTAAAATCGGTGCGGTAAGTGATAGCATGTGTGGGGCATGCGGGGAGTGGTATTGAAAACAATTAAGGATTTTGTAAGTAGCACGGAATTCCTAACATAAAATTTTCTTTTAGAGGTTACTATATAGTTTTTAGAGCGCACAACAAACCGATTACTGGCTTAGGTGTATGTCCATAGTGGCATAGGGCGGATTAATATCTGCACCTTCTCTTCAACCTAGCATAACCTACTAAAAAATTTCTCTGATTGCATAGCTCACATATATATCCCAAAGCCGATTTGCAATTTTGAAGTCCAAAAATCTTGAAAAACGTTCATTCGATATCTCAGTAGGAACGCAAAATCAAGATGTCATCGGAAAGAGACATAGCTTCCATTTAATATGCTGTAGAGTTCAAGAGTTGGTAGGCTCGTAAAAATGTATTCTAAAATGACTGGAGAGCACTATGTATAGCAGTGACGAGTAATAGGGTTTGAAGAAATTAACGTTGAAAAAATAAAATGGCCTGCTCATATCCCAGATCTAAACCCCATAGAGCATCTTTGGGCTATCGTAGATGACAAAACCCCGATGGAATCCAGATCAAGCCTTCAAACATTTTGGGGAAAATTGCAAAGTGATTGGAGGGCAATTCCAACAAATACTTTGAAGAACTTTGCTTTAAGTATGACGAAAAGATTGAGAGAAGTCATAAATAACAAAGGAGGAGCAACTTCGTACCAAATTTTAAAGTTTTTTAATTTTTTATAATATTTATTAGAGAAGTGTTACCTTATTTTGTCATTTGAAATTCTTTAGGTGCCATATAGTTTGTATTATAAATGGGAAAATATAAGGTAAGAATTTAATGTTAAGTTCGTTATTAGATAAAATATTAACCGAATTAAAAATAAAACTATAATTTATAAACATTTGAAAACAACAAATATATGTTTCAATCAAAAAATTAAAAATATTTAAAACCGCACTTTATTTTGTCCGTCAGTGTATATTCTTGATCGTCATAACATTTTAAATCGATCTAGCCAAGTCCGTCCGTCTGTCTGTCGAAAGCATGCTAACTTTCACAAAAGTAAAGCTAGCCACTTGAAATTTTGCACAAATACTTCTTATTAGTCTAGGTCAGTAGGGATTGTGAATGAGCCATATCGGTCCATGCTTTGATATAGCTGCCATATAACCGATCTTGGATCTTGACTTCTTGAGCCACTAGAGGGTGGAATTCTTATTCGATTTGACTGAAATTTTGCATGACGTGTTTTGTTATGACTTCCAACAGCTGTGCCAAATATTGTCCAAATCGGTCCATAACTTGATATAGCTGCCATATAAACCGATTAAGGATCTTGACTTCTTGAGCCTCTAGAGGGCGCAATTATTATCCGATTTGGCTGAACGGCTTCTCCTTTAAGCATACGCGTCAAATATCGGTATATGGCCTGATCCATCTCCCCTATAAACCGATCTCCTGATTTTAATTCTTCAGCCCCTAAAGGGTGCAATTCTTATTCGATTTGGCTGAAATTTTACACAATGACTTCTACTATGGTCTCCAATATTCAATTCAATTATGGTCCGAATTGGACCATAACTTGATATAGCAGGTTATAGATCGTATATGGCATAGTTGTGGAAAGTCATAACCAAACACTACATGCTTAATTTCAGCCTAATCGGACAAAATTGCGCCTTATAAGGACTCAAAAAGTCAAATCGGGAGATGGATTTATATGGGAGCTATATCTAAATCTGAACCGATATGGATTATTTGCAATCCCCAGTGACCTACATCAATATTAAGTATCTGCGCAAGCGGCTACCTTCACGCGTTCGACCGCTAGGCATAGTTATTGGACGAATATTTCGAGGTGTTGCGAATATTTCGAGGTGTTGCTAACGGATTAACTTGATTAGTATACCCCCATCTTATGGTGGTGGGTGTAAAAGTACTTATGGGAGTTGTTGTTTTCGCACATTTAAAAAATATTACCCCTTAGAAATTCTTGTTCTATTTTCATGTCCATTTGTCCGTTATTTAAATGATTTTTGTCATTTGACATAACAGCATTTTTGTTCCTAATGAAAAACTTTAAAAAAAATTTCATTTTTCGAGTTTACTATCAGCACCGAACTGCCAAACACATTGACAGCTCTTTGATCAGTAAAAAAAAAACAACAGGAAAAAATATTGTGAGTGAGAATGTGTCTATACCAGTGACGAGCACATAATTACAATTATTTGCAAGCTCAAGGGTCTGCTTGGGATTACTTTCTTGTGTACGTACACAGTAATGTGCAATAGTTGTGAGCAGGTTTGTCCATCACTGGTAAATACGCTCAAACACGCACCCTTTTTCTCCAGTAGGAGATATACAAGAGAATAATTATTGGTCCGGTAAACGAATAATCATTGGAAGTTATTGAAACGCTTTCGCTATTGAAAAGTTTTTGGTTTAACAACAAAAAAAAGGTCTTTTTATGGTAGGCGAAGATCCTTAAAGGTTTCCAACAAACAAAGTAAGTTGCGTTCAATAATGCTACGTTTATGGCTAACGTTTGATATGTTGAAGTGAAATATTACAAGGTTACACTTGTTTGTTGTAAACATGCCCCAAAAACGTTTTATTTTTTTGTGTATGTAGGGAATCCGCTCAATTTTTGTCTTTTCTTATTTGTTTTCATTTCCTTTTTTCCTAAAAGCAACATTGAAGAAATTATTCGGAAAATTAGCCATTTCAGTTTTCTGTACATTCGCTGCCTGGCAATTCGACACTAATTATAGAGTCATATTCCAAAAACTGTAAAATAAAACTTCATAATGAGATTTTATGTAAAATGAGTGAATCTTTGAAATGAGCAAACGGGACAATTGATGAAAGAGCATTACCCAATGGGATCATGTAACAAGTGTCATTTTGGCTAGTTTCTCACATTAATTATGGCGCTCTCGTATTATGAGTTGAGCTACTATAACTGCTACTTGTGGTGATTGTTGTTTGTTGGTAATGTCCACAAAACACACAAAACATTATGTCCCGGTGTTTGGATGTGCGGTGTTATCTTTTTTTTTGGTTTGGTTTGCCATTCAACGAAGAGACAAACGAGGCGTTCATGATTAGATAGATTAAATGTGGTGGATAACAAATGGCTTCAACCCCGTAAGCTCAGTGACTGCCGGGCTGACTGCTGACTGATCGAACTTTGCGATCTACACCATACAATAGCAACAAAAACAAGAGACGGCAGACAATCAGTGTAACCTATGAACACAAGGTGGACATTTGTACACACAGGCATACACACACACACACACACACACTTGGAAGCACAGCCACTGTAAGGAAAATTAAAAGCCAATCATGATCATGATTTATGTTCAACATTGAGGTAATGTAATCTTTTTTCTTTCTTTGTCTCTCTCTGTCTCCTTTTAGTGGCCGAAGTGTTTTATAGCAAAATTACAGACATGCCATCTGACAAATACAACAACGTCTAATAATTGCACTATGGACAAAAATGCATTATTAATTTAACCAAAAGAGCTGTGTGGACAACAGTAATGAATGAATAAATATTTGATTAACGATAATGAAAACAACAAGAAGAACGCCGTGCTAATGTCTGAAAAAAAAAATACCATCAAATGTCAAAGGTTCCACTAGGAGTTGCATAAAGAGGGATAAAATTAAGGGACTGTCCAGGTAAGGTACTAATTGTCAATTATTAAAATATCAAATGTGTGGACAACTATTATGATTACTTTCCAAATTCTGCCTATTGGAAAACAGCCTTCAGAAATTTTGATATGACCGAGCTACTAGGTTAGCTTTAAGAGGCAGTCTGCCACCAGACTCACTTAGACGTTTTCGTCCATTGTGATACCACTATCTATCCTATCCAGATCGCTTTAAAAGCCCAATAACTTGCGAATGTTCACATCCGCTAAATCTGACAGGTTCTCAAAGAAATGAGAACCTAAAGTGGAACTCCTTCTAACTACCAATGCGGGACACACACACAGGTGTTCTATAGTCTCTTCTTCTTCGATGTCCCTACAGCTTCTGCAAAAGTCGTTGCTGGCAACCTTCAGTCTGTCAGCATGTTTTCCGATTAGACAGTGACCTTTCATGACGGACACAATGACTGAGACGTCTGTTCTAGCCAATGACAGCAAAGCAGTAGACCTCTTCAAGTCTAGATTAGGCCACATAGTTTTGGAATGCTCCTAGTCCCATCTTTGTGACCATCTATCATTCGTTATCCTTTGGGCCTGGTTCGGAAAACTTAGCTTACGTGTCACTAGAGGCATACCCACAGATTCCAGTATCCCTGGAATGTGAAGGGTAGTTCCTAGTCTCGCAAGCTCGTCCGTTTTATATTTCCTTGGGATATCTCTGTGGCTCGGCACCCAGAACAGGTGAATTTTGAACTGTTCAGCCATCTCGTTGAGAGATCTGCGACAGTCGAGGGCGGTTTTTGTGTTCAGAAATACGTTCTCCAGGGATTTAATGGCTGTCTAGCTGTCTGGGAAGATATTTATGCCATTGTCGTAATGACATCATATCTTAGCCATACCACCACTTCCTTAATTGCAAGTATCTCCGCTTGATACACACTTCAGTGGTCGGGTAACCTTTTCGATATGACCAGTTCTAGATCTTTAGAGTACACCCCAAAGCCCACCTGGTCGTGTTGTTTGGAACCATCCGTAAAGAAGTCTATGTAACTTCTGTTACCAGGGATATCGTAGTTCCAATCGGTTCTATCAGGAATAGTGGTACAATAATTTTTATCAAGAAGCGGCTCAGGTAGGGTGTAATCCACACTGCGTGGAACATCGGATATTGTATCAAGGATAACACAGTGTCCGTAGCCGACACATGACCAATGAGAAAGCTCCCTTAACCTCACGGCAGTGGTCGCTGAAATTTGTCTAGCCACAATGTCCAGAGGCATAAGATGAAGCATTAAATTCAGTGCATCAGACGGTGTCGTCCTCAGTGCGGCTGTGATGAACAAAGAAGCCATCCTTTGGATCCGATTAAGTATTGAGTAGTAGGTGGATTTTTTAAGCGCCGTCCACCAGACCACAACACCATATAGCATTATAGGTCTGATAACTGCAGCATATACCCAATGCATGACACGCGGTCTAAACTCCCAACTTTTGCCAATGGCTCTCTTGCAGGTGTATAGGGCAAGAGTGGCCTTCCTTGCCCTTTCCAAAATGTTGGATTTGAAGTTCAATTTCCTGTCCAGCAAAACACCCAGCTATTTTGCGCTTTCTGTAAATGGAACATTCACTCCAGCCAAGGAGACGGGTTCCACTGTGGGCAACTTGTATCTCCTGCTGAAAAAAACTACTTCTGTCTTGCGCGGATTTATACCCAGACCACTTTCGGTAGCCCACATTGCAGTTGCACGTAGAGCTTCCTGAAGTGTATCTCTCAGAGTGATCTTGAATAGAAATCTTAATTGGAAATGTCACATTCAGGAGCATACTGAGAAGGCTCACAGATGTTGGGCACTATGTAGATGGGCCGTAGGCTTGAAATGAGGCCTGAATCCAAGGATAGTCTACTGGCTCTTCAGGAGCGTGATAAGACCAATACTTACTTACGACTCATTAGCTTGCCGGACTGCTATGGAGAAAAAGTGCACCATAGGAACCATACAATAGGTTCAGAGAACATGTTGTCTTGGCATAGTCGGAGCAATGAGAACCACATCATACTAGGGCACTGGAGACTATTCTACATATTTGACCATTTGACATATAGATTAAGTGTGAGATAGCCACCGCGGCTATTAGACTTAAGGCGATGGGAGAATGGATTGAGGACGGGAGCAGCTCATTCCATCGCGGTATAATCGAGGCGGGGAGGAGGTTTCCGATCGGATACCTGAGATGACACTTGAGATTGAGTGCGAGGCACTGCTGCCAGCAGCGCAGTCTCAGACTGACGGAACTCTAGTATTGCCATCGAGAACATCATGTTACACGGATGGATCAAAACTGAAGAACAGAGTGGCCCTGAGGGTTTACATTAAGAACCCAGGGACTGAGATCTGTTTAAGACTGCCCGCTTATAATACGGTCCTGCAGGCGGTGATCCGGGCGATCGCGGAATGCGTGAGGTGGTGTGGTGCTAACGCGAGGACGTCGAGTGTGAACATCTTTACCGACAGTGAAATGGCCATAAGGGCTATGACAACCAGGACGGTAAGGTTACGAACAGTCTTGGAGTGTAAGAAGGAGATTAACGCCTTCTCTGAAAATGGCACAATCCGCATTGGGTGACGGGCCATAACAGAGTAAGTTGAAATGAAAGGGCTGACGATTGGACGGTGAAGGCCAGAGGACTGCCGTTAATAAACTTGGTTAACCCGAAGCCTTTCGAGTCAACGCAGTCCGAGTTGAGGGAGTGGGCGACGAATGTGCATGCAACATTGTGGTACAGCGAAAAGGTCGCTAGGACGGCGTAAATCCTATGGGGGAATCCAGATCGTTAGAAGACGGGGCTATTATTGAAAGGAAGTAAGAAGGAGGTCAATATAGCTATTGGTATCATAACGGGACACATAGAACTACAAGCTCACTTATGCAAAATTGGCGCGGCAAAAGATTGCATGTGTAGGGCATGTGGGGAAGATAATGAGACGTTGGAGCATTTCCTTTATCATTGGCCGGCTTTCGCGTCTAAAAGACACCAGTACTTAGGTGGGGACACAATACCAGACATAAACCATCTTAGGGGTGGGGCATGGAAAACAATTAAGTAGAACCGAATTCCTTAGATTTTCTTTTTCGAGATTACTTTTTTAGTATTTAGAGCGCCCAACAAGCCAATTACTGGCTAAGGTGTATGTCCATAGTGGAATGGGGCGGATTAATATCCGCACCCTCTTTTTCAACCTAACCTATGAACATTCCATTAAGGAACAGGGGCAAACTTCTCACATTTCAATGAGTGCTGTCCGATCCGTCCAAAGTTATTAAGCTCAATGACAAGGGTCCTCAATTTTATAGCCGACTCCGAATGGCGTGCAGCAGAGCGATACCTCTTTTTTAGAGAAGTTTTTACTTGGCTGCCATACCAAATGGTACAGTACCTCACAAATGTCGCCAGCATCAGGAGGGGATAATCGCAAGGATTCGTATCCATGCATTCAGCGTCATAGGCGGACATGCTAACCTCTGCGCTACGGGTCCGACCTATTGTCGAGGTTATATATTATTTTATCATGTTTTCTACTATTGATGGAAAATTTTGATTCAATTTTTTTTCTGCTCTAGTCCTTAAAAACCAACAAAGTATATGCTACCATTGAATATCAATTGAATTGACTCTAATAATCTGGAGAATTTATGTTAACAACAAGAAAATGTGATAAATTTACAAGGTGTCTGTCTAAACATTTAACATTGTCCGATGTCGAAGCGAAAATAAGTGGAAATTTAAACAACTAATTCATGATTTGATTGACGGGCACAGTGGTTAAAGGGGTTAATATCACATGAATATGAGCTGCTAGGATTAGACAACAACTTCACATGCGCCACACTGGATGGAGGAGTGGGGCAGTTAAGGTGGTGTGCCGTATTAATGTTGTTTTTGCTTTTGTAAATAAATGTCCATTTACATTCTGCTTCAAATTGCAAAAAAATACATATGTTTCTTGTTGCTGTTGTTGTTGTTGCAGTGGTAAATTCTATAACGACGACGGAGCCATAGAATTAGTAATGTATTCAATATCAGAATGTATTCAATACTCATGGATAATTCAAATTTAATTGCGAACACAAACGGCCAAGTGATTAGCCACAGCAACAAATTGCTGGCAGATCATAGGTGGTTGGTGGCTAGTGGCTTACGGGCTGGCCGATACGCATATCAACTTTTTATAAACTTAAGACAAGAATTGAAGCTGGCAAATAATGTTTAAGAACAAACAAAAAAAGGCCAATGTAGAAAAAAGTCTGCATCTGCAGCAAAACTGAAGAGGATCCCGTTTATCAAGTCTGCTAGAGCAAAAAAAAAAAAAAAAAGAAACTTCAAATGCGTAAGTGTGAGTATGGTGGTTCCAATACAACCCAAGTATTCTGGTGGCCTAACACCAAGAGTCGAAATATTTATCTAACACATTAACAACTAATTGTGGTAAATGAGAAATGTTATGAACTTTTGCAAAAAAGCAAAACATTTACCCCGCCTGCCAACAATACCAAACGCCACAAAAACTTGCAAAAAGAACATATCGAAATCCCACATGCAATCAGTGAATGAATTTGTAGCTCGTTTGCAGTTGTTTATTTTGGAGATGGCCAAAAACCAAGTGAAACCGCTAAAAAAACTAAAACGAAAAAAATACTCCTAACACCGCTAGTCTGAGCATCATCAGCGCCACGTAATACTGAGTGCAAGTCCACTAGTACAACGATGTTGCTTTAATGCAACGCTACCATGACTCTGATGGTGATAATGATATTTTAAGTTGCTTGGCTCAATTAACATTAGGTTTTTTTCTTCGTCCGTCGTCTGTAAGATGTGATTGTAACATATGTGACCCAAAAACAAAAATCTACGAATTATGTTTATTTTTGCAGTTGTGACTCAATTTTTTATGTTTGCTATTGCTGTTGGGTTGTTATTTTTGTTGGGTGGACATGGATTTGGGATTCCAGACATCATGCTGAGGTAATTGTTTGTGTTGACAAGTTTTCAATTTATTTCCGTAAGTAGTTTATTTTTTTAGAGAAATAGTTTATATGGTCTAATGTCTAGGTTAGAAGAAATACAAAAGACTTAGGAAACAAACTTGATATATAAATTGTCTTTGCATTCTTTTTTAGAAGAGAAATTCAGACTCACATACAATTAGAAGTACATTTTGGTAGCCCAATGCTTACGGTGGGAATTAAAAACCACAATACCCGCAATAGGAGTCTGAGCTCACTACCAACTCCCCTCTCTTGGAGCTTTTATATATTTGACCAATTGGAATAGTGAAATTGTAAAACACAAATTAGAATAATTTATAAGAATTTTGAGCCATCTCCGAGAAAATAATGTAGGCGACATATTTTCGATTTTTGTTATCTGATGTTTACCGACAGAGGATATCGAATAACGCCTCCTCTCCAAATATCGCAGCTGTAACATGTACTATACTACAGCTACCATAACACGAGGCATGAATTTGGCTGTGGATTTGTGGTTAGCCGGAGACTGAAACACCTTGTCTCAAGCTTTACTTCGGTGGATGAGAGGCTGGCCCCAATCCGCAAAAAATCTAAATTCTTCAACATCAGCCTTATTTGTGCCCATGCCCCTACAGAAGACAAGGACGTGCAGACCAAGGATAATTTCTACGAGCGCCTAGAGAGAGAATGTGACCACTGCCCCGCCTCTGATATTTTAAATCGTTCTGGAAGATTTTAATGCGAAGATAGGGAAGGAAGACATCTTTGGTCCAACAGTCGGAAAGTTTAGCCTCCACGAGATAACGTCCGGTAATGGGTTGAAAATGATAGGTTTCACCGCGGCAAAAAACATGGTAGCTAAAAGCACCGGATTTCAACATAAAAATATTCTGAATAACACATGGCTGTCACCCGATCAAATCACGAAGAACCAAATTGATCACGTTGTGATAGATGGAAGGCATTCATACAGCGTGTTAGATCGATCCTTAGAACGAATATAGACTTGGATCATTACCTTGTTGCAGCAAAGGTTCGCACCCGTTTGAACATGGCCAGGAAAGAACGATCTGACACTGCACGGAAGCTGGACATTGAAAAGCTGCAAAGACAACAGATGGCAACGGCAAACTCCACTCGATTGACCCAACTGCTTGCTGAAAGCATTCCTTGATCCGGTGATATAATGGCGCAGTGGCAAACTATTGCCCAATCCATGGATAATGCGGCGAAATACGTACTTGGGTACCGGAAGCCTCCCCCAAGAAACCCATGGTACGACCGAGAGTGTCGAGATGCTACAGAAGCCAAGAATGCGGCATAAAGAGCAACCCTGCAATCAGTAGTAACGCGCCAGATGAAGGAGGGGTATCGGGAGTAAAGGGGAGAGGAAAAACGTCTATTCCGCAGAAAGAAAAAGGAAATGGAAAGACGTGAGTGTGAGCGAATTGAGATGTGCAGGAGTCAGAATGAAGTCCGGAAATTCTACCAAAGAATTAAACATCAAACCGAAGACTTTGGTGGAGGCACATCCTCCTGCAGAGATAAAGAAGAAAATCTGGTTACTGACACAGATAGCCCAACTGCTAGAGTCCGAAGTTGGCGGCAAAGAGTAAACCGCAGAACAAATCCCTGATGATGGTATAGAATGTTTACCTCCTAATCAGAATAAGGTCCAAGTAGCAGTGACACGACTGAAGAACAACAAGGCAGAAGGAGCTGACGGGTTACACGCCGAACTATTTAATACCAGAGGCGACATGCTAATAAGGCGTATGCATTAGCTTGTGCGCAATCTGGCTAGAAGAACGCATACCCGATGATTGGAACCTCAGCGTACCATTTCATTTACACAAGAAAGGAGACAAGGCGGAATGTGGCAACTACAGAGGAATAAGTCTCCTCCCCATCGCATACAAGATACTCTCAAGCGTATTGTGTGAAATATTAAAACCTAAAGACAATGAGATAATTGGGCCCTATCAATGCGGCTTTAGATCTGGTAAATCCACCCTAGACCAGGTTTTCACACAGCCCCAAATCCTGGAAAAGAGCCGAGAAGGAAAAATCAACACCTACCATTTCTTTGTTGTCTACAAAGGCGCTTACGTTACCCGTTTACGTTCAAAGGTATTTTAAACCATGTCTGGGTTTGGTATACCTACAAAATTAATAAGACTCTGCAGGGTGGCAGAACCTTTGTTCCACTATCTATGGTATCCCAAGCGCCTCGATCTTCCTTCGCTCATTCTAAAATCTATGACATCAAGTTTCGAGGTGTCTCCCACCACTTAATCTTTCCATCGGGCTTTTGGTCGTCCATGTTTGCGTGTACCACCGTATTTGCCTTTAAAAGACTTCTTTGCTGGAGCTTCTTTATCCATTCTGACAACATGACTTGGCCAACACAGCCGTTGTATTTTGATACGTGAAACTATGCTATCGTCGTCATACAGCTCGTGGTTCATATGACGCCTATATTCTCCATTAACGCCAACTGGACCACATATTTAACGAAGAATCTTTCTCTCAAATACATCAAGCACTGCCTCCTCTGCTTTCACAAGTACCCATGCCTCAGAACCATATAACAACACGGGTAGTATCAGTGTCTTGTATAGTGTAATCTTCGTCAGTGGAGAGGTGGCTTTGTTTCTAAACTGCTTACTTAATACAAAGTAGCACATGTTAGCCAGTACTATTCTTCGCTGAATTGCGGTGGATATAAAAATATTATCTGTGCAAAGTTTAACTTCAATGTCTGCATTCTATAAATGACTTAACGTGACGGACGTGTATCGATCATCTTAGAATTTTACCCCAAACAAACAAACATGGTTGGAAAACAAATTTGGACGCCTACAATATCCCACTGCTTCGGTGGTGGGTATAAAAAAGTGGCAAAATGTTTCGAGAGCTGGACCAAAGATATTCTTTGTTGCTGTCTCCATATATATCCTTAGTATGTTTGTCCTTGTTTTCTGTCAGTGCTAGGGCTGCGGACTCGACCGGAGTCGAGTTTTTGAGGCCGGATGTGAAGAAGGAATCAGACTATTGAGCCGGAGTCGGAGTTTGGTTCGGAGTTGAGCACTTTAGCCCAGACTCCGAATCGCTCTCCGACTCTGGCTTAATACTCCGACCCGGGTCTGAGTCGAGGGCTAGACTCCGCAGCCCTGGTCAGTGCATGGGCACTTATGAGATCCAAATGTGGATAACCTCTTATCCACCGGAGTAAACTTGAAGTTGAGGTGTTTAAATGTCCGGCTATCTAAAAATCCATTATCAAGTCGACCGACGTGCCACAGTGTGGGTACGTTGTGGCAAAAATATTTATAAATGTAAAAAAAATGTTTGATCATTCTGTATACCAAAGTGCGGCTTTGTTTAACTATTTCTGCCTTTCCAATGAAAAGCATTGTCACCTAGGTCAGTTTAGAATATATATACCATGGACAAAAATACTAAGCATTTTCAAGCAATTGCTTATCATTTTTTTACAATCAATCAAAACTTCATCTGCTGGCGGTTTTCAAGTCGTAAAACGTACAAAAATTTCAATAGGTCAGTGTAGACCTCACCCACAACCAGAAGAATAGTCTCCAATTAAAAACGCTTCATTATTATTAATTTCCATAGAAGTCTTCTTCCCATTCAATTTGTATGTATAAAGCCGGCGGCCAGCAATTTCTCTTCTTCACATCTGTCCAAATGATTGATGATGATGTAATACAATGGCAACTATTCAGGAAAAAAGGTCAAAATAAATTGTATGTCATTGGAGAGAGATGGGGAAGGGGTAAAAAGTCCAAAGTGTGACCAAAACCGGCAGGCAACAATCACGGTAAGCAACACCTCCACCTTCACAAGCCATAAGCAGCAGCAGCATCACTATCAGCATCATCATCGATAGCAGCACCAGCACCAGAGCTCCATCATTCTTATTTAAGCCATCATCTAAAGTCTTGGCCTCAGCAACAGTCATAGTCACAGTTATCCAGCCTGGCTAGTTGGCTGGTTGGCATGTAGAAACATTTTTATGACTTTATTATTATTTACGAGACGATAAAAACCAAAGAAAAAATAATCAACTAAACTGGCGATCTAACGAACGGACAGACAGACAGTTAGATTTACCTAGCCCCTTCCTGACCAAGAACCTCAATACCTCGGCAATATCGAATATTGGCAATCAAAATAACGTCAACAACGTCCACTGCCATGGCATAAAACTATCATCGTTGACGTTAGCAATGATGCCAAATAAAATATTCGAGTTTATGGACTTTTAGTAGGCTCAGATAAATTTCAAATATTGGACATCAAACTGCAACTGTGCGTATTAAAATAACATCAACGATCGATTGATTCCAAAGCAATAAAAACAAAAACAGCAACAACAACAACCACTGTTAATACAACATCCAGCATCATGAAAATGCCTACGACAAAGCATGGCAGTAAGTGAGAGCGTGTCATTTGCGTATCGAGTCAGTCAATAAAATTGTTAAAAAAACGTTCAGGCTAAAATTATGAAGTGCGCATGCGTAAAATAGCTGAGTTTGTTGGTGTAACAGTTAAAGCCTGTGATGGCTATGGACTTTACAAAAACAAAAAAAAAAATGAAAAGAAAATTATAGGGCGTTACACAAAAGAAAAAAAAAAACAACTGTTCATACCCACACCAAATGATAGGTGGTTGATATCTTAATGGTCGAAGGCATACTTCACATACCATATCTCAGCTAAATCGAACAACAAACCGTTGTACCGTTTTTGTTTGGGTGTAGGGGCATATGCTTATTTCATATATCAAAGTTCGTATCAATCGGATAAAAACTAAGGATTTTAAGCGAAAAAAGTCTCAATCGGTTTACATGAGATTTTTTTTCAAATATTTAACGACTCGGCGCATTTGCAATACCCCACCACACCACATTTATGAAAAGTATTTGTTAGCTTTGTTCGTTTGAAAGCTATGCTCTGTATGCAGTCACCCATAAGATTAAATTCCATTCGATACTTTGCCATAAATAATGGCATAGTTTAAACAAAAATAGGCTATTGTGGGTATAGAAAAAGCTGTTCTACTTAAATTTTATTACACTTGACTCTAAAATAGCTAATTTTCTATATTTTTATAGTAACAACAACTATCAATTAGTGTAATAGACAAATTAAGAGCAGAAATATGTGTTTTACCATGAGTCAAATATTTTTTTTTTGAAAAGGTAAGCAAAGGTGTAAAAACTATTTTTTATTGACTTCAATCATTATGAATTTAGGTTTTGTTGGTATTAAACCTACGCCAACAAATCCCTTAACAAATTGATTGCTCTGAAAAAATCATAAGAACGATTTATTTTAAGCAATAAATTGTTTATCATTTAGGCTGGCTTACGCCAATGCCAATGATAAAACAAAAGACTTAGGCAACAAACTTGATTCAGCTATTCAATAGCTACCACATGTGTGCATCATGGAGCTTAGGCGAAGTACGACTAAACTTGTTTATTTGTTAGTTTTTGTTTTCATTGTTTTTTTTTTGTAGATTTTGTCTAATATTTTGTGAAAATATCAACAAATATTTATAGAAATAAATAAGCAGTATGCGCCAATGACATGGAATTAATATTTCATAATATGCATATCATTGACGTAGTAATGAAATTTGGCAAGGTAGCTTATGTCCTAACTCCATGTGGGTGAAATGTGTGACATGTATACATATGGAAAAAGCAGGCTAGGTAATAGTAGCACCCTTAAAATAGAACCAGTAAGAAAAACTGTATAATACCAAGTTTTGTATGAGTATGCAGCAACAGCTAAAAGCCTCTAGTGGGATATGGACCCACGACTACTCCACTGTAAAGCTTGATATGGTACCAAGTAGGTTGCTTTGGTGCTAATAACCTTAGGACTAAAGTAATACATTAAACAAGTAAAATGGCATTAAGTTCGGCCGGGCCCAACTTTGTATACCCACCATCTCGGCTATATATGTAAACCACCTTTCGTCATAATCCGGTGAAAAATGCATAATTTATGTCCCCATAGCAGCTATAACGAAATATGGTCCGATTTAAAGCAAGTTCGATACGGAAATTGAGTGGTCTAATAAGTATAAGTCATTGTTCAATTTTGTAGAACAAAATATTGACCTTTTTGGTAGCCATATACAAATATAGATCGATCAGAACCATATACGACTCGGATGTCGAAAAGCCTAGCATAAGTCACCGTGTCAAATTTCAGCGAAATCAGATTATAAATGTGCCTTTTGTGGGGCCAAGACTTGAAATCGAGAGATCGGTCTATATGGCAGCTATATCCAAATCTGAACCGATCTGGACCAAATTGAGGAAGGATGTTGAAGGGCCTAACACAACTCACTGTACCAAATTTCGGCTAAATCGGAAAATAAATGCGCCATTTATGGGCCAAAAACCCTAAATCGAAAGATCGGTTTATATGGCAGCTATGTCCAAATCTGGACCAATCTGAGCCATATTGCATAATGGTGTCGAGGGGACTAATATAACTCACTGTCCCACATTTCGTCAAAATCGAACAACAAAACGGTCCTGCATGCGGAGATCCTGGGTATCTTGGAATGCGTGGGGTGGTGCGGTGTTAATTAGATCGCATCGAGTATGAACATCTTTGTGGACAATGAACAGGCCATAAGGGCAATAAAAATCAGGACGGTAAGATCACGAAAAGTCTTGGAATGAAAAAAGGAGATTAACGGCTTTTCGGGTCGACGCAGTCCGAGTTAAAGGCGTGACAGCGAAAATCCTATGGGGAGATCCGGATCGTGAGAAGACGAAGCTACTATTGAAAGGAAGTAAGAAGGAGGTCAGTATAACTGTCGGTACCATAACGGGACAAATGGGACTACGAGCTCACTTATGCAAAATCGGCGCGGCAGGTGATAGCGTATGTAGAGCACGTGGGGAAGATGATGAGACGCTGGAGCATTTACTGTGCAATTGGCCGTGGCTAACAGACACCTGTACTAAGGTGGTGACACAATACCAGACATGAACCAACTTAGGGGTGTGGTATGGAAAACAATTAAGGACTTTTAAGCAGCACGGAATTCATAACTTAGATTTTCTTTTTCGAGGTTACTTTTCAGTATTAAGAGCACACAACAATCCGATTACTGCCTTAGGGGTATGACCATAGTGGCATGGGGAGGATTAATATCCGCACCCTCTTTTCAACCTAACCTAAAGAAAAAGCAAAATTTGCAAAAATTCAATTTAAATATTTGTTTGCACAATTTTTATGAATCAATGACTTACATAAATAAAATCCATAACTTTTCATTTAACAAAATTGCAACGTACATTTTTCCATTTCTTTAGCATGGCCATAATAATCAATGACAGTGTAATGATTAATAAATAAAAATTAAATAGATTAAAACATGTACGTCGAATGATCATTCAGGTAGAAATTGTTAAAGTTGTGATTGAAATCTGTAAGTCACGAGAGTGATATTTATTTATATGCTAATAAAATATCCGTGACTAAGGTTCATTCGTTCCTGGAATGTAAGTAAGGCGAACAGTCAGCAATTGTTGCACTAATATGACTGAACAACAATTGATTTAAGTACACCATTTACACTTTTTTCCATACACATGGCACCTAACCGCGGAACAACTTAAAATCGTTGTATGTATGCCTTATAGAATTATTAACATATCTTCGTATTGAAGTCTAAGCATTTTCACTTTCTGTCGTTAGCAAGAGTCTATGACAGCAAATGTTGGTAAAAAAAAAACACAAAACCACCCATGTGTCTTTCAATCTATACATGCAGGTACAATAAGCCAAACAATTTTTGCCGTTTTAAGACATGATTTAAATAAATATGTTGTTATATTTGGTTTTAACACACGCCCATCAGAATGTCAAAATTTCAACTGAAATCGATAACATTTTGATCAATTTGATTTATTTCTGCGTCATATCCAGGGACATGAGTCAAACTATTTTTTGTGCTGTTGCTCTTAAAACAATTTTAAACAAAAGACTTAAGCAACGAACATGCTGCTGTGCGAATAGGTCTTTTTCAGTTGTTGAGCCACTAAGATACAACATAATACAACATCAAACATGTTGGGCAATGATAAGTGAATGAACAATGTTGAGGTTGTAGAACGTTGGCAAGATGAGTTTATCATAGCTGCTATCTTACTTTAAGCAACCAACTAAATACATGTTTAAAGCAACCCCTTAGTATATAAACAAATACAAACATAAAATAATTTCGTTGTAACCATGAGGGGATTTCAGATTTTGGGAAATATTGAAAATCATTTTATTTTTATATTGGGTTGCCCAAAAAGTAATTACGGATTTTTTAAAAGAAAGTAAATGCATTTTTAAGAAAACTTAGAATGAACTTTAATCAAATATATAATTGCCATTTTGTTCGATAACCTTTTGCCATCTTCCTGGCAAATTTAGTATTCCACGCTCATAGAACTTCTGGCCTTTATCTGCAAAACACTGAACCAAGTGCGATTTTATAGCCTCATCATTGCCAAAAGTTTTACCATATAAGGAGTTCTGCAAAGATCGAAATAAATGGTTGTTGTTGTTGTTGTCGAAATAAATGGTAGTCTGATGGTGCGAGGTCAGGGCTATATGGTGGATGCATCAAAAGTTCCCAGCCAAGCTCACTCAGTTTTTGGCGAGTGACCAAAGATGTGTGCGGTCTAGCGTTGTCCTAGTGGAATATGACACCTTTACGATTGACAAATTCTGGTCGCTTCTCCTTGATGGCTGTATTCAATTTGTCCAATTGTTGACAGTAAACATTCGAATTAATCGTTTGGTTCCTTGGAAGCAGCTCAAAATATACCACACCCTTCCAATCCCACCAAACAGACAGCATAACCTTCTTTTGGTGGATATTAGCCTTTGAAGTGGTTTGAGCTGGTTCACCATGCTTGGACCATGATCGTTTTCGACTAACGTTGTTGTAAACAATCCATTTTTCATCTCCAGTTATGATTCGTTTTAAAAACGGATCGAATTCATTGCGTTTAAGGTGCATATCACAAGCGTTGATTCGGTTAGTTAAATGAATTTGAAATTGAATTGACGCCAAACAAACAAATGTAAACAAAATTTCGCCCATTTTTTTTCTAAAGCAAGCTAAAAGTAATATCTGATAACTGACAGAAGAAAGAATGCAATTACAGAGTCACAAGCCGTTGAAAAAATTTGTCAACGCCGACTATATTACTACTATATTACCGACAATTACTTTTTGGGCAACCCAATAATAATATAACATTTTTTAAAGAACTATTAACTTAATGCAGTTATATAACGTTTTAGATAACCCATTAGCGACGAATAGATAGAAAAACACCAAAAAATAGTGTTCGTGCACGAGTTACAAATTGGATTTCATTGTCCTAAAGCGAGCGAATGAAATTTTTAAATAAAATTCTTCTCGTCATATATGGTTATGAGAGTGCTCCAAAAAAAGTATTTTTTAAAACGTATATCCTCCATTTTCCCCCTTTTGAACCCAATAAAAAAGTATGAAATGTTATTATGGCGATTGGTTAACTATAACCCGTCGAGTTCTATGCGCGGTATCTCTTTTTAGGCAAACAAATAATATTGAATAAGAATTGTTATGCTATTGGAGCTATATCAAGTTATAGTCCGATTCGGACCATAAATGAATGCTGAACATTGTAGAAGTCATTGTGTAATATTTCAGTTCTTTCGGATAAGAATTGCGCCTCGTAGGGTCTCAAAAAGCAAAATCGGGAGATAGGTTTATATGGGAGCTGTATCAAGCTATTGATCGATTCAGATCATATTAGACACATATGTTGCAAGTCATGAGAGAAGCCGTTTAACAAAGTTTCTGCCAAATCGGATGAGAATTGCGCCCTCTAGAGGTTCAAGAACTCAAGACCCAGTTTGGAATAAGTGAACGCCTATCCCCACGAAAGGATGTACCTACGCCGGTACATTATGGCACCCCGACGGAACCATCCTGTTCCGTCAACAAATCTCAGGAGACCTTCCAGAGGTTCGTTCGCAAGTTCACTGAGATTGCAGAAGACACGACTACCTAGCAAAGGAGAGTCTACGTCCCTGCAGATCCGGACGTGAACTCAGCACGTGCTCGATAGTCTCCTCCTCATCCTCATCGAGGCAACTCCTACAGAAGTCATTGTGCGGTATTCCCATGCGCGCCGCTGCGCTCATTGTACTCATCGACCTCGTATCGAACGTCAGAAGCTTCCTCGTCCTCCGCCGGTCTATGACAGGCCAAAGCGTCCTTGCAGTCCAGCAACCATCCCCCGAGTTTCATCTCGCCACCAAGGCCGCCCTGGCCATCCCCTATACTGTGTTCAGTAGCTCGACAAATGACACTTAGGCAAGACCGTTGGCTGGTTCGCCCGGCGCAGACGAACCCTTCCTGGTGCACTTGGCCGCCCTCTCACTTCCTGGAATCCCCTTATATCCAGGAACCCATGTCAGCGTCACTTTGTGGACCCGGAGCCTATTTAGGGACTCCAAACAATCCGCCAAGTACCTCGACCACACCATCCTCGACCTCACCATCCTCGACCTCACCATCCTCGGCCTCACCATCCTCGACCCCAAGGCCTTGAGCGTTGCCATACTGTCTACATAAATCCTGAGTTTTGAGGGCGGTATATCCCTTATGGATATACCGCTGCAACTGAAATGGCACAGACTTCTGCCTGAAAGACCGTACATTCGTCCGGCAGTCTCAGAGACATACCGTTATTGTGTGCGCCAGAGTGACCCCCAGTCCAGTCCCTTACTCCATCTTGGAGTCATCGGTGTAGATTGAGGTCTCATTCTTCTCAAGTACAATATTTGCTGTACATTCATCCCTCCCAGGAAAACGAATCACGAATAACCTCACCCCAGTCGGTACAGATGCCAGGTAGTCCAAGATTCTCCTTAGTCTAATCTCCACATTCATAAGACCCAGAATCAACTGTGCCCGCAACCATCCTCCTTCAGCATGCTTAGCTCGCTCAGCCTTCGCGACCTTGGCAGCGCAGTTCCAAATATAGGCTTCAATGGGCTGCATCTCCAGCATCGCTTCCAGGCCTACCTGCGGTGCGGATCTCAGTGTACCTGTGACCCCGACACAGGCCAATCTCTGGACCTTCGCGAACTCCCTCGTCTTCTCTACGGCCTTCCACCATACCAGTGCTCCATAGGTCAGTACTGGTCTCACGATATATCGAATAAAACGTCTTGGCTGTTACGCCCCACTTCCTACCAAACATCCTCCAGCAGGAGTAAAAACCGCACAGTGCCTTACGGCTTCTTTCCTCGGTGTTTCTTTTTCAGAACCGTTTCGCATCGGGGACTATGCCAAGGTATTTCGCCTCCTTCGACAGCCGCAGAGTGACCTCGTCCAAGGACGGGAGTTTGAACTACGGTATCTTATATCAACGCGTGAAGAGCACAAGCTCCGTCTTACCTGGGTTGGTCCTCAAAATATTTCCGGTAGCCGACAATCTCCTCAGTGACCCTTCCATGATCGTTGATCGTGAACAGAAGCCTGTCTCGGACCAGCAGCACGACATAAGCCACACATAAGCGATCATCCTCGTGCCATCCCCACCGAGATCCAACAGGATTTCATTAATCACGAGGTTCCATAGAATCGGCGAGAACACCCCTCCTTGGGGCGTTTCTCTGGTCACCCGCCTTCTGAATACACTATCTCCCAGGTTCGGATTAATAATCATGCCATAAAGCATATTATTGGATCACTAGAAGATTATGGTGTAAATCCTCGTGCGGTCCAGTGCGGAGACTATTGATCCTATCTCCACATTATTGAAAGCCCTCTCAATATCCAAGGACGCCAAAGTGAACTCCTTCTGTCGGAGAGTTGTCTCGATCTCCTGTACCAACTCGTGAAGGGCCGTCTCCACCGATCTGCCTCAGAGGTATGCGTGTTGTGCCCCACTGAAGTTTTCCAGCGTCAGCCCCCCTCTCAACTTCGATCAGTCTCTTCAGTGTTTTCAGCAAAAACGATGACAGAGTAATAGACTAATAATCCTTCTTCGTACCGTGGGTTAGCCTTGGGGATAGAGACCACTTTGACCTCTCTTCATGCCCTTGGTATGTAGGACCATTTCAGGCTCGCTCACAAAATCCACTCAAACCAGGGCAGGGTGACTCTAAGGGACTCCTGCAGCAGTGCCGGGATAATTCCGTCAGGTCCGGTCGACTTAAATGGCCGGATAGTGCGGTCGGCCCAAACTATCTTCTCCTCGTCAACGATGTTCCATGTGGTTTAATCCATTCCATTTCAAGTTTCGTAAAGACGTACATCTGAGATATCAGATGAGATATTAGTTTACAAATCATCACTGTCAAACTGGAGCTTTACCTTTTCTAATTCTTAACACTGTGCTTAAGTGCATTCTTCTGTGTAATAAGTGAGTGAGAAACAAATCACACATTCCAGAAATGTTTTTTGCCACACTTGAATTGGGGAGTGGGCTTAGTGATGGTGAACATGAACTAGGCCTTGTCATCATAGTCATTATTATGGCCGCAATAAAATAATAACGAAATTAGACTCAAAACTGAATTCCGTTTCAGTTGGCGTTTCAATTTTCCCTCCAAAGAAGATTTTCTGTGGGAAATGAGTTGGGGAGGGGGTTATTGGAGATTTGGTCATATCCAACATTTAAATTACCATGCATTTGAGTTTAAGTGCAGCTCTGTCAGAACCAGTGGTTGGAGTGTGACAATGAGTCTGGGTTGGCAGGTTGGGTGGCTGTGGCTTTGTGAGTTGCACTACCGGTTGTGCGCAGGCGCCCATTGTTTGTCACTCACAAGTTTGAATTGAATGAAACTCACTGAATGTGTGTGACTGTCAAATGGGTTTACTCGATGATATTCATTTCGATGATATTGGTTTAATGGTGCCGCTGACTACGGTGGATGATGGTGAATGGAGAATAGAGTGTTCTTCTGTTGTATGGCGCGCCACCGGGCCAACTGAAGGAAATTGTGGTAATGCAACAAAGGCCTAACCGTACGCGTTTGGCCATGCATTTTGGAAGCCTAATACCTAATGCCTAATGTTTATGAGACATTAAGTAGACGCAAAGTATTTAATCCTATTATCTCGGTAATGTGAGATTTATGTAAGCAAAGTGCTTGGAGTCAAGTTCATTTCTGTTGTAATTTCCGTAAGAGGCAAGCAAAACGAATTGAATTTGAATTTGAATTACTAATTTGACAAGAATGTTAAGGCTGCTGTTGCAGCGGTCCTCTAAAAAAGGGAATGTTAACCTTTATTCATATTATCTTAGAAATACCATATTCCCATAACAAAAAAAAATCTGAAGAAAAAACGAGAGTTCCGTCATGCTTTCTGAAACGATAAGGAACATATTACCATGCTTAAGGCTTAAAATTCATCATTAGGGATGCGTTTGTAATGTCGTTCGATAACTTCGTCTATGATTAAATCATAAGCATTACTTTTTGAACAGTAGGAGGTTTAAACTTATCAATAGTTTATAGGGTGTCGATACCACGCATTGTGTGAGAAAATTTGAATAATATTATAAAAGCGAATAGGAGCTTAAACTGACACATCATAGTTTGAAATTAATTTAATAACAATAAAATAGACTTATGCCAGCTCATGTGGGATCGGAAAATGGGAATCGCTACATTTTATACCCTCAGGGTATTTATAAAGCTTTTCTCAGGTTGTGAAATTGGCTTGTCAAGTTAACAATTTTGAATAACTCAAAAATTCAAACAAAAATTTCGGAAAATTCTTAGGAGTGAGACTTCTGGTAACTGTTTTGTTGATATCATATGATGGTTTCTATATTAGATATGTAAAATCGAGCGAAGTTCGGCCAGGCCTAATCTTTTAAACCCTCTACCAAGGATCGCATTTGTCAAGTTCTTTGCCCTGTGTCTCTTTATAAGCAAACAAAAGACAATGGATAAGAATTGCTATGCTATTTGATCTTTATCATGTTATGGGCCGATTCGTGGCATGCTTGATTTGGATGAATGTTGGAGACCATTATAGAAGTCATTGTGTAAAATTTCAGCGAAATCGGGTAAGAATTGCGCCCTATAGGGCTCAAGAAGTAAAATCGGGAGATCGGTTTATATGGGAGCTATATCAGGGTATACACCGGTTCAGACCATGTTTGGCACGTAGCTTTAAGGTCATAGGAGAAGTTGTTGTGCAAACTTTCAACCAAATCGAATAAGAATTACGCCTTCTAGGAGCTCAAGAAGTATAATCGGGAGATAGGTTTATATGCAAGATATAACAGGTTATAACCCGATTAGACCATACTTGGTATAGTTAATGCAAATCAGAAACAAAACACTTCATGCTAAATTTAAGCCAAACCGAATAAAAATTGCACCCTCTACAAGCTCAAGAAGTCAAAATCCGTGATCGGTTCATGTGGCGGCTATATCAGGTTATGAACCAACTTGGACCTTACTGAGCACAGTTGTGGATGTCATAACAAAACCTTTTACCAAGTTTCCGCCAAGTCGGTTAAGAAGTACGCAGCCTATAGGCTTAAGAAGTCAAGATCCGAGATCGGTTTTTATGGCAGCTGGAAGTCATAACAAAACACATTTAACAAAATTCCAGCCAAATCGGTTAAGAATTGCGTCCTGTATAGGCTCTGTAGAAGTCAAGATCCATGATCGTTTTATATAGCAGCTGTATCAAAACATGGACCCATATGGCCCATTTACATTCCCAACCGGCCTACTCTAATAGGTGGTATTTGAGCAAAATTTCTGCCGCTAGCTTGTTTTATAAGCGTAATTTCGACAGATAGACGGATGGAAATGGCTAAACCGTCTCAGAATGTCAAGACGTTCTAGAATGTAAATAATTTGTTGCATCTCAGATCAATATTTTCAAATGGAATAACGAAATTAGTATACACTCGTCCTATGATGGAGGGTATAAAAATATGTTTATAGGGATATGCCCACTATTTTGTCTGCATAAGGATTTATGCCAGAGTCAAAATCCACATTGCATACGGATTTATGCCAGAGTCAAAATCCACTTTATTTTTGCAAATTTTTTTCAGTAAAAACATAGTCGCTTGGGAAAACATAAAATTTCTACGTTGTTTTTTCAAAAAAATTTTAAAATTTTGTGTACCCTGCACCACTACTGTGGTACAGTGTATAAAAGCTTTGGCATTTGTTTGCAACGCTAAGAAAGAGACCCTACTGATTCGATATAGCTACGTCTGTCTGTCTACCAGTCCAGGTATTTTTACGATCAAGGTACAGGTTGCATTTGTTGCCCGATTTCATAAAATGTTGCGTAAATAAATCTTGGTCAAAAGACGATAAATCGTGGTCAAACGAAGCTATTGATTTTTAACAAAATCGAATCAAATTAGGATGTAGCTCCCATATACATACACATTTCATACGATATGGCCTTTAAAGGCTGGAGAAGCCATAATTTTAGTCTTTACTTTACGTTCAAATATGTGTGGAAAATATCCTCAAAATCGGATCTTCTAGCCCATCACAATTTTAAGACGGCAGTCGCCACAATTTAGTTCCTATTGAAAGGTTCTATTCGATATTTCAATAGATACATACATTTTGGGCAAAGATGATTTCCAAATCGGCATTTTTAGTAAATTAGCTTTGAAGGGCTACAAATATTGTACAGTCCAAAAAAATTGTTGCATGGGTTAAGGGGACATATGAAGAAAAAAAAAAACTAAATGAGGGGTCTTGGCTTTGGGTGATTTTTTGCAGTTTTGGGTGCAGTTTTCTGAAAACGAAAATTCATATTAAAAAATTTTTAAGAAAAAATAAAATGAAAAAAAGATATTTTTTTAATTTTTTTGTTTAATTTTGCGGATAAATGTTTTCTTAAAAAGAAAAGAATAAATACTACACGATTTTTTTTTTTTCACAAAAATATCCATTTCGAGCAAAGATGGTTTGCAAACTGGCATTTTTTAGTAAACTGGCTGTGCAGGCTACAAATATTGTTTGATGACAAGATTTGTTTGCATGAATTTAGGAGACGTTTGAAGTAAAAAAAACAGCCCAAATGGGTAGAGATACCCAAAAGGTATTTACCCGGTAAATTGGTAAATCCCCGGGTATTCGTTCATATGTAGCCCAAAGCTGGGTATTTTGTATTCAAACCTGACTTTCTGATCTAATAAAATAGACCTATAGACCTATCTATAGACTATATAGAACATTCTCCAGATTTGAAGTCTTAAGGCAACATATTGCGCATTTTTCATCCGATTTCGCTGAAGCTTGGCGCAGTGAGTTTTGGGAGACTCTTACCTATCCCTGTGAAATGTGGTATGAATGTGGCTGCCTTCAGATAAAGAAATTGCATTTTTCGAAGTACAACGCATGTACAGTTTGTTCTTTTAACAAAAGGAATAAAAAAATCAAGGTATTTAAGCAAGCGTGGATACGGAGGGTAGACTGAGGAGGATCTCCGACTACCTGGCACCAGTGCCGACTGGAGTGAGGGCATTCGCGATTCGTTTTCCTGAGAGGGACGAATGGAGGGCGGAGGTGACACCTCATCCTTAAGAAGGATGAGACCTCGATCTACACAGATGGCTCCAAGATGGAGTCAGAGACTGGTTTGCGGGTCTGCTCTGATGCACTCAATATCAGTAGGTCTCTGAGACTGCCGGACGAGTGTACGGTCTTTCAGACAGAGGTCTGTGCCATTGCAGTAGCTGCAAAAGAAATACTGACAAGGGGCCTACAGCCCTCGAAACTCAGAATTTATGTGGACAGTATGGCGGCGCTCAAGGCCTTGGAGTCGAGGATGGTGATGTAGAGATGCGTGGCGGACTGTTTGGAATACCTGGATAGACTCCGGGCCCACGATGTTACGCTGACATGGGTTCCTGGGCATGAGGGGATCCCAGGAAATGAGAGGGCGGACGAGTGCGACTGAAGGGGTTCGTCGGCGCCGTGCGGACCAGTGATCGGTCTTGCCTACGTGCCATTTTTCGAGCTACTGAACACAGTAGAGGGGAAGGCCAGGGCGGCGTCGGTGGCGAGGTGGGACACGGTTGATGGTTGCCGGACTGCGAAGGCGCTATGGCCGATCATCGACCGGAGGAGGACAAGGAAATTGCTGGCTTTCGATAAGAGGTCGATGAGTACCTTTACAGGGGTCATAACCGGACACTGTGCCATAGGCCGCATGGCAGCGCGCATGGAGATACGCCACAATGACTTCTGTGGAGGTTGCCTCGATGAGGATGAGGAGGAGACTATTGAGCACTTGTTTTGTTCCTGTCCGGGTATGCAGAGACGTAGACTCTTCTTTCTAGGGAGCCGTTTCTTCTGTGATCTGGGTGAACTTGTCCGTGCTTGCGAATCGAAGGACGGTTCTTCACTTCCCGATCGGCTTTCTACACTCCTCCTGTCTTCTTTAATTCGTGTATAACCTCTAGTATAACCTCTAGTCGAATATCCCCGAAACCAGGAGAGATATTTTCAATCTCAAGCGGATTTTTTTGGTTGGGATTTTTAAGCACTGTCCTGAAAAGAAAAGTTTGTGGAAATCGGTCTATAGATAAAGATATGGCACCCCCAAAAAAATTTCGGCCAAAGTGACCAAAGTTTAGCGTTGCAAAAAACTAGTGAAAAATATGCCATGTGAGAACGAATAGAGATATCTTAACAATTGTTTTTGAATTTTAAGTTTTTTAAGTGACTTTTAAAAACTTAAAATAAATTCTGCCCTAATTTTTCTACGAAAATCCCCAAAATACCCCATTCGGGCAAAAATGTTTTCAAAATCGGCATTTTTTAGAAAATTTGGTGTGGAAACTACAAATACTGTTAAAAATTCAAATTTTGCCAAGAACATTCCACTAAGGAACAGGGGCAAACTTCTGACACATCAATGAGTGCAGTCCGATTGAAGTTTAAAATCAATGATAAATGGCCTCCTTTTTATAGCTGAGTCCGAATGGCGTGCCGCAGTTCGACACCTCTTTGGAGAGAAGTTTTACATGGCATAGGACCTCACAAATGTTGCCAGCATTAGGAGGGGAATACCACCGCTGAAATATTGTATGGGTTTCTCAATCTGGGCTTTTCCCAAATTTTTAATAAAAAATTGCATATTTTGAAGTATATATGTCACCCGTTTAAGTTGACATATCTTATTCAAATTTCTCTTAAAACTCTACAAAAAAAAAAAAAGTTTGTTCTATTAAGACTAATCAATGGAAATACTTGTTTTTACCAAAAAAAAATCACATTTTTTCACTTTCAAACTGTACAACTTTTAACTGAATAATCAGATGTCTACACTTGTTGTGGCAAAGTGGTTGTAAGTTCTGTCACAAATCTAAATCAAGTATAAGAATGAAAATCGAACGACAAAGGCCTACGTAAATTGAAACCTGGACACCCTAGGGCCTTGAAATTTTTCACACAATCTCGCTAAAACCTCTGATCTAACCATTCCAAATTTAAAGATGATGCTCTACCCGTCCTCACACGTTACACTTTTTACTGATTTTTTTT
The DNA here is from genome assembly GCF_963082655.1 of Stomoxys calcitrans. Lineage (NCBI taxonomy): Eukaryota > Metazoa > Arthropoda > Insecta > Diptera > Muscidae > Stomoxys > Stomoxys calcitrans. Next base: position 119,702,413 of record NC_081556.1, read on the forward strand.
TCGATTTTCTCTGACTGTGCGTTGGTAGGTTGTATTTATATCGAATTTATTGTTAATATGTGTTATGATGTTAGTACAACAGTAATCAAGTTGGACACCATGTAGTTGAACAACATGTTCAACAACTACAATTACTTTCATGGTATACACACGGTTCTGTGCATCGTTTTGTTCAATTATAATATTTTTGCTGGGTATAGAAAAATACATGGTTTTGCTTTTAAATACATTAATTTTATTATAACTTGAAAAACTTTTAACTTAAATTGTTCTATTTACACTAAATTCTTCTGATTTAAGAAATCAACTCTTAAATTAATGTACCTTTTAATCCTTAAATAACTGTCGATTCAATTTTTCTTCGACTCTTTGGTTGTTCTTGACATTGCAAGCGAATAAATTTCAAAAGGCGTTTTGCGAGAGACCCTTTTTTCTGCAGTTGTGTTGGTTCTGCATAAGAGTTGCAATCCATATTACAAATATTTTCATAGGTACCAGTTGACAACAAAGAAATCAATGATTGCGACATTGATTCAGATGCTTCGGCGTAAGAAGCATTGAAGTAGAAATTATCTTCAGCGGATGTTGAGCCGTTTCCATTAATTTCATAGTAACTGTTTTGTTCGCCTGTGGCCTCGACTTCCACAAACTCTTTAAGTAAGTCCTTAATATCCAGATTTTCGCCTTCAAAATCTGGTAGATTGCTGAGTGATTCATCTAAATATTGCAGGGATTCGTTTAAGTTCTTCAATCCTTCGTGTTCGCTCTTAAAACTTTCCAATTTGGTAATTTTCTCAATACTTTCGATGAAGAGACTTAAATCGCTTGCAGAAAAGTTTTTACAATCAACAGAATCCATATTGGCCAAATTGTAGATGTTGCTCCAGGGTTGTCGGTGTAACTAATGATGCTTTACTGGAACATGTCAGCTCAATTTATATAGCTGACAGGTATTCAAAAAAAATGCAAACCAGTGTATATTGCTGTTTGGAATTTTACCATCTCCGTGTTTAGTACCTGTGATGTTTTTATGATTTTGATTTTTCCCGAATAACACTGTTGACAAAATTCCAGAAGTTCTTATATCATAACATCACAGGTAAACAACAAATGAAATTGTGGCCTTTTATGGTACCCATTATTCTCAAAAGTCATAAAATCAGGAAAGGGAATGCATACCACAACAGATAAAACCACAAATGTCGATAACGACCCTAAACACTGAAAAATGTTTACCTGGAACATTCGGAATGCAAATAAAATTTGTAATAAAAATCACATTTTGCCAACGTTTTCTAGGAAAATGTATCTGTTTCTTTTTCGTTTTGAAAAAAAAATTAAAATTTAGGTTTGTCAACTCTGCCTTTATGAATCTAAATTTGTTCATATTCCATAAAAAGTATTAATTTCAAACTAAATCTTTGGCTTCCTTTTCCATTTGCATCTCCGATCGTAGAGCTCGCCTCGAAAGAGAAACAAACAAAAATTGTAAAATTTGATTATCTTCGCCCTAACAGGCAAAAACATGAAAAATGAAACATTCGGCAGAGCCCGGCCAGGATTCAAACCTGGGCACACGGAGCAACAGCGAGAGCCAACGGTATACAGAAGGAATGTCTGTCATTACTCAAGAATACATGCATTGGGAAAAGTATAGCTAATAGACAGGGTTGTCGAGTAGTAATTGTATCATATATGCGTTTTCGCTTTTAATACGATTCAAATACAATACAACATACCAACGCACGGCCCTACAAGCCATCACACCTTATATGCTTGAAAAGTCTTCTAACCAAAGACGAAACGCATCCCATAGTGGTTGATGTGTGTTTTTTACCTTTGGCCGCAGTGCAACACCTTTTTGGAGAGAAGTTTTACATGGCATAGTACCTCACAAATGTTGCCAGCCTTAGGAGGGAAAAACCACCGCTGAAAATTTTTTTGATGGTCTCGCCAGGATTCGAACCCAGGCGTTCAGCGTCATAGGCGGATATGCTAACTTCTGCGCCACGGTGGCCCCAAGTTGCTGTGAGGCTAAATAAAAGAGCTTTCTCGTTGGTCATGCGGCGGCTACGGTCACTACGTTATCCTTGATACAATGACGGATGTTTTAGGCAGTGTGACTGCAGTTAAAGTTACTCTGTATGGAGCATTTCACTAACTGCAACCTGTGGACGCGCCTGGTTGCTCCCAGCTAAGCTTCACGTGATAACAATAAACACCATACAGATCGCAGCTCAAAGTTCCAGCCCATGTGATGCTCAGTTATCCCTTTCCGGAATATCTTATTTGAAATGAGTGTCTATGTGTTTCATAAAACACACTTTGGCAAATTTAAACGGATTCATATTAAATTTTGTACCGATTTGGACCATGCATGCTATGGGTAAAAACAATTTTTATGTAAATCTCTATCACCGTATCAATGCAACCAGTATAGACGATTTTTACGATACACTTTGTAAATTGTTTTATGGGGTACAAGATGGTGAAGGTCCTTTGGTCAAATTTTTCACAGAGGAGAACGTCACCACGACCTCGGGTAAGATAAGCACAGGTCTGCATTTGTGGGGTGAAGGCTCCTTTTGCCGTGTCTGGGTTCTCTTCGGGCGCACATTTTTCTCGTCTTTCTAAACTATTTGGTATGAAATTGCTGGCTGAAAGAAACTCTAGCCATGAAAGTTTCTTTCGATTCGCTTGGCTTATATCGGGTGCATTGATGTCCTTCCCAACTCCCTTTTTATTCTACTACCTTACACCTTACCACACTGCTATGGAACCCTATCTGCATTTTCTTCTATTTCTATACCATTGGATGGAAATATTGATCTGTGACCCAGATCGTCTTGACATTGTCGATTTAGCCAAAAATTTTATATATAGCTGTCATATAAACCGATTTCGGATCGTGAGCTCTTGAGCCTCTAGAGATTGCAATTCTTATGGGATTTAGTTGAAATTTTGCATGAGGTATTTTGTTCTTTCTCCTAACAAGTATGATCCAAATCGCTGCATAATCTGATATAGCTGCCATATAAAACGATATTCAGGGTTGACTTCTTGAGCCTCTAGAGGTAGCAATTACCACCCTATTTGGCTGAAATTTTGCTCGTAAAGTTTTCAATAGCCGAGTATCGTTGAAATCGGTCCATAACCTGATATAGCTCACATAGAAACCAATCACCCAATTTGAGTTCTTGAGCCTTTAGAGAGCGCAATTGTTATCCGATTCGACAACTGTGGTAGTTTTTATGATTTCTGATAGTCATGACAAGTACGGTCCATATTCAAAAAATGCTCGACGTAAGCCATTGACCTTAACTGACAGTGATGCCAACATTTTACCAGCAAAAAGCGTAACAAAAATTGTAAAAAAGGCACTGACTTCGTTTTTGCGAAAATTTTACAAATTGGTATTTATTTTAAAGGAAAATATTTGCGATCAGGGATAAGTGTTTGGATTCTTTATGGAACAAGTAGAAAATCACAACCAGTGTACGAATAGAGGTACAATATTAGGGCGTCGATTTTTACTTTTTGCTTTGATCGCCCAGCTGTCAATTTGAACGATTCATCAGAACGCCTGGGTTAAAACCTGAAAAATTTATAAAAAAAATTGTATATTTCTTAAAATTCGATACGAAGACACGGCAAAAATTGGTCCCTGATAATTGAGCTTCGTCCGTTTCTTAATGGAAAATATAAGGGGAAATTTATGAAATAATGTGACAAAATACGAAAGCAAAATCGTTATTTCGATATAAAAAAAAACTCAAATTTGCGAAGGGGTAAAAGCACTAACTAGAAATGCAAAAGAGTACTATTTCGGATTTTGCGTTATCTAGAAAGCATAAACCCTTGTGCGAAAAGCACTATGTTGGGACCGTTGCCAACAGCAACAGGTTGGCAAATGCAAATTTTTGCATCAACATTCCAATAAGGAACATAGCAAATACTTCTCTCTCTCTCTCCACTCATGCGGCTTCTGCCGACACTGTGCTATCCTTGATTTTTCAAGCAGAGTGGATTACACATTACACATCACTATTCCTGATGGAACAGATTGGAAATAGAAGTTACATAGACTGCTATACGGATGGTTTCAAAATAGTACTGGTCATATCAAGAAAGTTACCCGACCACTGTAGTGTGTATCAATTGGAAATTCTTGTAGTTAGAGAACCAGTACAATATGTATGATACAATGTTGTAACGATGACAGGCATAAATATCTTCTCAGACAGTCAAACAGCTATAAATTCTCTGGTGAATATATTTCTGAGTTCAAGGACGGCCCTCGAATGTTGCAGATATCTCAACAAGCTGGCTGAAAATGTTCAAAATTCACTTGTCCTGGGCGCCTGTCCATAGAGATATCACAGGGAATTTTAGAGCGAATGATGTTCTAATTACCTTACACATTCCAGGGAACTAGAATCTTCTCCCAAGAAAACCGTTGCGCGACTAGAAATGTCCAAATGCTATTGAAGCTTAGCCAAAAAAAAAAAAATAATTCAGCCGTAAACAAAATGTTCGTCAAGTAAACTTCTTGTGTAAAAACAGTTGGAACTTTGTTTAAGACCAAATAACAAGATTATAAATATATGGAGGAATTATTATAAATTCATGGAGGAATTGATGACAAATACAATATATTGCAGAAATCGATGGGAAATCGTAATAACACCAAACCTATAGGCGTAACTTAGACGATGCATATATTTGGGAGATATATTCTAGTCTGAACCGAGTATTCCAGGTAGGATTCATTGCTAGGCAATAAAATGTCAGTTTTAAATTTGAAGACAATGGACTAATCCTAATCTATCCGGATACTTATCAAATGGTCCATCTTTCTTTCTTCTGCGTGATACAAACAAATTCACTAAGTTATAAAACTGAGGATCAGTTTTAACGGTTGAGCAACACTATAGTTGGCAACATAAGTTGGGAGAGTTAACGAGTATTTGGACATTGGACATGTACCAATTTAGTACTAAAAAGTACCAAAAAGATACGAAATAGGTGAACTTTGCACTGGGCGGTACACGGTTAGAGTTAGTAATTGTGGATTTTTCATATAGTCGGCGTTGACAAATTTTTTCAAGGGCTTGTGACTCTGTAATTGCATTCTTTCTTCTGTCAGTTATCAGCTGTTACTTTTAGCTTGCTTTAGAAAAAAAGTGCGCGAAATTTTGTTTACATTTGTTTGTTTGGCGTCAATTTGAATATGGAGCCCACAAAGGAGCATTTTCGTCATATTTTACTTTATTATTTCCGTAAAGGAAAAAACGCGGAGCAGGTTGCTAAAAAGTTACGAGATGTGTATGGTGATAAAGCCTATAAAATCGCACTTGGTTCAGTTTTTTGCAGATAAAGGCCAGAAGTTCTATGAGCGTGGAATACTAAATTTGCCAGGAAGATAGCAAAAGGTTATCGAACAAAATGGCAATTATATATTTGATTAAAGTTCATTCATTTTATTAAAAATGCATTTACTTTCTTTTAAAAAATCCGCAATTACTTTTTGGGTAACCAATAGTATTGGTGTGGGGTAGAAGTATTAGAGACAAACAAAAACAACGCAGCATATTTTCGCGTCAAAAAACGCCTCTTGGTGCAAACAAATCTTTTTTTTTTTTGATTTAAAACATTTACTCCATTTTCGCATAATACCCGAAGTTTCATAAAGTTTTACCGAAGTTTCTAAAAGTCTCCCGAAGTAACATTTACATAAAAAGTGACAAATACACGACTAACATTCAACAAGGAAATATTATATAGTTACTATGGAATATTACTTACCG